>NC_079165.1:72920088-73235088 GCF_947568905.1 Ostrea edulis | reverse complement strand
TTCATTCACATGTCAATTTAATATATCCCAGGAACTCGAAATTAAAGACACCACATAGTTTTCCAAATCTGCTTCGTACATATTCTATTGAACATAGACATTAATGGCAAACTAACAACTTTATGATAAGCGGGATGACTTTCTGCATCATCAACTTCCCATATCTATGTAGCAACTTTCCATTATCACTGCATATACAGTTTTATTCTCCAATTGATTTTTAAATACACAAGAGGTCGTATGATCAGTTTTCAAATCGAGACAGGCTACAGACAACCAAGCTGGTGTTACGGGGATTTCTATCTCATTTGAGGACAGCATTTAGCAAATTTCTATGGTCGTTATGACGATCTAGTTTGTCAATACAAACTGTTATTGGATAGAATGTTGTCTGACGTGTTTCATACCACTTGTTCGACCGATCTTTACACACTGATTTTGACTACAGATTACTATGTTTACCTGATCAAGATATAGGGTACACAGCGGTATATAACCGGCCAACAGAAAATGCTTTCTTGGCCTAGGCACCTGGTCCCGCCTCTGATATGTCCAGGAGTTCGTGTTTGCCGAACTCTTAATTTTGTATTCCCTATAGGAATTATGAAATTGATCACTGATTGTTATTTCCATCTTTTCATTAATGTTCCATCCAGGAATTATTTACCTCTTGTAAATGATGTGACGTTTCACCTCTTGAATTCACTCTTATTTAAATCCACTTTTCTCCTGATAATCAATACCTGTATGGATCTCTCAAATATTATTTCTTGCAAAAATTATCCTGGGCGTGCGTTAATTATTCTTTCTTATTAAAAATACAATATTGCATAATTACTCCCGCAGTTTTATATTTTGTCTGAAATTGAATAAGCTGAACAATTTTATAGCAGATTCAAGTTTATACACCATAAAATGAACTGTTTACCCTCTACATCATTTGCCCTAATGCCGAACTACAATAACATAAAATGTTTAAAAAATATATCTCAAAAAGTATTCTTAATAGAGGGCCAATATTTGTTTCCATGTGACCTTTTTGATGGTTGTGTTCTTAAGTAATTTAAAAGTTTCCACATTATCGAATGCAAAATCTGAAACTAGTTGAAATTCGTGAATGCTTGTAAGGCAAAGTTCAATTTTCTTTCCTTCTGTGAAATGACAATGCAGGACACTACTAGGATATACATACAGTGTTACCTCGGTTTATTGCCTCTCGTCATATCGCCACCACCCCATCTCCCGGATACCGCTATCTATAGGTGTAGAAGGGATTTTCATACATGCTCAAAACCCCGATATAACGCCAACCTCGCCTATTGTCACCCGCCGCCCGTTTTCTGGTACAAAAGGTGCAATTGCCTGTATATCATCCCCTATAATTTCTACCTCTTCAGAAAAATGTGTACGGAACACTTTGTTTATCAATATGATCCTTAACAAAGGGTAATGTTAAATATGTTTCGTTTGGTTTGGCACATTTTTTACATGCTTGTGATAGAATTACATAGAAACCTACTGTACTTATCCGATCTCTCAAATGAGTAAGATTATGCGATCAATCAATGCTTTTGCAAAGAAAACTTCCAATTGCAGTACTTCTCTCTATATATGAAAACCAGAATTGTATGGTTTCATCCATTCCCTCGATTTGAATCGGACATGAAAATGGTGCCTCTGATTGCCATTCACACAAAGTAAACGAGAATGCATACTTTGAAAATACTGACCGTAGAACAAGTTTAGGGTGCCGTTTTGACTGAGGAATCTTTATAGAGAGTTCCGAGAATTAGGACTTTTGATTTTTTTCATCTGGAACAGTTATCAAACCAAATATCTCAGCCAAGAAATCAACTTTATGAGGTTTTCCCAAATATTATGCAAACTTCCTGAGTTCAAAAACATTGTTGACAATGGACTTGTAAATGACAGAGATCTGCATCAGTGAAATCTAAACGTTGAATGAGGTTATCATATTGTGTATGTCTTATCACTGAAGTGTGGACGGATGTCTTTGAAACTGTATACTTTCCTCTCTTTGTACAGAAAGGGTTGAATCAGGATATCATGATACATGCATCTTTGGTTTTTTAATGAAAGGTGACGATAACGAACAGTGATCAATCGCATAACTCCTATAAGCAATACAAAATAGAGAGTTGGGCAAACACGGACCCCTGGGGTATACCAGAGATGGAATCAGGTGTCTAGGAAGAGTGAGCATCCCCTGTCAACATGACACACCCACCGTGATATGATGATACGTGTACTTAAGGCATTTGAATGTGTGAAAATCTGTTTCTGAAAAAAATATGGCTCAAATACTTTCGATCCATCTCCAAAACTCACGGACGAGAACGACTCCATTACCTTCTACAAAATTTACTTTTCTGAATAAATAATTTCACATGACATTGTATAAATGAAATGTAAAATTATGATACAATAGTGGTTAAATATATCAATATAGAACTATGAATACAATAGTGGTTAAATATATATCAATATAGAATTATGATGCAAAAGTGGTTAAATATATCAATATAGAATTATGATACAATAGTGGTTAAATATATATCAATATAGAATTATGATACAAAAGTGGTTAAATATATCAATATAGAATTATGATACAATAGCGATTAACTAAACAGACTCCACATTATCACGTCAGAAAATCCACATGTATTCTGTCTTTTAGCCATTTTACGGCTTTTGAGATGTTCTTTGCTTCCAGTTGAGGAGTAACCAATTTATCCACCATTTTATAGTAGTCTTTTAACCAAGATATCTGTCAATAAAAAAACACACCAGTGATTCATTTCTTTAGAATCGCTGGTACCATCATGGTTACAACAATCAGCTCTAAGTTAAAACTGTAAAATACCACCTTTTCGCAGATCCTACCTACATAGACGTTTATCGCAATGTTATAATGCACAAGTATTCGTGACTTTAGATTTGGATAAGAAGTAATACGATATGAGACTGTCCTACTTGCTTTTTAATACCCCCACCTGGCACAATGAAACGAAGGCATAATTCAAGACAGTGGATATTGCTAAATTTTTGTGCTTCTTTGAAAATTACGTGAATCGTGAATATACAGGTGAAAAGAAATATAACTTAAGACCAAGAATTGATTTTCCTAATCATTTGACCTTTTGACCCCCCAAAACGATAAGGGTCATTCTCATCCAATAAAAGAAAAGAAAGAAAAGAAAATCACTACAGGCCCGGAAACCACTCTATAACGGGAGGACGGGCAACTTCATTTCAGAGTATCGAAGTCTTTATGTCACTTTAGGGAATTTTTCACTTATAAGAAACGCCATCAGCTGTAGGTGAAGTGCCACAAAATTGAAACCATGTTTGGCGCTCAAGACTGTGACACTGAGGAGTCTTGACCATGCCAATTAATCTCCTTTTCTTATAATTCCGGACGATTGACAAAAGAACAGTCACTACCCATGTTAAATGTCACCTGCCCACACGACTATTACATGACCATTCAAACCTCCAAGTAAACGGTGAAATAGGAATGTTGCAACTTAATGAATCACCTTGTTCTTTGCTAGTCACGTACCTTTGACCTTGACCTTTCAATTTACTATGAATTTAAATATTTTTATAGTATAAAAGTAATTTAAGTAGGTTAAAGTTGCAAACAGACACAGCAACAAATAAACCATGAAGAATGTGTCTTTGGTTGGGATAATTTTTAATGTGCTAATGTATAAAATGACAGCAATTTGATCCGTGTCGCTGTGGTTCAGTGGTTCGAGTGATCGCTTCATGACCGAGAGGTCGTGGGTTCGTGCCCCAATCGTACCTCGGCCGCTTCAAACCGAAATACAGTGAGTGTTCCTTTGTTATACGCTCGTAATTTAAAAAAGGGGGTTGAAATGAGACCTCGCAGGCTGGGTCAGCAAAATAAAAATCCTTTAAGTTACTACTACGATCCCACGGGTCATGCATAGGTATAAATTCATGACACTTCACTAACAGATAGTGATGCCTCGATTGGAGTGAAAAATTCTCGGGTGTAAAAAAAATCAACAAAAATGCAATACATGTATGCTTGTTTAACTTGTAAAATTACTGTTAGACTAATTAGTACAGGTGTAGTTACCTGATCAGCCGTTAATAACTCTGGTTTAATAAGATTAGATTCATACGGCACAAACACCAGCTGTTCAAATCTATAACAGGGTTTGTTACAATTTCCCTGAAACATAAATTTTTAAATAACTGTATCAAAGTATTTTACACCTTGATGATGCTGGTTTATAGTAAAAAATAGTTTGTAACAATACATGGTTATGTTTTCACTTACTCTAACGATAAGCATTGTGTTCTCAACTCGCATGCCAAATTCTCCTTTCCCGTAAAAACTTGGCTCTGGAAAAAATCCATTCTTTACATACAATGTCGCACTTGTTTATGCGTTCTGTAAACTTGCAAATGTATGGTTATGCATATAGTTCTTGCTATGGTATTGTTACCGTCCATTCGAATAACAGGTTTTGTTGTTTTTTTAAAACTTTGGATTAAATGTGGATCTTCTGGGGATGAAAGAAATACTGTTATGATTGTATGTGTTTTGTTTACATTATTGTCACAGTTTGTTACTTTTGCAGTTTATAGGGATAACTGGACACACACACAGATATATATACATATATAAAGCACTAAATAATCACAACTAGGTACTGAAAATTTTCGCCCCAGCCCGGGGTCGAACCAGCGACGTACGGCACCCACCGCCTAGCAAGACTGTCAAACCAGTACGTAAGTCCACTTGGCCACAACGACTTCCCATTTCAGGGAAATTTTCTTTCAAAGAAATATATACTGTATACTAGTATACATAAATAGTATATATAAATATATTTTGGAACTGTATATTTTCCTGCTTTTTTATATTGAATTATATATATATATATTTTACACCTATATATATATATATATATATATATATATATATATATATATATATATATACTGTATATTGTTGCATAAATACACACAAGAGTTGGAACTCATCAGATAAATACACAGTGGATATATAAAGAAGAGTTTACCATTTGAGAAAACCATGCCTTCTTCTAAAATGTAGTCACGCCAATCAGGGGTTGATATTAAATTTTGTTGTTTCTTGCAGTTTTCTAAAATTCAATAAAATCAAGGAATACAAAAAAAATCCCAAAATGTAAATATATTTACACCGGAGATTCAGTAGCTGTTTATTATTGTTTTTGCTTCCAAATATTGTATTTCTTTGGACAAAAATATTATTGAGAAATGTGGTTCTACTAACTGCAATCAAAAATGTGTTTATCCAAGGGTACATCACTTTGCCAGTCCGCAGAGATGTTGGAGATCGACGCTGGTCCTGAAATGTGAAAATTGTACCGTTTTACACGTAACGTAATGGTCAAACCATTGTTCTATTCCAGACAATGACCACACGTCCCGGTACTAATAGATAAAAAAAAATTCTACGTACTCTGATGATAATTGTCAGCCTTACTTTTGTGCTATTTGTAATTCTTAATTAATGTCCAAATACTATAATTACCTAAACGTTTGCTAAAGCATAAACTTTGACTTTGTATGTATGATGGACACCTTGATTTATCATGATAATTTAAAAACTGTAAAAACTTTTATACTTAAATACACACACTGCAACATATCTGATCTGATTTACTATAGGAAAAATTACAAGAAAACAAACATTAAAACTTTGATTTACTTCTAATCGTAAACTATATCATAGTTTGTTTAGACCAACGGGCTTCTCACCATCCCCAAAGTCACCATTCGACTGATTTCATTCATCTTTGAGATTTTCTTCTTTTACCTTCTTCGAAAATAATTTTCACTCATTGAGACGACACCCGCTTTGGCAAGATATATTTGTTTTCTTTGACCATAGTGAAATCACTTAGATTCCATGTAGTGGTATGTTTTAAGCAGTCACTAAAGTATATACCCTGGCTATGTTTCAAATTAAATTATCTAGAATCAAGATTACGACATAGCTTTTGGTCGAGTGCAATAACAAAAGCTTAACGTGAGAAAAACAACTGGAGCCTGAACACAGTTTCCAGATCTCAGTGTCCTTTGACCTTCATTCAACATTTAATATAATGCATTCAGGTTAGTAAATTAACATATTACATATTATGTTATTACCCTGACTTTGACAAAATGACTTCTATTCAACTATAAAATAATACTCCAAGTAAATATACTCAACCACTGTTCTAGCTCTTCAAGGAGCTCGTCTCCTGCCCGGGGTCTAATCCAAGGTAGTGGGAAATCTGCGACAGTAAAATTTACGACTGTCCCTCAACAAGCGTCTAACATAAGAAGTGAAAGTAATGATACCTTAAAACCTAGGTCCGTTTGTATGGTGGGCGTATAACGCGTAGGCACGATAAAGAATCCTCACTCTTAAATGGTCTAGAGTCTAAGTTTGTGGCCTTTTCCATTTAAGCTGATGATGCGTCTGAATGAGTGAAAACTTCTTGAAGGGACTTCAACTCCACACAACCAATGTTGGACACAATTGTCGAAAGACGAATAATCGTGTCATTATTTTAATCCTTTTAGAATTAGATGTATTTTATCTGACAAATGCTCATGATGATACATGTAATTCTCTTTTTCAAAGGGAAAGATCTGAACCCCTCAATTTCTTCGGTGGCAGTAAATACTATTTTACCTTCTACAATAGCTCCATAAGCCGCTACCATGTGTCCTATTTCATGTGGAAAATCTACATTTATTTGACGCAGAGGTTCTCGTACATCGGGTGTATCTAAATCGCGACCTATATTATGAAAAAAGCAAAGAGTTAGTGTAATACTTTCAAACCAATACCCAGAAACTTTAGAAACACCTATCTGGATATGATGACATAAAATGAGCGACCTCTCCATAATTTAAACTTTTCTATATTGTATGTCCTGCATGCAAAAAGAATACTAAGTACAATACGCAAGATCGTAAATACCGAGTTAGCGGAACTCTCTTGTACAAGAAAGTTTCATAACAAAAATATATGTGTGTGATGCTTGTGTTATATTTACAATGTATGATGAATATTAAGTTTATGAATAATTCATATAGAGAATTAAATGAGATAATCGTCGTATAGAAATTTTAAGGTCACCTACTTTAATTATCATTGCACCATCATTTGCATCGATCAATAATCATTGAATAGTTTTTTTGAAATTACGTTTGGTGACAGATATGCGCTCCATACTTCCATGAAAAAGTAAAATAACTGACAGAGACCAGCCTCAGAAATCCTATAAAGAATTCAAAATTGAGGTAAAGCAAAAATGGACCTCTGGACACACCAGAGGTGGGATCAGATGCCCAGGAGGAATAAATATTTCCTGTTGACAGGCTTCATCCGCCGTAAGCCCTATATCTTGATCAGATAAACAGAGCAACCCGTTTGCATTGTTTCTATTTCCACCATTATACATGTACATTCAAACTATCAATTTAATTTTTATATTGATGAACAAGTGAAGATAACGAACACTGATCAATTTCATAAATACTAAAAAGAATATAAAACCGCGAGAAGGGCAAACACGGACCCCTGAAAACACCAGATGTGGGATTAGGTGCCTAGGAGGAGTAAGCATCCTCTGTTGACCGGTCACACCCGCCGTGAGCCCTATATTTTGATCAGGTAAACGGAGTAATCTGTAGTCAAAATCAGGATGTAAAGAACGGCCTAACAACTGATACGAAACACGTTAGACATCATTTGACCCAATAAAAGCTGGTATTTGCAAATTACATCGTGATAACAACCATAGAATTTGCAAAATGTTGATTTTATACGACACTGCTGAAACCCTCGTAACAGCAACTGTGTTGTAATGTGCTTGATGAAATAGCTTACGTCAAGCTCAAAACCAACGTCTTTAGGGAGAAATAGAATACAATGAAACGACAGAAGTATATTACTGACGAAATGTTGGTAAAATATCAATGCAATAGTTTTATACCTGTTCAACGCAAGGGTTGGGATCATTATTCAAGCTCATTTTCAACAATCCAATCTGTATGGATGTTCAAGTGACAATATACCTAATCTTCTTATTTGTAATGAACATTTCCAGCATTCGCCTATAGTATCATATCTTGTTCAATTGTTGAAAACTCGAGTATAGCGCCAGCATTACCATGTGCATTTAAATCACAAACAAGCGATGTTTTGCATTTAACGTGAAATGAAAGTTACTTAACACAAAATTTCCTCCACGGACTACATAAATTGAGTTATATTTCATGAATCTATAATACACGGTAAAAATGTGTACTGTTGTATGTTGTTGAATGTACTCCATACATTGACATTAACAAAATGACCATTACTTTAATTGTCCTTGAATCAAGAATTACGATGTTACTCAGAAGGTACTAGATTTCATGTAAATAGGTGTTTCTAAAGTCCTTAGTATGTTGGGGGTGAAAAGTGTACTTTATGTTTGAAATTGCATTCATTTAGAAGTCAAGGTGAAGTTACCTGTACTTCCCACTGCAAATGTCTTTCTTGCTAAGTTGATATGTGTCATCAACAAGCGTGTGTAAATATCCTACAACGATCAAACGACTACCACCATTACTAAAGAACTTATTTTCTTTGGAAATGGAGGAGAGCGAGAGAGTTCAAGGAGAGGAGATAGTGAAACTACTAACGGAAAACAGATAATGACAAGCACGTGGTGTTATAGAAACGGTACAATTCAAATTAACATGTCACCTTTTGTCTCTCGCTGGGTGTCCCATACACAAAAGAACGAGCTATATCTGTCGTGCCATCCCTGTAGTAGAAATGTTTCAGTTAGAGCCTATCACAAGTTATACGCATTTTGAAATATGGGATGATATGCTAAATATATACTAGTGTTGGCTTACAAATATTGTGCACCCATATCAAACAGGAAAACACCATTATGTGTTATGATGTCATTGGTAATTTCGGGTACCATAGGTAGAGCTGTTGAACCAAACCCAATCAGAGACGTTCCGCTGGGACCTTTATTGAGCGGTACCTTCCTGATAATAAGAGAAAGAGATTGGATACCCTCGTCATTCAAGCATTTGTTGACTAGTAGAATGGCAAACACACCGTAGTGAATACTTACATTGTTGTACAATTAAAACTATCTAGTGTGACACTTGTGAAAATCCAACTGTCTGTCTAACTCTATATAAAGATTTCTCCCCATCAATGTCGGATTGCGTTGATTTTAGTATATGGAAAGAACAATAATTACTAACTTTCTTAATTCCTTCGTCTCAGCCTCAATTTCTTGAACGTTCAGAACTGCACCGTTTCTCATCTATGAAGAAAATTTACAAATTCATATGAAAATATTTCAGCTTATTGAGAGGAATCTCAAAGAAATCTCAAGTGTTTTGTCCTTACCCTCTCCTCTAATTCGGCAAAGTACGTTGTCAGAAAAACAGATTCTCGTAACTGTAAAATATGTGAATATGTTAACTGGAAGTTTACGTCTATTTACAGGTTATCCAACATTAAACATCCCAGGAGAATCCGGGTTAGAATAGGTCCTCAGTATCCCTTGCTTGTCGTAAGAGGCGACTAAATGGGGCGGTCCTTCGGCAAAAACCGAGGCCCCGCGTCACAGCAGGTGTGGCTCGATAAAGATCCCTCCCTGCTCAATGACCATAAGCGCCGAGCATAGGCCTAAATTTTTCAGCCCTTCAACGGCAGTGGTGACGTCTCCATGTGAGTGAAATATTCTCGAGAGGGACGTAAAACAATATTCAATCAATCCAACATTAAACCCCCGATTTATAAAAATACACATTTAAATATTGATAATACAGACATGTAATAAATAGCTCATTAACAACTTTATTTGAATGAGTAAAATTCTACAAAATTACCGTAGAGTTTTTCATCCCCTCAGTCTCCGCTCTATTTTTCCCTGCCTTTAAGGTCAAAGGGGGTGAATGCTCAATTATTAGCTTTTCCTTCAACGAAATAAGCTCAATTTAAAATTCTTTGTTTACCCATTATCTAAAATATATTAAAAGGTAATATAAAAATCTTTCATATACCTGAGGAATTTCCTCAACAAAAGATTGACTGCAACTCCATGAGACCGAAACTTTTCGAACACGCTGATCACGTGATAATCTTCCAACATCCTTTTTAAACGTAATCGGACTGTATTCTTTGACTTCTACACAATAAGTCATGTCATCAATATCCTTTAAGTCTTCACTTTCTTTCTCACAAGTTACTGCATCATCATCTGTATACATCTGCGTATTCACAGAACATTTCAGATGATCACAATGGCCGGTGGAAGACGTGTTTAGAAATTCGTGGAGTCTAAGGTCTCCGAAATCAATTCCCTCTGTTAGCTTAGTCTCAGCATTCACGATATAAAGACTGTTCATGTGAAAGAATTAATTCCAATTATTCATATATCTTAATCGTCCGTCAATCCATGGCAATAGTACTACCATGAACACACACAAAATATATTTTGAACAATAGTGACTATTGTTAATAAAAGCAACCTAATAGAAAGTCCAAATTCCACGCATAAATCATGTGTTATAGTATACTACATAACTGAATTTTTCTGCGGGGTGCTAATGTTTGCGCAATTTTGCGGTGACGTCAGCAATGCAAAAAAAAAAAGATCGCGAAAAATACGTTTAATATTGTAGTTAAAATGTCCCCATGCAGTGCCATGGGCTATGATATCGAGAAGTGACCAGTGCTCGTGAATCAGTAGCATTCACATCCTGTGCCAGGAAACATGGCACTTCTGAAGTATTTAAAACGTATAAATAAATTGCCAGACCCTACTGTTAATGTCGCCTAGAAAAACTACCAAATGTAACGAAAAGATGGCCGATATTCTGGATAATCCCAGGACTCCGCGGGGAAAGTACATTACTTGTGTGAAATCACAAAAATTGCATGTACCTATTTGGAGAGAAATCGAAAAAATATGAACCCGCAGAAAAACCCCAGTTATACGGTATTTACTGCTTTAGTTATGTAAAAAGATGCTGTATCTGATCATCAACGTTAGAAACGTTTCAGTTGAGAACTATATTTTGTCCTATCGATTTGATTTAATTAGAATGACGAACATTACCTTATATCACCTGTTTTAGCACCTATCACACAAAACGATATGAAATAGGGATCAAAGACAAAATCCCTTGCCCTAAGGTTAAAAAGCCCTGCAAGAAATAATAACAAATGGATATAAATCTACATACATTGTAAGTAAGAAATAAGTATGCATTTTTTCTATACTATATTGTACATGGTCACCAGTATTACGTACAGGCAATTTCATCCAGATTAGTCAAAACCAGAACATCGACATCCTTGTCTTCCATTTCATGCAATGCCCGTTTTATTTTTGTTTGCCAGGATTCGCCTGCAATGATATTGTGAATGCACATCTTACCTTTATGTAATTGCCTTCATTTCCTAAACGTTTCCTTTCTGTTACATAGTATTACCATTTCACAAGCATGAAAACAAATTATTTCTGGAATTTATTATTCCAGATCGGGTCTGGATTTCTCGAAAAATAAAAACTTAAGTAGAAACTTGATATCAAAATGTTTCACTCGTATGGAGATGTCACCATTGCCGGTGAAGGGCTGCAAAACTTCGGCCTATGCTCAGCGCTTAATGTCTTTGAGCAGGGGGATCTTTATCGTGCCATACCTGCTGTGACATGGGGCCTCGGTTTTTCCGGTGTCATCCGAAGGACCGCCCCATTAAGTCGCCTCTAACGATAAGCAAGGGGTACTGATGACATATTTTAACCCGGGTCCCCACAGGATTTTACTCAAATTTTGACTGCTCAAATAAAAGAATGATTATTTTAAGTTCCACCGAGAAATTTTCACTCATATTGAGACGTCACCAGCTGTAGGTGAAGTACACAAATCAGACCTATGCTTACCACTCAGGGTCCTAGCAATCATGAGTGTTCTTTATCGTGCCAACGCCTGCTGCGACACGTAACCTCCGTTTTAAAGGTCATATCCGAAAGACCCGTGATTCTCATTTCTCAATGCCGAGCATTTTGGCGAAGGAGAAATCACACTTAGGTTTGATGCGGCCATGACACGAGCAGTGCTCGGACTCAACCCTGAGAACTCCTGGTTACGAAGCGAACTCTTTACCACTGAACATCAAATAACTTAAGTTCGAGATGTGTTCGAGAAATCCAAGCCAGATTCAGGAAGTCTGTGGGGTGAAGACATGTACCTGCAAGTTGAAGTGGTAAAATGTGAATAGGTGAAGATGGCAGAGACGGCCGGTCTTCTGTCCAAACTAAATCGATAAGGTCTGTATAGAGAGGAACAAAATTTGTGCCCTTTTCTTCAAAGACGTCTTGGAAGTTGTTCCACCAAACTAAAAATACAAATGCTTAGTGTGACTGTGAAAAGAGGAGATAATTTTTTTTTTGCTTTTCTTTGCTTGTTTTAGGTCTCTTCGGGATCATTTTTACTCAATTCAAGACATCCCTAGTTGTCGGTGAAGTGCCACATATCTAGACCTATACCTGACTACATCGTAATGATTTGTGACTCGCTTACAGCGTGTTTGGTGGAGGAGCAGATACTAGCGATTGTTACGTCTTAGTTTTGTTGAAGCCAAGGTACGAACTGGATTCGAATCCATTGAGCCACTGCGACTGGTTAAAACAAAATTTCATGAAAAATTCTTTGGGTCTGGATTCGAATTTCTGTCTGGTCGATTGTATTTTTTGCCTTCATGTTACTTTTGGTGCCGAAGACCAGCCCTGAAACTGACAGGTAAAAATGCCTGCCAAGGAATAAAGATTTCGGGGTGTATGTCTTTGTGGCGTGAAGACATTTAACGAGGGGGGGGGGGGGGGGGGGGGGGTGTAGTGGTCAGACGGGTCCGTTCGCCGATGGCCAGATAGCTCAGTTGGTAGAGCACCTGACAAGAGATTCTGGGGACCCGGTCCGTTGCATTTTCTCCCTTCCTCTTCCAATACAAATCATTCCCTTCTTGCTTGACTTTTTATACACCATTAATAGCGAGCTCGCTCCAATGATTAGACATGTGAATCGCGTGATCTGATCTTCGCCAGCTGTAAAATGATGGTGGCTACCCAAAGTGAACTGTCGCGTTTTCTTCACCTATATAATTAGTTTTAAAGAATTATGTACCTTTCCTCTGCTTTGAATTTTTTTTATCGGAATCACGGATGGCAAATTACAAGTATCACTTAAGCCCTGCTACTGATATTATAGCGCTTCGAAAGTCGGAAACATATGACGTCACGATACACAATTTTGTTTTTCGTCAAGTCATCTTCGAATACATACGAACTTAAGGGAATCATCATAAAAATGAATTAAATTTACAAGTAAACTGTTTTGGCATGTTGATTGTATGTGTGTACTCAAACATTAACCCATTGTCCGTCGATTTCTATCTAAATATAATTATTTACTTTTGAATACTTGTCTCTTTCTGTGACTGACAGAAACTTGCTGCTGTCAATATTTTACACACGCGAACTGTCATTGTGTGTATGTTTAGTTACATAGTTATATAGGCCTGAATGTAGTAAGTACAAAGTACCATGTATTTATAACCAGACGAGTCTTCTCATACCTTCTTACGGTTTTGTTGCTGGTGATGAAATTGATTGGTTTGAAGGAAGAAAGAGCGACACTAAACATGACGTCATGTAATACACTGTTTACATTAAAACTGGCGTTGTATTTCTCGCATTAAATATATAGGCGGATCAAATGTATAATGTCATTTTCTAAGATGTTTTAAACTTTGCTCCTCTCAACGGTCACGCCGTATTACAAACATTCCTTAAAAATTATAACTCACCTGAGTTCATCAGATATGGACATGCCCCAACGGAAATGACGTCTCCCGTGTTGTCATGTATCCAGTCAACTACAGAAGTTGTATATTTTCCTCCTTTAAAGTAAAGAAGGTAGTAAAGAATCATTTTATTTTCGTTATTGTTACACGAATTGTGGATCCTTAAATATGACGGCGGTGTTGAAACGACGGCGGTGTTGAAACCTCTTATAATGACGGGTGTATTTTACACGCTGTTAGCGGCATTTTTGCGTATTTAAAAGAAGCTTTGACCTTCAGTTCATAAATTATAAAGTCCTTATCTTTCATATTTAAAGAGTCATGGTAGAGATAAGATTAAAGGGCATATAAAGTGACAGAAAGGCCTAGAATATTCTCTTTAGAGAAGTCGAGAGGCATAGCCTTCATCGACTTCTCTTCGCAAGCATTCATATTTTGATTCTGGAAAACGTGTAAATGCCGGAGTCGGTGACGGTTTATGCTTCGACCGACGGTTAGACTCAGATGTGCCTGGATTTACGCAATAGACAACTTGTTTTCAAACATTTAGCAGTAATGCACAAAACCGTCGCAAGGAAATCAACACTTACTTGCTTTTAATCCATTTTCAATATGTCCCCTGTCCCGGGTTAACGTTAACTGGTCTTGGGAGTTGTCAAAATAGGGGACCAGTTAAGAGAAAGTAAACAGAGTTGTGATTTAAACCCGGGACAGGGGACATGTTGAAAATGGATTAAAAGCAAGTAAGTGTTGATTTCCTTGTGACGGTTTTGTGCATTACTGCTAAATGTTTGAAAACAAGTTGTCTATTGCGTAAATCCAGGCACATCTGAGTCGAACCGTCGGTCGAAGCATAAACCGTCACCGACTCCGGCATTTACACGTTTTCCAGAATCAAAATATGAATGCTTGCGAAGAGAAGTCGATGAAGGCTATGCCTCTCGACTTCTCTAAAGAGAATAGGCCTAGAACTGTAATGTACTTCTACGTACGACTTATCTACATATACATTATGTAGCAACGGATTTGGGAGTTATCTATCTTGATTGTAATTGCCGCCAAGTCTGTAGTCCTGAATAAGCACACTTAACTACATCGAAACACTACTTGTGACCTGAACATTACAAGAACAATATTGATAAGTCCTCTATCTTCGATCTCAGGACCATTAAAAGCAAAATCGCTTTGTAAAACGTTTGTATTAGATCAATATGACGATGATACCTTTTCTGTAAACTGTCCACCCACAGTCTACATTATCAATGGCTTTCTGGAATGTCCGGCCGTCTGTCCATAACGCTGCCTTGTCCAGCGTCACCACTGCGGTACCTAGGATGCCAGGATGTTCATATGATGACATACACTCATATATAGTATACATGTAGTTATCATTCAAATCTTCTAAATACGTCTGATACATTGTACTATGAAAGACACATTAACAATCTTACCTATTTTCTCAGAGAAGCTAGAAATAGCCTTTAGTCGTCTGTCATGGGGAGTTAAGGAACCCTTGAATAGATATCAGAAGTAAAGTTTATTCAAAAGCTTCTACATGAGAAGGAAAAAATATCTTGCTGTGGTCTTCAACTAGACATTTAGATATATCGACGACGTTGTTTTCTATAAACAATATTCCATTATCACTTGCATATAATTGAGAACTTTCTCTTGACTAAATTGATATTGCCAAAAGATTTAGAAATCCTGGTAAAGGATATATTAGTTATATGCGCATGTAGTATTTTATTTATATCACAGGAGTTAAGCCCATTTGTCATGGCCGAGTCAAACCTACACTGTGAGTCTGATTGCCAAAAGCTCGTTTCGATAAAAATGGTTGGTTTTGTTAGCAGTCGATTTAGTTGCAGAATAAAAGACTCAGATATACACATGTAGCATACAGAGAGAACTTTACTGAAATATGAATAAGTACATGTAGCAGAGATTTCATGTGAAATTCCGTATGTAAATGATGTGAAATGTATCGCACTTGTTTGGATTTCGCTGCTGCTGGGAAAACCCATAGAGTGAACTGGACCGGTGAATGTCCTAGTAAAATAAACAGGTGAAATTGCGAAAATGATGACGTACATGGATATCTCTGCTGTTTTAAGACCCTGTGACTTGCATGCATTAAGTTACGACAAATACTTTATGTACGGCGACCTGTATATTACGTGGTTCAAAACGATTTTAAAAAAATTCTTTTGGCGTTTGATGCGAGTGGGTATAGCTTTATCACAGGAGTCTGAAGTATTATCAATTAAATTAAAATAAAAATCCGGGAAAAAATATCCAATCCGGAAAAAACATATCCACCGTCTTTGTATTTTTTTAGAAGACGGTGGGTATTTTTTTCATGATTTTTATTTTAAACTTAATTGATAAAACTTCAGACTCCTGTGGTTTTATCTAGGTCAGAGTTCAATCCCTTTATTTATGGTTACGAGGAGTTTCGTGTCAAAACGGGCTTAACACCTGTGTTTATTATGGTGGTATATTTAACACCACGCCAATACATTTTACAAATTATGTTCTGATTTACAGCATAAGCAATATGTACACGATTACAATTCTCTATCTTTCTACATAGCATGATTATTAAACACTAGGAAAATGATGTATATTCTCTAAGAACTACATACGCTTACTCTTCAACGCGTGTATTTTAAAAATCTTTGCAATCTTGCTAAATGATATTTTTTTAAATGCAAAGTAGAATTTATTAGTAATTGATTATTAACTTTAATACCAATGTTAGTTAATCAAATGCTCTTAATTTCAATTATTTTTTATTAGGTCCTTGAAACCGGGCTTTAAAACGTCATATATTTTAATTTTTTTATTTATAGCAATAAATAACCAATTAATTTGTCAAATTACTTTATATTATTAAGTCAATCTTCATTTCTCACACTTTATCCTCATTTGCAATTGATCACAGAGTAAATATTTTCACTGTGTTTTGATCTGTAAACATGTGTCCCCCCCCCTCGTGAAACAACAAAAGCTAAATGACAATGTATAATACCTGCAAAAAGGAACTTGCAATTCCTTCCCCTCCGGGAGGGGGTGTTAAAAATAGTTTCCGTTTACCATTGATTCCTATAGTGAAATTTTAACCCATATTATAGAGTTATCTCTCTTTGTTTTGTCAATTAAATCAACTTTTATGAAAATTCGTATGAATATCTACATGTATATTGACATAAAAAAAAACCCATTTAGAAATGATAACTTTTAAAAATTCATCAGAAGGTAGGCGGTGAAACAATACTATCGTTCACAGTTCTTTGTCTGAGAAGAATTCATCCCTAATGTATTTTATACATGCACATAAATTTGTACTTTGCATAAACAGTTTGAATCTTATATATCTTAATTGAGACGATTCACCGGAGAATGATTATATGGAAGGCGTGAAGATTGTGCGCTTATGCTGTCGTAACAGTACCCTTCAATACGTACCATATTTTCATTTTCGTTACATATTATGTAGGCGTCAACATGGTTTTCTCGCATAAGCTTCCTAACATCATTCAGTAGATTTGTTATAGCCTGAAATAAAAAAGGAAATGTAGTCTTTTAATATCAATAACTACATTCTACATACTGCAAACACGAAATATGACTGTCATATCTGTATGAATGTGTATTTAGATGTTCATATAGTTCTTCACATGACAAATACTTGGTACATTCTCCCTCATATAATTCATCACATTAAGTAAGAGCATATTGTGTACATACCAATGACGGGTTAATTATAATCATTTGTCGTCAATGGTAGAAAGCAGTTTGAAAAATTGTATGTAATTTGGGCCAGTTCCATGCATATTAAAAAAAAAAAACAACAAAAAAAAACTATCTTTATTTCACGTCGCTGATCCGCGTCCCTTTCTGCTCCGGGTGCTTCCTTGTACCTTTGTCTTATGGGAAGAATTTCTAAAATAGTGAAAATACATACCTTATCACCCTGACAACGATCCTCATTACAATACATACCTTATCACCCTGACAACGATCCTCATTACAATACATACCTCATCATCCTGACAACGATCCTCATTACAATACATACCTTATCACCCTGACAACGATCCTCATTACAATATATACCTTATCACCCTGACAACGATCCTCATTACAATACATACCTTATCACCCTGACAACGATCCTCATTATAATACATACCTTATCACCCTGACAACGATCCTCATTACAATACATACCTTATCACCCTGACAACGATCCTCATTATAATACATACCTCATCACCCTGACAACGATCCTCATTACAATACATACCTTATCACCCTGACAACGATCCTCATTACAATATATACCTTATCACCCTGACAACGATCCTCATTACAATACATACCTCATCACCCTGACAACGATCCTCATTATAATACATACCTTATCACCCTGACAACGATCCTCATTAAAATACATACCTCATCACCCTGACAACGATCCTCATTAAAATAAGAACTCTCTGTCGGGATGAATTGTTTTGCGTACTCTTTCTCTGTAACAAATGAATATCTGAATGAATACAGTAAGGTACAATTATTCTCATATCCTCTAGTTTTATGATGTGAATGTCGACTCTTTTCTTGATTGAATTGGATGCCAAATAAGAATTATTTTATGTTTAAAAAGGTTGTCTTTCTGTTCAAAGTTTTAAATAATCAAATGCCAAATTACCTAAACATGTTTAAATATACAAGAGATGTGAGTTGCCGCCAAACCAGGTCGAATGATTATATGTCTAATTTATTATATTTACCAAGAGCTAAAACAGAAAATTATAAACGTTCATACAGCTACTCTTCTGCATTCCTTTAGGAAAAAAAACTGTCTCAAAATGTTCGAAACTCTGGTTCGGTTGGCATTTTTAAAGCTATATTGTATTTGATGGAATATTTTCATAGAAGTAGCACTTAAACATCGTGCTTTCCTCTTTTTGTTCAAGTGTGCCAAATGTAGTTGCGATATGGCACTGTGTGTGCGTGTGTCTGATGCTATATTTTCTTCTCTCCTTTTATGTCATGTATTCATATTTAGATAATGATTTTATCACTAATTAAGTGTGACTTATGCTATGTTTTTTTCTCTCCCTTTCCTTTTATATCGTATTCATATTTAGATACAAATTTTAGATGTTAATTTTATGTTTGTATCTATGTTTTAATGCAGGACCACAATGGAAACTAGCTATATGCTAATTTGTGTTACCCTGGATAAATAAAGGCTATTATCATATTATTATGTCTCCCATATTTTTCAAACTATGTCAAATACATGTTGTGGATGATATTAGTTTGTTTAGAACATAATTGAATATTAAGGGTATTTCATTTATTAAATCAATAAATTTAAGAAGATATATAGAAAACTGTTTTACAGGTGTTTGGTACTACATGTACTTTGATAATTAATTAACTATTTATTCACAGATTTAACCTAACGCATTTGGTAGGGTGAAGAAGGAAAACTCAGTTATTCACCGATTGGCCTTTGGCTGACCCCGCAAAGTGGAATAGTTAAAAGTATTGGTTGATAGGTGTATAAAGAAAGCAGTGGGAAGTCACGTCGTAGTAGCAAAACTATTGGAGGAAAACAATACGGTACGCATATATTCACGGTAATTGTAGTTTGACACTGATCTATGGAAAGGAATTACCGCCATAATTCTATGCATCCTTTTTGTATTCTTTATTCTAACAAGGATTTTACTATAAGACATTTTAATTTCATTTTACCTTATAATAACATTTTAATTTGCATTCTTCATTCTAAATTTTATTTTGCGACATAGCATTCTTAATTCCATGTCACGTTATATTTTAATTTTCCATTTCCTCTTGTCTTGCTTCAGTCTTACATATCTTTACAGAGCTATACATATAGCAACATTATCTACAAGCCTGTAGCTGCTCTGACTGTATCCGCAGCGACATTTATGCAGTTACTCCCCTTACACTGGAAGTAGGGGGCGTGCTTACCATTGCGGTCCTAAGCATCTATGATAAAACTGTATTTAGTTTCTTCGATTTTATTGGAAAAACTTTTTTGAAAGTGCATTACGTGAAATTGTAGGGTTGGGAAGGAAAAGCCCCCCCCCCCCCCCCCCCCCCCCCCCTCCTTACAGCGGTATTTGATGTTTTTATTTCTGTTCAAGTTATGATACAATTGATACAGAGAATTTCTAAAGAACTCTAGCCACAATAAGTTTCTAGGAAATATATATACGATGAAAACATGTGATATAATTAGGCACGAAGCAAAAATTTTCAAAAAGGGGGGGGGGGGGGTAGTTTACTTCACCATATTATCTGAAAATTCTTAACAATCAAAATAGAATAAATCCAAACCTTTAAATCCTAATTCGTAAGGGAAGGGAGCAAGGGTTGATCCTTGAGTTCAATTCATTGGTTAAAATTTACATTTTCACTATGTACAATTCACTACTACTATTGTTAAGGGAAAGGGCAGTCTATTTATAAAAAAATAACCAACGTTGCATGTAGTAACCTCTATTGCTACACGCCTGATAATCATTTTTGTGTAGTAACCTCTATTGCTACAGGCCTGATAATCATTTTTGTGTAGTAACCTCTATTGCTGCAGGCCTGATAATCATTTTTGTGTAGTAACCTCTATTGCTGCAGGCCTGATAATCATTTTTGTGTAGTAACCTCTATTGCTGCAGACTGATAATCATTTTTGTGTAGTAACCTCTATTGCTGCAGGCCTGATAATCATTTTTGTGTAGTAACCTCTATTGCTGCAGGCCTGATAATCATTTTTGTGTAGTAACCTCTATTGCTGCAGGCCTGATAATCATTTTTGTATAGTAACCTCTATTGCTGCAGGCCTGATAATCATTTTTGTGTAATAACCTCTATTGCTGCAGGCCTGATAATCATTTTTGTGTAGTAACCTCTATTGCTGCAGGCCTGATAATCATTTTTGTGTAGTAACCTCTATTGCTGCAGGCTTGATAATCATTTTTGTATAGTAACCTCTATTGCTGCAGGCCTGATAATCATTTTTGTGTAGTAACCTCTATTGCTGCAGGCCTGATAATCATTTTTGTGTAGTAACCTCTATTGCTGCAGGCCTGATAATCATTTTTGTGTAGTAACCTCTATTGCTGCAGGCCTGATAATCATTTTTGTGTACATTTGAGTAATTACAATCCGGGCGAAGCTGTACCTGTAAATTGATTTACACATGTACAAAATTGTATTTTTATAAGATTGAATCACACCGTGAATAAAACCCCATTTCAACAGAAAGATGAGACTAGATTCCACATAATTAACATGTTCTGTTCATTAGTACCTGATTAAAAATAACATTTAGCAACAAGTATTTTTGTCGTAGAGTGACATGACAAGTTAATAATGCACTGTATGTTTTGGTTTGCACGTGCAATATCAGGTATATCTAATTGTGTTTTGGTCATCGGAAATATTGATAAAAATTAATAATGAAAAATTACTGATATGTAAAAACATCCTGGTCTAAATAAGTCTCGGACTAATACTAATTTACATGCATGTACTTTGTTGCATCATGACCTGTACATTGCTTGTGGAAAAATCACACAAGGGACACATAAATGTAATCAGTGACTAAAATTATTGTATAGTCATGCTAATTTATTTTTCAGTCATTTCAATGAATTCATAGATAATTACAATCAGAAATAGTAAATTTCCTATTTCTTTCTTACGCTTTAGGACCGTCCCTAATCAGGGGGAAATAACTTGCGCTGCATTGAGAACAATATATTTCTCTCCTTGCATAATTTTTTGATAAAGCTGATAAAGTCGAACGAATTAATCAAACTGTATTTTTCTTGATGAATTTGAAAATGATAGAGGGTAACTCCATTTAATTCACAAATTCAGTATCTTTACTCTGTAATGGTCCAAAGATTATTGTTTAATTTAAAGCCGAAAAATAGGAAGAATGAAAGCACAAGCGCATGACCATAATTCGCTTAAATTTTTGAATGAACTTACTCGTATTATCCATTATTTGAGTTACCCCATAATAAATGGCTGGCTTCATTTAGAGAAATTTAATTTTGATATGTATTTTGTGGTGCGTGTTTATGCCAGTGAATACACAAGGAATACAGAGAGAAAGCATTCATAGCTCAGGATGTTTTCACGATGTAAATCAATCCAAAAAATATCAGTTTGATATAAAAATCTGTGGGGGTTTTAGAGTTCAACTTTATCACGTTATTGAGTTGAATTTCAAAAGCGATATCACGATCCAACTTTGGGATGAATGCAGGAGTAAGACTGGATTCAAGGGAAAATTCACCCTAGATAAACATTTTAAAAATAATATAACATTTTTCAACTATTTTTATAATATGAACTTTTCTCTATTTTATGCGATTCCGAAATAAAGATATCAATGTACTGCACCGCAAAAGAAACAGCCCTTGATTAGAACATGATGAAAAAGTTCTCAAGTCGGTAAAACTTCGCTTGTTTATAATATCGTAGAAATTATAGAACATCAAACTTTACATTCCTGCACTGTCTTATATCTTCAACTTATTTAATTTCATAATGAATCTTTATCATACATGTAAAATAGAGAGACCGGTTAGCAGGGAACTTCAGTCCTTCCAGGAACCTAATCCCACCTCTGGGGTCCATATCTGCCCTGCTGTCAATGTTGTATTGTTTTATAGGATTTATAAGATTGATCTTCACCTTCAGGATAAATCGGTATGTGCGGAGTTTCTTTAAGTAGTTTTGTATAAATAACAACTCGCAAAAATGACAGCTAAGGTTTGATTTCATTAGCAATAACCAATTATAATGCACTACTTACCTGCAATACATTGAGTATTTTCTATCAGCAAGCATGAAATTAGAGTTAAAATCCAGCTACCCTGTACCTGGTTCATTTTGTATAAGGAACACTGTCCACTGGTTCGGTCAAAGTGAGATCTAGGTCGATCGCACTAAGGCTTAAATTAAACGACGAGTCCACTCTTACTAAGTGTATAAACTGAAACGCACATTTCAATGAAAAGGGACATTTACGTCATTGGTTATTTTCATTAACTTTGAGCATATCAAAGCTAACATGAATTCTTAAATAGGCCATATTTAATCCCGTCTGCTTTCAATCTGACTAAAGTACAGACCTATATTATCTGACTAAAGTACAGACCTATATTATTATATATATAGGATCTGATAACTCCCCATAAGAGATCATGGTCTGGTGAATTTTGCATTGGCCAATGAAATCATAACTTCCTTTTGCTTGTCTGGTATTTCGGAAGTCATTCCATTTTCATACGTATGAGATGA
Organism: Ostrea edulis; assembly: GCF_947568905.1. Taxonomy (NCBI): domain Eukaryota; kingdom Metazoa; phylum Mollusca; class Bivalvia; order Ostreida; family Ostreidae; genus Ostrea; species Ostrea edulis. Next base: position 73,211,789 of record NC_079165.1, on the reverse strand, counting down.
TACCCGATGAGTTCCGATAAGCAAATAACACAATTAAAAATGGCGTCGATAAGTGCCACGCCGAGGAAAACATGTCTTTTGTCGGATGCGTGTATCCTCTGTGGATTTTGTTTTAAACAAATTGAGAAAGCAAGTGACGGTAGTGAAAAAATCCAAAAGTTTAGCGAAATTAAACTGCGTTTAAATGAAGAAAGGTGGGGGAATATCAGGAAACTGACGGGTGTGTTGACAGATTTGGATGAAAAAGGCCTTGGAGGGGTTTGCAAAAAATGTTATCGACAGGTTGAATCTGTTTTAAAAATTGAAGCCAAAAATGCAGTTGTTAAAGAACGTTTTCGTGAAATGGCAGTGCGAACTTTGAAAACAAAAATGTTACAACTGCCGTCTCCCCGAAGAACATCAATAACGAAAAGAATGCTCCGGAGCCCGGATACACATGTGCCCTCTACGAAGAAGAAATCTTTCGACGTATCTGTTGTGAAGCTTGTACAACTGACGCCCTTTAAAGATCTGACGAATACAAGAACGGATTCATCGAAAGCAGGGGTAAGTTATCTAAGCATATTGGTGTAATATTAACATTTATATGTAAACATGGTAAACATTTACAAATTGAAAACAAAAATCTCTAGGCTTGGTCTTAAACACAGATACCACTTGAAAGAAGTGTTACTGTCATCACACTCTCGGGCACAATCCAAGACTATTTACAATTAAAATTAAATCCTTAGATATGCTAATTACTATCAGGTGTATTAATTAGTGGATCAAAGGAAAATTTAGGAATTCAATACACCCCAGTCTTGGGTGACTGTCAAATGTCTGTATGTGTCAACATACCATTAAATATATAATTAGATATTCAAAAATTATCTTAAATCATTTTTAATTGACAGCTGTCTATGCCTGTACATACTGCATGTATCCCTATTGCACCACAGGAGAAACAAGTTGGTATGTATAAAAATATGTGAATCATAATTGATAGAATGAATGATTGATTTAAATAGAGCTTTTAATAATCAAGGTGTGTCATGAAATGCAAAAAAAAAAAACCTTACAGTGTGTCCACCTGGCAGTCGTTCTGTTTGAAAACAATTAACTTCTGTGACATGAAAAGTTTCAAGACTGAAAGTGCATGCTTTCATTATATATACTAACTGTTGTACTTGACTTTTTTAGGGATATACCTATGGGTTTGTTTCACATTGTGTATCAATGCTTATTTATCAACATTAACTATATACGAAGCATTTTAAAGGTACTATATTAGGCCAGTAAGAAATTTAAGTAATTGCAGGAAACATATGGGACATATAGGAAATATGTGACAACATGGCAGTGTGTTACATGTGTCTTTGAAAGCTATCTGAATCTCAATGCAGTTCAACAACTCACACATTCTTATACACAGCACCTGCATTATCCTACAAAGCATCTTGAGAACCTCAATCAGAATGTGACCAGAAAAGGAATTACAGAGTCATAGTTTGAAATGTTGTCCTACTAAACAGCATTGTACTTGATTTTAAACACAGTTATGGAAACAAAAGGTTATGTCACAATACAGCATAATGCCATACAATGATTATTTCATTTGAAAAATATTTCTGAATCCATTTTTGGTCTAATTATTATGAAATCTAAAGCATATAATACATAACATTTAGACATAAATTCTGTTCATGTTTTTTAAAGTTTTACCAACAATTGCAGAAATATGACAACTGAAACTTTAATATCAGCTTAGAGCACTCCATTTCCTTAAATATTATCCTTTGTCAGAATGGAATGAAATCATTGAGTGCGGTGTTCCTACAGTCATATAATGTGTTTGACTGTTCAGGAAAACAAAATCAAGACATTGAGACCAGAAACTGCAGATATTTGTATTTTTAATGGTGTAAAAATTGACCTTAGATGATTTTATGAGAAATATGTAGAAAAGTGATTGTTTTCAATGAAATATAGAACTTGACTCATTTATAGCACTATACTGTAGATGTATAATGTCAACAGTTGTATAATAAATGGACAAAAGATGATTAATTTCATGAAAGTGGATTGTAAGTAGTTTATAACATAACCTGTAATAACACATTATTTTCATTGGATGATTTGAATCTAACATATATAGATTTCAATAAAACATCCTTATCAGAATGAAAAGAAAATGCAAAAATTCCTGTATACAAATACTGGATTTTATCTTTCTAGAGGGTGCATCAACAAATAAAAAAGGATCTAAGCGATCTTTAGATTTTGAGACTAATAGAGACCAAAGCGACATTCAACCCACACCTTTAGATGGGTCGATTGAGGTTAACTTGTAAATTGAAAGTGTAGCAAAAGTTTTTACTGATCAGTTCAATTCTAGATGTTCATGTTATACTTAGTCACTAACATAGTATTTCATTAATCATGATTCAGTTTAGCTCACCTTAGCTGAAAGCTTAAGTGGGCTATTCTGATCACATCTGTCTGTCCAAAAACTTTTCACATGTTTGACTTCTTCTCCAGAACCATGAAGCCAATTTCATTCAAAATTGGCACAAATCAATTCTTGGGTAAAGGGGATTCAAGTTTGTTCACAGGAATGTTCTCTTCAAAGGGGAGGTAATGAAGGAAATGCAAAAAAAGAAAGAAAGAATGGATTGATCTAAAAATGTTCTCAAGAACTACTGGGTGAGAAAAGTCGAATCTTACAGGAAAGCTTCCTGGCATAGTGTAGATGCAAGTTTGTTAGAAGGGTTGGGCTACAAGAAGACTTTTAGGAGATCAAAGACCCATAGGCCTCTTGTAAGGGTTGCTCATTACATCAAGACTTATACTTTTATGAAACTACATCACAAGATGGCGATTTATGTTTTTTAAAAAATTATTTGTATCAATCAGTTTGTTTGTCTATCATCGTAGCTCAGTGGATAAAGTTACCGGTGAGTGACCCACAGATCACAAGTTCAAATCCACCAGTCTTCAGTTCATATTTACTGATATAAATTTTTGAAAATCATGTTTTTTTAAAATCCCAATTGCATATTTTTGGCTTTTTGACATATGTACTCATTACGTATCATCACATCTTTCATAATTAAATCAGTTTGCGCCGATTTGATAAGCTTTTTCATGTTGTAGTGAACAACCCAATCTGACTAAAGTACAGATCTATATATTTTAGGACACCTGAGTAAACTCATATTGCAATTGGTTGTTGTCCATTGTTGTTTGATAACAATTGAACATATTTAACTTCTTGATAACTACTATACTAATTCTTTTCAAATTTGGTGTGAAGCATCTTTGGAACAAAGGGGACATAAATTGTAAATTTCAGGATTCCTGCACCCCTGGGGCCTTAGGGGTGGGGCAAAAACTGCCCAAAATTGACAAATTTTCAAAACTCTTCTTTAGATCCGCAAATGTTTAAGAAAAACTAAATGCATAATTATGTAGAGCGAGAAGGCCTTTACCAAAATTGTAAATTTCATGATACCCAGGGTAGGGGTTCTGACTCTAGGGTGGGACTAAACTTTGTATATATTGTTTATGTGTAATTTTGCTGGTACTGTATAAAATCTAAATGCATACTTAGGAATAGCAGAAAAGGATGTACGGTGAATTTCACATCTTGTTTTATACTGTTGCTGAACATTAGAATTTAGTCAAAACAGGAATTTGTTTTCTCTAGATTTCATGGCCCTTGGGAGTAGTGATACTTTTTTACTAGTACTCACATGACCTATAAGGCCTGTGGGCCTCTTGTTTGTAGTTGATGTAGCTGTGAATGAATTTGAAAATAAGTTGACCTTTTGTATTTGCTAATTATGCATGTGCATGTTGTTCTTTCAGATTATGCTTCAATTCAGATTTTGGATTTTCTATAAATCTCAACTATGATAAAAGGTACACAAATTAGAAAATCATTATATTTAACAAAATTTATATCAAAATAAAGATATAGAAGTTTTTATCTCCTATCCAATGTTCTGAGATGAAAAACAAAGGTTTGATGAAAATTATATCCAACGAACAGATTCTCTGTAGTGTGTTTGCATACCTTAGTTATTATTGTCATGGTCTTAGGCTTAGAATGAAAAGGTGTTATTTAATGTACATGTACTTAAATTACTTGCAGATTAGTATTTACTATCCAAGTGGTCGCAAAAGTAGGTTCATCACCGATGAAAAGGAGAAGAAGGTCTGCAAAATTGTTTTTAGGGGAAAATACATAGGCAGTGGATTGAGGGACTTTTTAAAGACAAGTCATCCAGAAGAACTAATTGAGAGTTCTGTAGCAATTTTAGGTATGGACTTGAAAGTCTAGTGATCAACTCTTTTTAAATCTTATTTAAGAAAGACATGTATGAAAAATATGGTAGCAGTCATTAGCAGATTTGTAAACTTCTGTGTGTAAATGTATGTTAGTAGATTTTATTGATTAAATTTTGTATTTTTCAAATAGCATGCCTTGCAATTTTTGTCATGTTTTGCAGGTGATGAATGCAAAACCTTGTGCAAGAGAAATTCTGGAAGTGTGCTTCAAGACAAATCAATTCAAAATGTTATGGAATTCACTTGGGACAAACTGTACACAGAACTACAAATACGTGCCCCTAATATCCTGAAGATAGTATCAGCAATGGTTAATGACATTCCAATCCAAGTGAATAACAAACCATTTCAACTTGTAATGTACACTTTGTCCCAGATTCTGCATGCCAGATCTCAAGAAATGTCTTTAGTACAGTACTTGTCAGGACTAGTGTTAATGCATGGAGGATGCACCCTTAAGGTACTTTAGTCTACCATATTCAAAAGTGATAATTACAAACCATATTTAGACAGATATCCAGATAAACAAACAACTATTCATTAACACATTGCTATTGAATATCTGAGGCACAGCTTGATTTATTAAATTGCAAATATATCTGTTTAATAATTATATATTGTTTTTAAGTCTTGAGCATTGTTGAGATTGGACAAATATTCCAATATACTCTAATACAGTTGTCAAGGTTTAAAGCATATTGGATATTTTAAATTTTATATTCAGCATTCTTACATATATATACATTTGTATGATTTTTAGTATGATTGATAAATTCTATTACTTGACATGTGATATTTGCTTTAATTAAATTGATTTTACATGTTTCTTTAGGATATCGAGAGGATTGCCAAATTTGGTGCTTCAGTTCACCCAGAAACATTGCGAAGAAAGCTGAATTCATGGGACGAATACTTGGACGAAGAACTACTTAAGTACAAAACAGAATGGAGTCGAGGAGGAAACAAGAAATATCAGCTAATTGGAGACAATTGGGATAGAAATATTATTCCATCTTATCGTACCTCTCAAGACAAGACATTGTCTTTGCACCTGTTTCAGGTTATTGGAGTCGTTGATAGGGTGGATTCTTTGAATTGTGCTTTTGATCCACAGCTCCTAGATATTTTAGAATTAACTCCTGTGGATTTTATTCCCTCAGTAGCTGATCAGGACATTCTTCTGCATGAGTTGACCTTTTTAGTGGCCAATGCAGTGATTGCAAATATTGAGCAGCTGAACGGAGCATTTGGATATATATATCCAAAACACTTGAAGCACAAGTATAGTGAATTCTCAGGAATGAAAACGGAACAAGTAAGACACATGTATACTAAATTTCTAGACAATTCTAGGCATGTTTTTATCTCCAACAAATCCAGTTCAAATACATGCATATTCATTTGTTTTTACAGTATTCTTTGGGACTTTTTGATTGTAATGAAATGGTTACCCAAGATGTGATCAGGCTACTAAAGGACATATCAAAGAAGTATGTGCCCATTGATGATGCTGGGGAAATAGTTGAGGAAGTGTTTTTTGGAGGCAAGTAAAAATTAATAGGGGAACATTTCAAGAGGAACATCAACAGCAGGGCTCAAAATTAACATATGCTTATCACTGACTGGATAAAAGTCTGGCAGACTGATTGACATTTGTTTTAGTAAGTCCGATGGGACTGGTTAATTTTCTAAAACGTCATTTTGAAAAACTTGTTTAAACTCTGCTTTTGGCATTCCTCTATAGACATCAGACAAACCTGATTAGTGTTGCAAAATTGTCCAAGGCACAGAGTTAAATCCCATTATTTTATTTGAATAACATTAACGAAATATCTTTAATTATATCTGGAAAACCCTGGTGGACTGGTAAAATTTTCTGCAGACTTGTTTAAAATAAATCGTATCAGTCTGGCTAAACTGGTGATGTGAAAAGTTAGTTTCAAGCCCTGATTGCAGTTATATAGATTTGTTAGAATTATTGTGATTTTTATTTGAAATGAAATATTGAAAAAGATAGTGAAGAGTAACTCGTGTAATTTTTTTTTCACTTTAAAGGAGACAGATTGACTGATGAGAGAATACAGAGTGCCCAAGAAGCTATGACCAATAATGAAAATCCATTGGATAAGTTTGAAGGATTCATTTCCAAAATTGAAGATTTTCATCGGCTCATGAACTTCCTTGAGGTAAATTAAGTCAAACAGTTTCTTATGTGCACTTAAAAATAAAAGATATAACAGATATTTATCAACTAAGATTTCCTTTTTCATAAAGTGAGGTTCACTTTTTAGCTCACTTGCTGTCCATCGTCTGTCTGTAAACTTTCACATTTGTGACTTCTCCAGAACCACTGAGCCAATTTCAACTAAAACTTGGCATAAAGCATCAAATTTATTCAACTGAGTTGCAACATCCTTGTCCAAGGGGAGATAATAGCAAAATTACATTAACAAGTTTTAAAAATCTTCTCTAGAACCACTGAGCCAATTTCAACCAAACTTGGCACAAAACATCCTTGGGTGAAGGGGATTCAAGTTCATTCAAATGAAGGGTCATGCCCCCTTCAAAGGGGAGATAATCACAAAAATAGGGTGGGGTCATTCAAAATTCTTCACAAGAACCAATGGACCAGAAAAGTTAACATTACATGTAAGCTTCCCGACATAATGGAGATTCGAGTTTCTTAACATCATAATCCCCAGGGGTAAGATGGGACCACAATAGGGATCACAATTTTACATGCGAATATGCAAGGTTACTAAAGTGAGCGATATGATCCATGGGCCTCCTTTGTTCACATGATATCAGGTGAGCGATGTGGTATGATCTTGTTAATAATGTTGAACTTGATATGAATATAGGTAAAAATATACCAATTATTTTTTTTTTTTAGGCAATTGTGTTGCAAACATACAGCACCCAGTCAGCAAATGACAGAGGAACAGTGTATTATTATAAGAACATATTAAATGCACGCAATGTGAAGGGGAAAGTAAAGAACTCTTACAGAGGATATAAAATGCTATACCGTACTATATTTGATGCTATGTGTTGTGCATTTTTCTTGAAAGAGTTTGGACTTCTTAACTTAACAGAGAGCATACCACTGCCTGATGAATTCTCCAAATGGACAGGAGAGGAAAAAATACAGTGGATGAATAACATATGTGAACGAATTGTGAACAAGTGGTTTTTTGGAGACAGTGACTTGTTTGAAGAGTTGTGACAAGTATTGTCTGATCCAGATCATGAAGAAAATTATTGGTTCGGGAACTTTAAAGATGGTCGCTTTTCCTGCCACTACTGTGAAAAAACTTACTGTCATATCAAAAGTGCAGAATTTCATGAAAAAGAAGTCCATGGCTATTCCAAACCAGCATTACGAAAAAGTAAACAAGCAAACCTATTGCAAGATGAACTTTTTGATTATTTGATAGCCCTTTTCCGTCTGTCAGCATTACATCGAAATCTTGATACGGCAGTGGATATGGCTGATGGCTATAGATCTATTCGCTCAGCTAAGTACGAGACCCCGCTGTACAACAAGACCCACAAAACAAAATATCTTATCGGCAGCATCCATTTAACAGGCCTCATATCAGGAACCTTGCCGCCTCCTCAAACAGAGAGACTTATTGCAAATCGCTGTATAAATTTGTCAGGTGGGAAGAACTCGAACATGACACTAGATGAGTATGTAGAACTAGTCAACAGAGATACAAAAAACACTTGTTCTGGATTCCAAACAAAGGAGAGTATAATTGCGCACTCGAAACAATTTCCTCTTTTAATCAAAGCTGTGAAAAATTTGGACATGATTAATGATGTACATAGAAGAAAAGGATTCCACAACATACCTTCATATAAATCTGATGTTCGGAAGATTGTACAAGACCTTTTTGACATCGATGGTTTTTCCCAACATAAAGGACGCAAGCTCAAGTGCAGAGAACTAGTCCAGAAAAGCAATCCATTTGCAGACAGTTATAAACAGTTGGTGAACATGATATACAGACATAAACCTTTACTTCCATTCCGTCGATTAAGGAATAAACAACTATAATGATGTGATTGTTTATCTACCTGGTACATGAGACATAAAATCAAATTAAATATTATGGAGGATTATCGCCAAGACTTGTCCAATTTACATGCACACATATACAATGTACAGTAATTAAATTTTCAAATGGAATAAACATGGATTTAATCAATAACATCTTTGATAACTTGCAATATTTGAAGATCCAACTTGATGTTGGCCATATTTTAAAAAAAAAAAAAAAAAATCAAATTTTGATTACTCATTGCTGTTGGTCTTTGTTTGTCGTCGTGCGTCATCCATTAACAATTTTACATTTGTAACTACTTCTTAAAAACTACAATGCCAATTGTTACCATTTTTGCCCCAGACTTGATCAACCCAAAGAAAACGGGTCCCAGAAAAAATGTGTTGTTTACTGTTTCTTCACAAATCCCAACATTACTCTGTAATTTATATATGCTTCAATTCATTCTGGTACACATAATTATAATTAGTATCATGCAGAAGAAAACAGGACATTGTCTTTTAGAGACTGATAAAACAGTTTTGTATCTGATCATTAGATAACTGTTGCATTGTTATGAAACTGTAAACAATACAATTTTTACCTAAAAAATAAACACTAACAAGTTTTGTGTAAATTTGAACCTTAAGTTGATTTAATCTCATCAAGATCCTCATCAGATTCATACTCATATGATACAGTATCACTGTCACTGCTTGAGGTTTCCATTACATGTACATCATCTAAAGACAGATTTGTCATATATTTTTCTAAAATTGTCGAAGAACATGAATTACAGGAACATCCTGTATCACAAATGTCACAACAAGTATGTATTCTGGTACCTTGTACCAGCTTTAACTCGCTCTCCGAAAGAAATGTCTTAGGCAGTTGCAATCTTCGGCAATCAGTTGAAGTGAGGAAGTCTTTGACGTCCTGGTCAACATTCCGTAGTTGTTGACCATAATACATCAAAAAGGCACATGATTGTTCCCCATCCCTTCCCACTCGCCCTGTTTCCTGGACAAAGTCTATCAAACACCTAGGAGGTCCATAAATTATAACATTGTGACATGCATAAACATTTACACCCATTCCCAGTGCACTGGTAGCAACAATAATGCGCAAAACGCTGTCCTCAGTCAATTTTTCAAGGGTTTTCTTATTTTTTTTATCTTCTGTTGTTTCAGAATGAAACATTTCAACCATGTTTTCAATGTTAGTAACATCTGATAGTTCAGACACTATGAAGTTGTACACACGCCCAACATCTCTTATTGAGTTGCAATAAAATATTGTCCGTGGGAACTCCTTTTTTAAATCTCGAAATGAGTCCAAAATCCACAACAAAGAACTTTCAATGTTAGGGTCTACTTTCTTCACAGTGTACTTGATGTTTTCTTTATTTGGGGAAACTGTAATGTTCGTGTAGTCCTTCAGTCCCAAAACTTCTATCACCCTCTTTTTAATTGTCTTTGTGCAAGTCGCGCTTAGTGCTAATAATGATGCCTCAGGAAAGTACGATCGGATCTCTCCAACACGCCGAAACCACTTTCGGAACACTTTATCCTCCTTATCTGCTTCTAGACCACCCCTAAATTTGATAATAAAGGTTATGAATATGAATCTAAATTAAAACCATTTAAACATGTTTTAAAAATTTTAACTACCAACATTCCTTCCACTTTTTCAAAAAAATGGGTTGCAGTACACTAAGCAACAGTTTTTAATGATGTTTAAAATTATTTTTACATATTCTAAATTCAAGACATCCAAGTATGTCTATAAAAATCAAACAAAATATGAGAGTTAAGATAATTATAGTTTAGGGAATTTACAATGCTGATAGTTGGTTGGGTAATATGATTACATATTTTGCATAAAGACCTAAGACACCTTTGGAGCAAAATATTGTGTCAATGACGTGTGAGCAATTTGTTCGTCAATAAATGTATAAAAAAAAAAAAAAAAAAAAAAAAAAAAAAAAATAATAATAATATCAATATATTGATGGAAAAAATAGCACTGACAGTATACAATATCTCATTTCATTTATTAACTCAGGTTGTTTTAAAGAACTCTCATAAATGTAAAATACATGAATAGGAAGACATTACCATGTGACAACTGTGTGGAATTCATCAACTACGATGACATGACAGTTACATTAAGTCTTTGTATTGTTGATCTCCATTGGCTGTCTCCAACTAATGACTCGGGGGATGCATAGATGATGTCTACTTTTCCTGCCTGTATCAATTCATCGGTCTCCTTGTCTGTGCCTGGAGCATTCAAGAGTGACTGTGTTTATAAATTCTTAACATTTCCAACACAATATTTAAAGAATGAAATGATAACTATAAATGAACCAGTTCAACAGTGAACTTGGAATCAAATTTGGGCGGTGCAGTGCAACATATAGTGGATAACACATTTCACGCAAGAATTTCTTATGTATTGTTAACGGTCTACTGCTTGTCAGAAGCATATATAAGTATGATGACTATCCATTATTATTTAGATGGTCCTTAGTGAACTTCGATTTAAGACCGGCCATCGCCATGAGACCCAATTTCAATTAAATTATATAAATATAAACGAATAAATATATACATACCTTTAAAAGCAGCAGTTACTAATCCTAAGGAAGTTAATTTTCTGACTTGGTCTTGCATAAGAGACACCAGAGGACAGCAAACAATTACTTTCCCGAGCTATCATCACGGAGTAAAGCTCTCTTCACTGGCAAATACGCTTGAAATGGGAGCGATTTTCCAAAACCTGTTGGTAACACGGCGACACAGTCTTTTTTATCAAGCACGCAGTCCAAAATCATCCGCTGTTCATCCTTTAAACACTTAACGCCAAATTTTTTCAAAACTTCTTCCACTACTCGTTCAATATCCGCCATTTTTGTTTATACGCCGCGCTTCATTTGAAACGCGTTATCTGATTGGATCAAATTATGATGCAATATGCAAATACAAAGTTCACCAGAACATGACCTCTTATGGGGAGTTATCAGATCCTATATATATATATATATATATATATAATAATATAGGTCTGTACTTTAGTCATATAATAATATAGGTCTGTACTTTAGTCAGATTGGTCTGCTTTAATTATGGGTATTTTCAGCGGCTGTCCAATTTCTGTAGATTGTGTAAATCCGCAAAAATTAAAGTAGCAAAACTTTTAAAAGTAACAAAAATCTCGAAATATTTCTGAAATATGCTCTAAGTCATCATCTTGAGAGATACTTGCTTATTTCGATGTCGGTTAAAATTTAAGAATTTGGTAATTCATTAATTTTCGGCTGGCTGCAAGGACAAAAAGATACCCATGAAATTTTACATGTCAATGATCAAGAAAGTGAAAGGTGAAATTTTATCTAATTTCAGAAATCAAATTAAGGTGGTTCCATCCTCATATGACTTGTTAATGGTTGAAAGTGTAAATACTGTATTAATTTCCACTCAATATAATTAAATATGATTAAAAGCCAAAGAAAATATGCATGTTGCCACCTTTATAAAGATGTAAGACATACAAAAACAGAAGAATATTAATATTAACATCAGAAAATCATACATTTTCGTTAAATACAGAATAATAAAAAATAGATAAAAACTTGCTAAAATGACAAAGAATTGTAAAGTTTTAAAACACTGCTAATTCATAAATATGTATAAATTAATTGTTTATATTAGGGAAATCGGTGTATAATAGACATGCAGTAGAAAAAATACCAGCATAGGAGTTATTGCCCTTGACAACAATTTTTTTTAAATCATAAATAATTGATTATCTATGGGAAATGTAAACTTTTTCAGTATCATAATTTATCAGATTTTTTACTTTATGCGGTGAATAAAATTCCTCTGAAAGATGAAAGGTGAAGATAACGAACAGTGATCAATCTCATAACTGATATACAGTGTATTTCTATCATGCGCAAAGTTTAATTCAATAAAGGTTTTTGCAAAAACTTATGACATTACATGAGGATCGATCAACCTTAAACGCCTTGATTAAAACTGCAACCAACACGGATTTAGTCAACTTTGATGTACATTGTATGCAGTGAATACTTTTTTTGACGTACATTATATGCAGTGAATACTTTTTTTGACGTACATTATATGCAGTGAATACTTTTTTTGATGTACATTGTATGCAGTGAATACTTTTTTTGACGTACATTGTATGCAGTGAATACTTTTTTTGACGTACATTGTATGCAGTGAATACTTTTTTGACGTACATTATATGCAGTGAATACTTTTTTTGACGTATATTGTATGCAGTGAATACTTTTTTTTACGTACATTGCATTCAGTGGATACTTTTTTTGATGTACATTGTATGCAGTGAATACTTTTTTTGATGTACATTGTATGCAGTCAATACTTTTTTTATGTACATTGTATGCAGTGGATACTTTTTTTGACGTACATTGTAAGCAGTGAATACTTTTTCGAACTACTTGTAATTCAGCTCATTCAAATCATTATTTTTTGTTTGTGACGTAACAAATTGACCATGTCCTCGGAATAGTAATGATATCATTTATTGGTTAAGTGGACTGGCATGCAATACAGAGACTATATCAATTCCTTGTAATTCATTCTCTAAATACGTATTTCGATACATTTTACGACATCTATTGTACATCGCCCGTTGCTTAATTTGAATTACCGAATGGTGGATTTTTATGTCCAATCTTATTGACATACGGTTGCATCATATCTATTTAAAAGTGTGTATTCCGTGAGCTATTGAGTATGTAAATGAAAAATGCATGCTATGTTACTTTATTCATTTTACGACAACTAATTAAGGTAAATCTATTCTAATATGACGTCAATGTGTGGGGTTTTTTTTTTGGAGCCCCCTTCCAAGTGGACTGGCATGTGAGTGGGGGGGTCATCTTTAATTTATTAAACTTTGAGCATGATTGAAATATATCTTTTGTAGGAATTTTCTCGTTGGGGAAAATAAAAAATGGTGAAATGATACTTGAAATTTATATTTTCTATAATCAATTATCAATATTTAAAAAAAAGTTGTTAAGGGCAAAAATTCATGGGCTGGTATTTTCTCTATTGTATGTTTATTATACAATGAAGCCTCTGCCATCCACTATTAATTTACAAATATTCATAACGTAGCAGGTTTTTTTTAAAACTGTTAACATTAAAAATTTGTCATTCTAACAAGTTCTGATACTTTTTTTACGCTGTTTAATGAAACTTTGCGGTATCCTGATCTTCATACATGTACATTTTCGTTTATGCGTGTCTGGCATCTTTAAAAAGGTAGTATCAAATATATATTTCCTCTGATTATTAATAAAATTGAAATTTTAAAGGGGCACAGACACGATTTGAGCTAAATATTTTCAAATTTTATTTTTCCGTTTTTATTGTTTTTAATGCTTAACTAAAGTATTTCTAATGATCAATCAAAATTTGAAGATCAGTTGTTGAGTTATAAGTGAGATACAACATTTAAAATTCTTTGTTATGTAAACAAGGATCGTGCCACGTTTTTGTTTACGTATAGATTGGTTTTTAAAATAAGAAATATCATGTTTAAAACAAAATGAGATGTGACAAACACTAGAAGTCCCGTGGAGATCCGGGTTAGAATAGGTCCTCAGTACCCCTTGCTTGTCGCAAGAGGTGACTAAATGGGGTGGTCCTACGGATGAGACCGCAAAAACCGAGGCCCCGTGTCACAGCAGGTGTGGCACAATAAAGATCCCTTCCTGCTCAAAGGCCATTTTAAGCGCCAAACATAGGCCTAAATTTTAAAGCCCTTTACCGGAAAAAAGACGTTTCCATATGAGTGAAATATTCTCGAGCGGGACATTAAGCAAGATACAATCAATCAAACACTAGAAACTATTTAACTGTATTCAGTATTAACTTGTAAATTGAAAAAAAAAATTGCATTAAACGAAACTTTTACTAGTATATTTACTAGCTATGTAAACTTTTAAAAACATTGCACGAGCCTTGTTTACATAACAAAGAATTGTGAGCTCTGTATCTCCCATGTACCTCGACTACTGACGTTCAAATTTTTGCTGACCATTAGGAATACCTTAGTTTAGCATTCTAAACTATAGAAATGGAAAAATAAAATTTGAAAATTTTAAGCTCAAATCGTCTCCATGCCCCTTTAAGTTAAAATAGTTTTTCTAATTTGAACCCATACTGAGGCAAATTCACATGAGGATAACGCTATCATAAGGACATAGGACACCCTCAAAATTGTTACAGAATTTTAAAAAACTGTTTGTATTTATGTTTTATGTAATTTCTATGGTGCATTTCGTGTATTGATATGACTGATTTACATCGTTGTTTATTAATAGAAACTTCCATGTGAACAAAATCCCTCTTCATTTGTTCCGTCCAAAATCTCAGGTATCCACCGACTGCTTGTCAATATACGTACATGCAGTCTATACATGTACATGCAGTAGACCTAACCACGGTCACATTTATGTTGTACGTGTCCGATTTTGTTTGTTGATACAGGGATTTGAGCCCAGGCGGTAATATTTCTTTGAAGTTTTGGGGTTGTGATAAGCTTTTATCGAAACGTCACGAGGACGGCCTATTGCGTGTCAGAGGGGCTGTAATCCCTGACACCATGCATAATATTGCCCGTCCGACGGATCAAATTTTGTTAACATGGAGTGGGGACACGCCGGTTATCCTAACACACGGAACCGGGGTCAGTATAGCTAATTAATACATGTACAATCTCTACCCAGAGTTATCGTTCTTTACACTTACAAATAAAAGGAACGATAACTCTGGGTAGAGATTATCGTGATTGCGTCACCACCGATGTTAGATCTATCCTCCAATCGGAACATCACTCAGCCTATTCCGATATTATAATATTTCTTCTCCGGAATAGGCCGAGTGATGTTCCGACGGATCTATCCTCTTGTGGCTATTGAAATACGTTAATAAACATGGCAGTATTTAACCATTTCTCCAAGTGCAGTGTCAGATGTAGGTACTTTGAGGGTAAATATTCATTTTTTTCTCCCAATATATTTTTGCGCTGTCAGAAATAAAAACACAAAAAGTTAAAATGCTAAGTTTTAGGGGTAACCAACTGAAATCGCAACAAAAGGACTTCAGGCCCCATCGTTCACCTGAGTATTAGTTAAAAGTATCACTACTCAAAGAGCTACAAAATCTATAAAAATCTTCCTGGTCTGCATATCTATGCTAATTTCTAATATTTAACAGCAGTATAAAACAAGATGTGTTCTTTAAAACACAAATGTCTCCAAAAAGTGTCTATACGGATGAAAGACTTTTATGTTACATTACAATCTCTTGCTGTGGCCTTCAATTCTACACTTAGATATATCGACGACGTATTATCTATGAACAATAATAATTTTCATTCATATGTCAATTCGATATATCCCAGTGAACTCGAAATAAATGACACCACAGAGTCGTCCACTTCTGCTTCATACTTAGATATTTTATTGAAAGTAGATATTAACGGCAAACTAAAAACTCAACTTTATGACAAACGGGATGATTTCAGCTACTCCATCGTCAACTTCCCATAGTTATGTACATGTAGCAATATTCCCATTATCACCTGTATATGGGGTTTAAATCTCTCAACTGATTCGATACGCAAGAGCTTGTTCTGCATATGGTCAGTTTTTAAATCGAAGCAGACTATGGCAAATAAGTTGATGGTGCATAGGTTCCAACAGCCTCGTTTAAAGTCAGCATTTTTGTAAATTCTATGGTCATTATTACGATCTAGTTTGCCAATATAACCTATCATCAGGGGCGATCCAGGAATTGCGGTTACGGGGGCGCCACTTTATGAGGCAGGAAGTCTGGGGACCGCCTTAAAAGCCCCCTGAAGCTCCTGGATTTTACAGGGCTTGAAATATGTCTCCTATTTAAGTCATTTGTACTATTTTCCATCATTTTTTATAAGGTGAAATTAATAAAATAACACAAAGTTTAAGGGTTTTTGGAAACAATTAAGTTATCCCAATAAATTATTCAAGAAATTAAAAGATTTTATCATTTATTTCTCCGGGAGTGGGAGAAAGTATTGCTTCTTTTATCGTTTAGTAGTTTTCTAAAGATTGCACGATTTACCTTAAATTTGAAAATTTTAGGGGACGCGCGCCCCCCTTAAATCCGCCACTGACCATGTGTACCTGTAAAGTGCGAAACGAAATCGAAACGAAACGAAATCTACTGAAACGAAAAGAAATCTACCGAAACGAAACCCACCGAAACGAAACAGATTGTATAACCGAACTCTTTTAATTATAATAATTAAAAATGGTATCTTAGGCCCCTGTGAAAGTTACCACATATAAATAAAATGTAGGCTTTCGGCTTGACTGATACAAAGTTTTAAAAGTTGGAAAGGGGGAGAGTAAGCACAAAGTACATATCCGAAGTTGATTAAATACCATGTGCAATTAGTTTCGGATCCATAAATTTCAGAACGGAGGGTTACAGTCTCACAGGTCTGGGGAAACACACTAGACGAGGAATGGGGTCGCCGGCGTTGAATAATTAAAAGAGTTCGGTTATACAATCTGTTTCGTTTCGGTGGGTTTCGTTTCGGTAGATTTGGTTTCGTTTTCACACTTTACAGGTACATTGTACCCACCTATTATTGGGTCAAATGCTGTCTGACGTGTTTCATGCCGGTTAGGCCGTTCTTGGCACACTGATTTTGACTACGGATAACTCCGTTTACCTGATCAAGATATAGGGCTCACGGCGGGTGTGGCCGGTCGATATGGGATGCTTACTCCTCTTAGGTACCTGATCCCATCTCTGGTATATCCAGGGGGCTGTGTTTGCCCAACTCTCTATTTTGTATTGCTTAAAGGAGTTATGAGATTGATCACTGTTCGTTATCTTCGCCTTTCATATGGGGAATTCTCGCTTCGAAAGTTACATATGGAAACTAAATCTGGAGTGACTGCCATTGAGGAATCCTTGCGGCGAATTTGATATCCAGAACAGTGCCTGTGATGGTGCATTCAATGGATATCATGCAATGGCAGTTTTTCTAAATCATGCATACACGTGTAACATTGTTTTCAAAGTATGATTTTAAGTTTAAGATAATGTTTAAATCATATTCAATTCTTCTCACTATCTTGGTTAGGTAATTTCTTTTCATTGAATTACCAATTTCAGTTCATGTTTTCCCTCCAAAAGTTTAAGTACGCCTCAGTAGGATTGATTAATTGTTTAATGTATCGCTCGAGAATTTTTCACTCATATGGAGACGTCACCAAGACCGGTGAAGGGTTTTTAATTTAGGCCTTTGCTCGGCGCTACGGCCATTGAACAGTGAGGGTTCTTTAGCATGCCACACCTACTGTGACACGAGGCATCCGTTTTTAAGGTAATCTCTGCGGACCCGTGACATTCACACCTGATGTCGAGCGTTTTGCAATGGAATTGTCACTACCTGTTTTAACGACTTAGGTCTGTCGCGGCCAGGATTCGAATCCCGGCCTTCCGCATGCGGGCCGAACGACTGAAAGAATTCTCGAAGACACTTAAAACAAATAAACGGAAAGTTTGGGCGTTCATTGATAGCTTCTCTTCTGTCATCATCACAAGTCAAGGGTTATTGATTCGTTATCTAGCACTAACCCTTGACCATTACGCAATCCACTATAAATAAAACATCCAATG
Organism: Ostrea edulis; assembly: GCF_947568905.1. Classification (NCBI taxonomy): domain Eukaryota; kingdom Metazoa; phylum Mollusca; class Bivalvia; order Ostreida; family Ostreidae; genus Ostrea; species Ostrea edulis. The sequence goes on along the minus strand of NC_079165.1, from coordinate 73,193,668 downwards.
AAATCACTGCATCTTGTTATGGTGTACATGGATATAAATGCGATATCATACTGCTGTATTGATAAACACGCGCGACTGTAATATTTACACCGCTAATTACGTTTATTGATAGTGGATCACGTTTGGAAACCTTTTTGCTTAAACGATTGAAATAGCCATAACTGTTGGTATTAATACACGTTTTTATTTGAATCTCTCACATCGCGTTGTTATAAAAAAAACAACAACAACCGCATTCTCATTGGTTCCCACTCTTTTGTGGAAACAATCAGAACGAGCCCAACGTTTTGAAAGTCACTGATGTCAAGGGTTAGTGTGAGGTAACGAACCAATAACCCTTGACTTGTGAAGATGCTCTAGTATTTGAAAATGTTCAATACTGGTATTTTGGCGGCTTCAGTTGTTTTATTTCAACAGTTGAAATATAAGGTGAAGATAACGAACAGTGATCAATCTCATAACTCCTACAAGCAATACAAAATACAAAATATGTTTTATCAAAGATGTGTTCGATATTTGAAACCAGTACTAATACGACTATCGGCCGCAACTAATGCCATTAACGTTTGTGCATTCTAAATAACATGTCTTTTGAAAGGAATACAGGAATCTCAAGACCCATACGAGGGGGTCTCCGTGGCCGAATGGTTAGAGCATCACGCTTAAAATCACATGGTCTCTCACCGCTGGTCGGCGCGGGTTCGAATCCCGCTCGCGCCGGTAAAGGCCCTTTTATACTGAGCGCGAACACGAACGCGAACGCTACCACTGCGAGTTTTCACACCACTTTCCGCGCGAATCATTGTTCGTATTGAAAGCGGTGATACTCGTGGAAATTCGCAGATGACACGAGGTCATTTATGTTTTGGCCATGGCGAGCTACATATCTTCGGCTTTTATCATAAATAATTCGATGTTCCTCGATTAAGGAAATGAGTTATTCTGTTCTGTCACCTGGCATGATGAAGCCTGAATTGTCACAGACAAGTATGACTTTGGACCTCACATTCTGATTGGCTAATGAAAATTGTTCGCGCGGTCTTTTCCCAAAAATTCGCTCTGGAGGCTATCTCCGCGGTGTTCCGCACGAACATGAATTCGGCCGCGTTCGCCGTCAGTATAAGCAATCCAATGCGAAAGCCGCGTTCGCGGTCGTGTTCGCTGTCGCGTTCGTGTTCGCGCTCAGTATAAAAGGGCCTTTAGTGAGAAAGTTTGCCAGTTTACTTTCGGAAGATCGGTGGTCTCTTCCCAGGTACATTGTATCTGGTTTCTCTCTTCCACCAATAAAACGGAAAAAATATTGAGTGTGGCGGAACACAGCAAATCAATCAATCAATACTAACTCGAGTCCCCTTGTTTTAGATTTACACAACCTCACATTCAATACATATGATGCATTAAACAACATTAATATTGAACAAATTACACGGTTATTGACTAGGATTATTAGTTTTGAGGTTGATCACTGTTATTGACTAGGATTATTAGTTTTGAGATGGATCACTGTTATTGACTAGGATTATTAGTTTTGAGGTTGATCACTGTTATTGACTAGGATTATTAGTTTTGAGGTTGATCACTGTTATTGACTAGGATTATTAGTTTTGAGGTTGATCACTGTTATTGACTAGGATTATTAGTTTTGAGGTTGATCACTGTTATTGACTAGGATTATTAGTTTTGAGATGGATCACTGTTATTGACTAGGATTATTAGTTTTGAGATGGATCACTGTTATTGACTAGGATTATTAGTTTTGAGATGGATCACTGTTATTGACTAGGATTGTTAGTTTTGAGATGGATCACTGTTATTGACTAGGATTATTAGTTTTGAGATGGATCACTGTTATTGACTAGGATTGTTAGTTTTGAGATTGATCACTGTTATTGACTAGGATTGTTAGTTTTGAGGTGGATCACTGTTATTGACTAGGATTGTTAGTTTTGAGGTGGATCACTGTTATTGACTAGGATTGTTAGTTTTGAGGTGGATCACTGTTATTGACTAGGATTGTTAGTTTTGAGGTGGATCACTGTTATTGACTAGGATTGTTAGTTTTGAGGTGGATCACTGTTATTGACTAGGATTGTTAGTTTTGAGATGGATCACTGTTATTGACTAGGATTGTTAGTTTTGAGATGGATCACTGTTATTGACTAGGATTATTAGTTTTGAGATGGATCACTGTTATTGACTAGGATTATTAGTTTTGAGATGGATCACTGTTATTGACTAGGATTATTAGTTTTGAGATGGATCACTGTTATTGACTAGGATTATTAGTTTTGAGGTGGATCACTGTTATTGACTAGGATTATTAGTTTTGAGGTGGATCACTGTTATTGACTAGGATTATTAGTTTTGAGGTTGATCACTGTTATTGACTAGGATTATTAGTTTTGAGGTTGATCACTGTTATTGACTAGGATTATTAGTTTTGAGATGGATCACTGTTATTGACTAGGATTATTAGTTTTGAGGTTGATCACTGTTATTGACTAGGATTATTAGTTTTGAGATGGATCACTGTTATTGACTAGGATTATTAGTTTTGAGGTTGATCACTGTTATTGACTAGGATTATTAGTTTTGAGGTTGATCACTGTTATTGACTAGGATTATTAGTTTTGAGGTTGATCACTGTTATTGACTAGGATTATTAGTTTTGAGGTTGATCACTGTTATTGACTAGGATTATTAGTTTTGAGATGGATCACTGTTATTGACTAGGATTATTAGTTTTGAGATGGATCACTGTTATTGACTAGGATTATTAGTTTTGAGATGGATCACTGTTATTGACTAGGATTATTAGTTTTGAGATGGATCACTGTTATTGACTAGGATTATTAGTTTTGAGATGGATCACTGTTATTGACTAGGATTATTAGTTTTGAGGTTGATCACTGTTATTGACTAGGATTATTAGTTTTGAGATGGATCACTGTTATTGACTAGGATTATTAGTTTTGAGATGGATCACTGTTATTGACTAGGATTATTAGTTTTGAGATGGATCACTGTTATTGACTAGGATTATTAGTTTTGAGATGGATCACTGTTATTGACTAGGATTATTAGTTTTGAGATGGATCACTGTTATTGACTAGGATTATTAGTTTTGAGATGGATCACTGTTATTGACTAGGATTATTAGTTTTGAGATGGATCACTGTTATTGACTAGGATTATTAGTTTTGAGATGGATCACTGTTATTGACTAGGATTATTAGTTTTGAGGTGGATCACTGTTATTGACTAGGATTATTAGTTTTGAGGTGGATCACTGTTATTGACTAGGATTGTTAGTTTTGAGGTGGATCACTGTTATTGACTAGGATTATTAGTTTTGAGATGGATCACTGTTATTGACTAGGATTATTAGTTTTGAGATGGATCACTGTTATTGACTAGGATTATTAGTTTTGAGGTTGATCACTGTTATTGACTAGGATTATTAGTTTTGAGGTTGATCACTGTTATTGACTAGGATTATTAGTTTTGAGGTTGATCACTGTTATTGACTAGGATTATCAGTTTTGAGGTTGATCACTGTTATTGACTAGGATTATTAGTTTTGAGGTTGATCACTGTTATTGACTAGGATTATTAGTTTTGAGATGGATCACTGTTATTGACTAGGATTATTAGTTTTGAGATGGATCACTGTTATTGACTAGGATTATTAGTTTTGAGATGGATCACTGTTATTGACTAGGATTATTAGTTTTGAGGTTGATCACTGTTATTGACTAGGATTATTAGTTTTGAGGTTGATCACTGTTATTGACTAGGATTATTAGTTTTGAGATTGATCACTGTTATTGACTAGGATTATTAGTTTTGAGGTTGATCACTGTTATTGACTAGGATTATTAGTTTTGAGGTTGATCACTGTTATTGACTAGGATTATTAGTTTTGAGGTTGATCACTGTTCGTTATCCTCACCTTTCATGTTAATGTTGTGTTTCAGTTACAGTTCAGTTTGCAAATGTATCAACTGAAAGATGAGTACAGTCACATTTTGTCTAAAAACTTTTATTTTCTGAAAGATGGATTTTACGCGATATCATAGAGGATCAATGTACATATATTATAAGCCAGCAATGTTAATAAATAGCCTTACAGTTATCACAAGAGAAAATCCACATTTATTCTGTCTTTTAGCCATTTTACGGCTTTTGAGATGTTCTTTGCTTCCAATTGAGGAGTAACCAATTCATCCACCATTTTATAGTAGTCTTTTAACCAAGATATCTGTCAAGAAAACAATGATTCAATAATTGGGAACTGCTGATGTCTCCATGGATACAATATAATCAGCTTTTTGTTCGAATATAAAATATCACCCATTCGCAAATCTACAGGTAATGTAGTATATGCATACACATGTGCATCAAAACGTACAGGTAATGATTGATTGAATATTGTTTAACGTCCCTCTCGAGAATATTTCACTCATGGGCTGCAAAATTTCGGCCTATGCTCGGCGTTTACGACCTTTGAGCAGGGAGGGATCTTTATCGTGCCACACCTAATGTGACACAGGGCCTCGATTTTTGCGGTCTCATCCGAAGAACCGCCCCATTTAGTCGCCTTCTACGACAAGCAAGGGGGTACTGAGGATCTATTCTAACCCGGATCCCCATCAGATAGTACAGGTAATGTAGTAGGTGCATATATAAAGGCATCAAAATGTACATATGGATGCATTTGTTGTATTCCTTTGTTTTCATATACATCACAAAACAAATAGCTTCGAAGTTTTTGTGAGGTCAATTGTCATAACAGACGCCAGTTCAAAGCAGGAATATTGATCACACACACACACACGACCAGAATCTATCAGTACTGTAAGAAACTAGCTCATTTCTAGATATAATTCAGCGTCCCTTTCGAAATTCTTCAACATTCAAAACTTTGATATTAAACCCCTTATACCACTCGTTCCAACCAGCCATCTCAATTGCAAAATTAGATAACACGCCCTTTGAGAATGATGGTAAATGTCACTGACTCTCAATGAAATAAAATGCTTAGCACGCAATCATTCAGAATAATCCGAAGGAACTCTTATTTCTGGGTCACCGCGTCGTCATGGTGTACGGCAGGTATTAATATTAAGTTTCAGACTTTAAAATTGCCTGTGACATCGTAATATGATTTTGTATGTTATAGCGATAACGCAGTAAAATTGACCGCGGGTCGGCATTGCGTTGTGAGAGCGTGTCAGGAGCGTCTTCGTCGTAGAAGCAGTGTAGTGCGGTCGTAATGAAGACCTTGATTGGCTAAATTGCTGGTTTCGACGTCGACATTTTTTTCCAGATCGCAGACTGATTGGGGGTGATCGACATGATTTCCATAAGGTCGTAGCGCTGTGTTAACGGAGTCATGTATATGAAGTCTTATTCAAATTTGGCTGCTTATTTGTTACATTATTTCGATATTTTTTCACACCGATCGAAACGTCACCAGCCGTAACTGAAGTGTCACAAATTTAAATCTATGCATGCCACTTAAAGCCGTAGTAGTGATGGTTGTTTGATGTTCTGTTACGACACGGTGCCTCCGTTTCTGTTACGACACGGTGCCTCCGTTTCTGTTACGACACGGTGCCTCCGTTTCTGTTACGACACGGTGCCTCCGTTTCTGTTGCGACACGGTGCCTCCGTTTCTGTTACGACACGGTGCCTCCGTTTTTAAGGTACCACCCGACAGATACTTGGATCTTATTTCTGGATGCCGAACGTTTGACGAAGGGACAATCACTGCCTATTTTTACTTTGACGTGGCCAGGCCATGAGAAGCGGTTGAACCCACAACCTTCCGGTCACGAAATGATCGATTTAACCACTGAGTCACCGCCATCTCTTAAGACTTTATATAGTTCAAAAGTTATCATCCTGTTAAAAGTTACAAAAGACCTTGAGCGATTAACACTATGCCATCCAGGGGTATAAAAACCAATACATGGGTCTTTGGTGATGGCAAATTTTGAAAAATGTCAACACGTAGTATGGCTATTAATTTGTATTACCGTTAGACTAATTAGTACAGGTGTAGTTACCTGATCAGCCGTTAATAACTCTGGTTTAATAAGATTAGATTCATACGGCACAAACACCAGCTGTTCAAACCTGTAACAGGGTTTGTTACAATTTCCCTGAAACATAAATTTTTAAATAACGGCACAAATTGTATTTCATATATTTTACAGTAAAATAGTTTATAACACCATTATTATTTATTCTATATATCAAGTTACTTACTCTAATGATAAGCATTGTGTTCTCAACTCGCATGCCAAATTCTCCTTTACCGTAAAAACTTGGCTCTGGAAAAAATCCATTCTTTACATGTAATGATACAATATCATAATTACTTTCTTATGCATGCCACAGACAAAAGTAAATGCATGCCTGGGTATGCATATTCCTTACATTGCAGTGGCAATCCGTTATTTTAGCAATCTGTTGGTATACATTCATATAATAGATATAGCAGAAAATAGCTTGTAGTACATATTGTAAATATCGAACATGTTGAATAAATACACGTAGCTGAGATACAATGCTCGAATAACGCATTGGATAAATAAGCATTTAATAATGTGTTGAGAATATTATACCATTTGAGAAAACCATGCCTTCTTCCAATTTATAATCACGCCAATCAGGTGTCGAGATTAATATTTTCGGCTTCTTGCAATCTTCTAAAATTCAACAAAATCAAGGAATGACAAAATTATGTGTTATACATGTACATCAAAGTTTTCAAAAGGCAATTCATTCTTTTCTCCACGCACTACTGCGTTCTGCAGCTGTTAGATTTATTTTTAACATTGCACTTTTTTGTCAAAATATTTTTTATTGTATTGGGGTGGGGGGGGGGGGTGGGGGGTGGGGTGTTCAACTCACTGCAATCAAAAATGTGTTTGTCCATGGGCACGTCACTTTTCCAGGTCGCGGAAATGTTGGAAATCGACGCTGGTCCTGAAATGTACACAAATGTGGGACTTATCGGGGGTCAGCTATAGCAGATCTATAAGTTTAGAGTTATCTCTAAACTTAATGTATATCAATAATTACTTATTATATATACATTATACAGAATTGTTTTCGTATATCAGTTTTTAAATCGAGGTAAACTACTGACAAACAAGTTGATGGTGCAGGGGTTTCAACAGTCTCGATTGAAGTCAGCAATTAGCAAATTCTATGGTCGTTATAACGATCTAGTTCGTCAATACAACCTCGCATTGGGTCAAATGCTGTCTGACGTGTTTCTTATCGATTGTTAGGCCGTTCTTGGTACACTGATTTTGACTGCGGATAACTCTGTTCACCTGATCAGGATATAGGGCTCAAGGCGGGTGTGACCGGTCAACAGGGAATGCTTACTCCTCCTAGGCACCTGATCCCACCTCTGGTGTGTCCAGGGGTCCGTGTTTGCCCAACTATCTATTTTGTATTGCTTATAGGAGTTATGAGATTGATCACTGTTCGTTATCTTCACCTTGCATGGTACTATCTAATTCTTCGTTTTTCATGATTAAAAGTCCTTGCACCTCAGCAGTTAGAGATAAAATGAGATGTCGTATGTGCTTCTCGTTGTCTGCTTTCTCAAACACCGGCTTCTTCAAACAATATTTGATGCTAACCGAAGGACCGCTTAAAACATTTCAGCCAACTCGAGAGACCACATCAAAGGAGAGGCGAAATGGCAACTTTCACAGTGGCTCGAGATGCTTGCCCTTATTACTATTTTTAAGGTATCCAATGTAAAACGACCATATTTTAATATCTAGTAAACGGATAGTGGAATATTTTTGTAATTATGGTATCATTTTGAAGGATTTATCAAATAAAAATAATCCACCATAGGAATTTTCAAGATTTTGTTTACTGCTTGATTTGTTTCACTAAGAATTTAACATTGAAGTCTATGGGAAGAGCATGTTTTATTAAAGTATTTTTCAAAGAAATTATATTTTCATACAAATCTGTTGGTAGAAAGTTGCTTACACTTTCTCTTTACGAAAATATGACATAGAATTCATCATTTACCACACATATTTTAAACAAGAGGCCCATGGGCCACATCGCTCACCTGAGTCACCTTGGTCCATATAAGAAGACTTCCCATATATATTTGCATGTAAAACCGTAGTCCCTATTATGGCCCCAACCTACCCCTGGAGGCCATGGTTTTTGCAAACTTGAATCTACACTATGTCAGAGAGCTTTCATGTAAATGTGAACTTCTTTGGCCCAATGGTTCTTGAGAAGAAAATTTTTAAAGATTTTCCCTATATATTTGTATGTAAAACTTTGATCCCCCTTGTGGCCCCATCCTACCCCCAACGGCCATGATTTGAACAAACTTGAATTTGCACTATGTCAGAAAATTTTCATTTAAATATCAGCTTTTCTGGCTCAGTGGTTCTTGAGAAGATTTTTAAAGATTCTCCCTATATATTTGTATGTAAAACTTTGATCCCCTATTGTTGCCCCATCTTACCCCAGGGGCCATGATTTGAACAAACTTAACTCTGTACTATGTTAGGAAGCTTTTCATGTAAATATCAGCTTTTCTGGCTCAGTGGTTCTTGGGAAGAATTTTTTTTAAAGATTCTCCCTATATATTTGTATGTAAAACTTTGATCCCCTAGTGTGGCCCCATCCGACCCCCGGGGGCCAGGATTTTAACAAACTTGAATCTGCACTATATCAGAAAGCTTTCATATAAATATCAGCTTTTCTGGCTCAGTGGTTCTTGAGAAGAATATTTTTAAAGATTTTTCGTATATATTTGTATGTAAAACTTTTATCCCCCTTGTGGCCCCATCCTACCTCCGGGGGCCATGATTTTCACAAACTTGAATCTGCATTATATCAGGAAGCATTCATATAAATCTCAGCTTTTCTGGCTCAGTGGTTCTTGAGAGGAAGATTTTTAAATATTTTCCCGATATATTTGTATGTAAAACTTTGATCCTCCTTGTGGCCCCATCCTACCCCCAGCGGCCATGATTTGAACAAACTTGAATTTGCACTATGTCAGAAAATTTTCATTTAAATATCAGCTTTTCTGGCTCAGTGGTTCTTGGGAAGAATTTTTTTTAAAGATTCTCCCTATATATTTGTATGTAAAACTTTGATCCCCTATTGTGGCCCCATCTTACCCCAGGGGCCATGATTTGAACAAACTTAACTCTGTACTATGTTAGGAAGCTTTCATGTAAATATCAGCTTTTCTGGCTCAGTGGTTCTTGGGAAGAATTTTTTTAAAGATTCTCCCTATATATTTGTATGTAAAACTTTGATTCCCTAGTGTGGCCCCATCCGACCCCCGGGGGCCAGGATTTTAACAAACTTGATTCTGCATTATGTCAGAAAGCTTTCATGTAAATATCAGCTTTTCTGGCTCAGTGGTTCTTGAGAGGAAGATTTTTAAAGATTTTCCCTATATATTTGTATGTAAAACTTTTATCTCCCTTGTGGCCCCATCCGACCCCTGGGGGCCATGATTTTAACAAACTTGAATCTGCACTACCTTATCTATAAATTTCATCTTTTCCGGCCCAGTGGTTCTTGAGAAGAAGATTTTTTAATTACCCTACTCTATTTTTACCTTTTCTTGATTATCTCCCCTTGGAAGGTGGACTGGCCCTTTATTTTAATATTTAGAATTCCCTTTACTTAAGGATGCTTTGGGCCAACTTTGGTTGAAATTGGCCCAGTGGTTTTTGAGAAGAAGTCAAAAATGTTAAAAGTTTACAGACGGACGGACGGACGCCGGACTACGGGTGATCAGAAAAACTCACTTGAGCTTTTAACATTTATGTTTATTTAGATCCTTCAGAATTGTTCATTATCCTCATTATACAGAGTTCGGTTATACAGTTTGTTCCGTTTCGTTAAATTTCGTCTCACTTTTTTTTTTTATAGACATTCGTTTTCGTAGGTTACGTTTCGTTTTGTTGCATGAGATGCTCGCCAAATATTACCATTTTCGATTCGTTTCTTGCTTCGATTTGTTTTGAATTTGAGATCGTTTGAATAGGTTTCGTTTCTATTTCGTTTCGCATTTTACAGGTACCCACATTTCTGATTCTTCCTTTACTTCGGTTAAATTTCAACAAAACATTAAAACATTTTGAATTATTACTAATAGTAAGCGATAGCATATAATGTAAGAACGACGGGCTTTTCAACACCCCCTATGGCGCCATGCAAATAGCTAAATCCAACTAGATAGGATATATTTTTCTTAACCATATAGAAATCACGATGACTCCAGGTGATGACGTTTTAAGTCGGCATCAAACTATATATCCTGGCTATGTTTCGATATTTGTGACCTTAGTGAAATTATTTTGAATCAAGATGAAGTTTCCGGGAACAACCCGTAGACGTCCGTGTTCTTCAGAAAAAATGTTTTGTACATGGAGGACCCCGGATATTACACGGATACTTCGGTGACTACACGGACCTCGTGGTTGATACACGGAACCTACACGGATCAATACGGAAGATTTCATCAGGGACGATCCAGGGGAAAATTTAACATTTTTAATGTTTTCCCCGATTGGCTTGAGCAAGCCGGAGGGTCCTGGACGACGCCGGATGCATATACGGTTTGTACACGGTGATGGCGGATTGCCATGGACCATCAAGGATTGACGATCCGGGATGATCCGGCGTCTCATCCTGGAATGTGTGAGAGGAGATTGAGCTCAGTAGAAAACTTGCCTTATGAGCGGGGGAAGCAGGTCGAATTCAGACCACGAGAAACCCGAGATGATGAATTTAGCAAACGTTCCTTCGCAAAGCGTCCGCCATTAGAAGTGAAAGTCACGGGTCATCGGTGCGAGACTTTAAAACCGGTGTCACGATAAGTGCAAGCACAATAAACAAAAGTTAGTGCTAAATGGCATAGAGCAGTGTAAAGGTCTAAATTTGTGGCTCTTTACTTTAAACTGATGATGCCCCAGAATGAGTGACAGATTTAAATGCCACACTACCCTGGACACAATTTGAAGTAGACATTCAATTCAATAATGGCATGTCTTTTAATCTCGCTGGAATGCGATTGATTTTGTACCACAATGCAAATGATCATAATTCCAACTGTTTTCAAAGGAACGAACTGAATTCGTTAATTTGTTCAAAAGCGGTTACAAAGGAATTAAAATTCATTTAATGCTAATTAGTTTACCTTCGATGATAGCTCCATAAGCCGCTACCATGTGTCCTATTTCATGTGGAAAATCTACATTTATTTGATGCAGAGGTTCTCGTATATCGGGTGTATCTAAATCGCGACCTATATTTATCAAAAAAGCAAATAGCGAGAGTTATACTCTTGCAAACCAATGTCCAGGAACTTTAGAAACGCCTATTTGGATGTGATGGCACAAAGCAAACGAACGCTCAATGACTTGCACTTCTCCCTAACATATGTTATTCATATAGGGAAGCAACGGAGATTTGAGATATGTTTTTATTTGTCGTCAATCGTCGTGCATTAACGTATGTGAAAATATTTAATTTCTGCACATTTGCTACTTCTTCCCAAAGGCTACTGGACCATTTTAAACGAAACTTACCGTACAGGGACAGAAATATGAATTTTGTTGGCCAAATTCTAAATCTTTGAAAATTGTCTTCTTTACTCCGGAGCATCTAGCAAGCAAACAGTGTTCACAGTCACGATGAGGTAGAAGGCCTGTACCTAAACTCTGAAATTCCCTGGAACAAGGACTCGATCCAGTCAACAATAGGAATGTACACATACAAAGAAAACATACGCGGGTTTTGTTTCCGTTGAGTATTCCACATTTTGCTATTACCAAACTGACCATTACTAGTACTTCATTCAACCATGAATCTAACAATTACGATATCAGTCCGAAGGTACATGTACTACATTTCATGCAAATAGGCGTTTCTAAAGTCCCCTGAGTATGTTTAGGTCAGAGTTATTGAAATTGGTGATTATTTAGAAGTCAACGGCAGTCACCTGTACTTCCCACAGCGAAAGTCTTTCTTGCTAAGTTGATTTGCGTCATCAACAAGCGTGTGTAAATATCCTATAAATATACTTTTGTAAAAACAAAACAAAATTCTATCACAATTACTGAAGAAATCTTGAAAATGGTGATCTCAAATTAGCTGTACAAAGATAGAGAGTACTGACGAACTTATCATTCCATTTTCTGCATTATTGATTGAACTATAAAGTGTTAAAGGATATTGTTTTGGAAACAATGGAACTATTAACAAATAACGGATAATAACATGCATACGGTGTTTTAGAAACGGTACAATTCAAATTAACATGTCACCTTTTGTCTCTCGCTGGGTGTCCCATACACAAAAGACCGTGCTGTATCGGTGGTTCCATCCCTGTAGTAGAAATGTCCCAGTTAAAGTCTGCCATAACGTTTTTAGGCATTTTGAAATATGGGATGGTATACTAGTGTTGGCTTACAGATATTGCACGCCCATATCAAACAGGAAAACACCATTCTGTGTTATGATGTCATCGGTAATTTCTGGAATCATAGGTAGAGCTGTTGAACCGAAACCAATCAAAGAAATTCCACCAGGACCTTTATAGAACAATTCTTTCCTGGAAATAAGAGAAAGAGAGTGGATGCCCTTTCTGATGCGATTAATGAATAAGTTGACTTACAGAATAATGTATGTTACAATCGTGAGTGATAATATTGCAAATACAGTTAAAATGAAAAAGGGAAGTTAACGAACGGTGATCAATGCACATGTAACTAACCAATCCCTCTAAGCGCTATGTTTCACTGGTAAATGAGTATTCTAACTAGCACTGCACCAATATACTTTATATAATAATCATTTGTATCCGACATTGAATATGCATGTATAATCATGACACTTTATGAAAGGGCTCACACTTTTTAGTATAAATTGAGGGAAAGAATAACTGAACATGAAGTGTATTAAGGACCCTTGATACACTGAACAGTACATTCAAATACCATGGAACATTTGGAATGAGGGTGATCTGCCCTTGGACGTAGAATAGAAATCTGCAATCCGATTAAAATCATCTCCTCGATCCCGTGTAGCGAGTTGCGACAATTTAAAAAAGTAGTGGATTGAAGCGCCGATTTTAATCAATTGAGAAAACTGCGATATACAGTGTATGCCATACAAATTTTTTTTTACAATTCAAGTATTTAAACATTGCAGACCAAGATGTAGTAATTAAATATTTTCTCATTATCAAAATAATTAATCATTAATTCGACACTGGTAAAATTATGTTTCTTTAACCAATAGTTTGAATTTTATTTTATGTCAAAGATTTGATTCATGCTACACGTACATCGTGATCTTGACACATTCATTTATTTCTATAACATTTTAAATCTTCATCTCGGATTAAACTCAAAACAAGCTAAGTTTCTTGGTGTATGAGGCCTCCACGTGGCAAGAGCTGGGCAACAGTATCTAAAACTAATGCATAATATCGGTATGTGCAAATGTACGATTAGTTGCCTCCAAAATTTGGAACACTTTGTTACTGCATTCAGATTAGAGATTTTATTTAACGAAATGTAATATAAAGTTCAATTTGTATATTTATTTGCATGATTAGGATGTGAACGTTGTTTCATTATCATAGTTACCTGTGCATGATATTTGAATCACTGTTTAGATATATTTTTACAATGATGGACAAAACACCGCACTGTATAATTATGTTTTATTCTACAAGCAAAGAAAAGTTAGATGGAGGTCTCTAATATTTAGGCTTTACATGCCCTTGAATTTTATGTATAGAAGTACATCAATTGTTGATTCTAGAGAATGTTATTTTTTGAAGAAATGAACGTTTTCTAATTGTTTATATGCTTGGAATAATAATTCTTAAAAGTAATTGCATGATAACTGTCAAAATAACTGCCATTTTGTGTAAATTTTAAGTTCCATATAGTTTACGCAACCCAGAAACAATTTTAAATTCAAATAAGGTTTTCATTTGCGGAAATTAAAAGGAGACATCTGTAAAACTATAAGCATTTCTTATAATTTTCATACAAGTTTACGCATTGGAGAAACCATTTAGAAATATTCTGTGCAATTTACACAAACTGAGACTATGCATAATCTGTTTTCTAAACCTATGCACTGCGTAAACTTTTTGTGAAACTTGCCATTAAGTTTCCATATGGTTTCCGTTTTGCAGAAACTGCACTTTTCATCCAGTTATGTCAGCTAATAAAGGAGCACAATTCGCACCCATGGTGTTTCCATTTATTGCGACACTTGTACTATCCGTTTCACTGTGTCATCCGACAGTCTGTCTAATCGCACAAATTTTTCTTCAACTAGATCTACATGTCGAATGATTTTAGTGAAAATTCATTGGAAAAACAATAATTACTTACTTTCGTAATTCCTTTGCCTCAGCCTCAATACCTTGGACGTTTAAAATTTCGCCATTTCTAATCTATTAAGAAATTTTAAGAATGTATTGAGAATATTTCAAAATATTCGGTGTAATTTCAAAGAAATCTTACGTGTTTCTATCCCTACCCTTTCCTCTAATTCGGCAAAGTATGTTGTTAAGAAAACAGATTCTCGCAACTGTAAAATAAGTGTAATCTTATTAACTCCATCTTACATCACATGCATTATCCGACATTACACCGAAGATTATTTACAATGAACTATTATACTAAACACATGTAAAATGTACCTCCAATTTCCTCTAATAAATAAAATTCTGTAAACATACCGTAGAGGTTTTCATTCCCTCAGACTCCGCTCTATTTTTTGCTGCCTTGAAGGTCAAAGGGGGTGAATACTCCATTACAAGTTTTTCCTTCAATGAAATACTCATTGTTTATCGATGTACATTTTTTGAAATTTATGAACAAGTATCATAAAGATCGAAAATATACCTGAGGAATTTCCTCAACAAATGATTGACTGCAGGTCCACGAAACCGAAACTTTTCGAACACGCTGATCACGTGATAATTTTCCAACATCATCTTTGAACGTAATCGGGTCGTATTCTTTTACATCTACACAATAAGCCGTATGACTGATCTCCTTTAAGTCTTCACTATCTTTCTTACAAGTTACTGTATTATCATCTGTATACATCTGTGTATTCACAGAACATTTCAGATGATCACAACTACCGGTGATAGATGTCTTTAGAAATTCGTGCAGTCTTTGACCTTCGAAATCACTTTTGTCTTTCAGCTTCTTCTCAGCATCCATGATGTAAAGACTGTGCATGTGAAATAATTAGCTAATTTTAGTATTGATACGTCTTCCTTGAATTGCTATTGCTACTGTAAATACAAACATCTGAACAATAATTACGTCAACAAAAGCAACCTTTGGTTGACTGAAAGTATCTAATAGAAAGTCCGAATTCCACGCAGAAGGCACATGTGTAGAGTATATTTACTAATTTAAGCATGTGAACAAATGCTGTATCTGGTCATGATTGTTTGAAACATTTCGGTTTAAAATAAATATTAAATAAAAATTACCTTATAACGCCCCTTGTGGCACTTATCACACAAAACGATATGAAATAGGGATCAAAGGCAAAATCCCTTGCCCTGAGGTTAAAAAGCCCTGCAATAAATAATAAACAATGAATATAAATCTACATACATTGTAAGTAAGACATAAGTATGCATTTTTTCTACGCTATATTGTACATGGTCACCAGTATTACGTACAGGCAATTTCATCCAGATTAGTCAAAACCAGAACATCGATATCCTTGTCTTCCATTTCATGCAATGTCCTTTTTATTTTCATTTGCCAAGATTCGCCTGCAATGATCAAGTGAATGCACATCGCATAAACATATCTGTGCAATTCTAGTCACGTCAGTTTTTTCACATTATGAATGTATATCACTGTTTTATTTCAAAAATATTCATTTCAGATATATGTACCTGCAAGTTGAAGTGGTAGAATGTGAATAGGTGAAGATGGCAGAGGCGGCCGGTCTTCTGTCCAAACTAAATCTATGAGGTCTTTATAAAGAGGAACGAAAGTTGTACCTTTCTCTTCAAAAACCCTTTGGAAGTTGTTCCACCAAACTAAAATTTAAAACGCTGACATTTACTGTGAAAAGATGATACAATTGTTATGCTAAATTGATAAATACATTTATTTTGATTGTTCCTAATTTGTTGGCAATACAACCCAACCCAACAACGTAATCATGTACTATCTCTATGCATTATATTTCTTGATTAAAAAAAAAGAAGCCCACAAAGTTTTTAAAATTCAGACTTGAACAAATTAAAACAATTATATACGATTAGGTTTGCATTGTGGGTGATATATAAATAATGGAAGAATCGCCTAACTTCTACATAATCGGCTTCGCCGCTGCATGGTGTTATTTCTGCATAATCGATTTCGTGGATTATCAAAAATTACTCCCTGCTTCTACTGTTATACACTCCCATAGTAGAAACATTCCTTAAATACAACAGGTCACCTGAGCTGATCAGATATGGGCATGCTCCAACGGAAATGACGTTTTCTGTGTCGTCATGAATCCAGTCAGCTACAGAAGTTGCATCTTTTCCTCCTATAAAGTAAAGAAGGCAAATTTTGTGGAATTCTTTTCTCTTACTGTTGACCTGTTCTATGGAAGATGAAAATTAATATGTCATTGTAAAACGTCTTTGTCCGATAATTGTTTTAGGACGATGATACATACCTCTTCTGTAAACTGTCCACCCACAGTCTACATTATCAATGGCTTTCTGGAATGTCCGGCCGTCAGTCCATAACGCTGCCTTGTCCAGCGTCACCACTGCGGTACCTAGGATGCAAGGATGTTCATATGACATACACTCATATATATTCTAGTTGTCTTTCAAATCTTCTAAATACGTCTGATACATTGTACTATGATAAGCACGTGTAATCTTACCTATTTTTCCGGAGTATCCAGAAATAGCTTCTAGTCGTTTGTCGTAGGGATTTAACTTGCCCTTCAATAGAACAGTATGTGATAAGGTGTGTGATGTTGAAAAGATCGTATTTTTCTCTTATTAATTGGATACAGTGAGGTTTGATATCATTCTATTATACACATGAAAGTACATACACGTACACTCTCTTGACTATAATATGTGTAGGTCACAGTTCTTGATGTATTATGCACAGTTCTGGGTATCAATATTTTCATTCCAGAGAAATTTGAGTAATTCTGGTATAGCTGATAATAGTTGTATCTTCTAGCGGTCAATTGCATATTAAAGTAGTATCCTATATTGCAACATAAACAACAAATACTATCATATTTCAATATTTTTAGAAAGCAAAATAAAAAAAATACTCGGTCTGGAAAATTCGATAGCTTATAAGATAAACCAAATTTCCTCTTTTTATACTTTACATTGTAATTTAAGATTCATAGATCTAGTTTTAAGTATTAATTGTGACAATTGTCAGAAAGACAAATGTGGATCCATGACGATATGTGGTAACCAGGTAAGCTCCTCACCATCGCGACCCAAGGTCGATCTTGCATGTAGTTATCGACAGTGGTTGTATGTAAGAAAGTATGGTGATTTCCCACTCGGACACGTGGGTGTTTTCGCTTTCTAATCGCGCCCTACCAGTAACTTAGACAACTTGCTAGTGACCTTCAATGCTTGCATGTACCAGTACTCTTCACTATTTACTACTGTCCTTTAACACTTACCAGATTTTCATTTTCGTTACATATTATGTAGGCATCAACATGGTTTTCTCGCATAAGTTTCCTAACACCATTTAGTCGTTTTGTTATAGCCTGAAATAAAAAAGAAAGAACACTCTTTTCCTTATATCTACTTTACATTCCACATATTGCAAACACGAAATATGACTATCATATCTGAATGATGTGTATTCAAATGTGCTACAATGTTACTAACGTATCTACCAAAAGGCATACAAACTAAGTTCAGGACTATACAAATCACTGTGTACCAATTGAAACAGGACGATGGAATAAGACATATACAGCGTATTACAATGTCCACTCCACAACAGTATAGAGAGATGGAGTTCGCTGTGAAATGGAGGGCTCAAATTTCTGTCAAGAAATAGGGATGTTTTCCAAGGGAAAATATTATTTCAAAGCACTTTGTTTACAAATACCTAATGAGCTCATCATGCTCTAAACAAATAGAGACTTAAAGTAAAATATTGTCTGCATTCATTACGAGAATTCTAATTCTTAAAAATTTCTGCTCTCTCTGTATTTAACAACAACAAAAAAAAGAAAAAGAATTTCAATCTTTAAAAAATGACAAAACGTACAAAAGAAAATTGCAATCAATTAAATTATTATTATTATTCAGAGAAATTATCTCATTTTTTGCACAAAAACAGAAACAATCGTCGTTCTTTGTTTTGTTTGTGTTTAGAGAGTTTTCTATTTGGTGGAGCTAATCACTACAAACAGTTTTGTAGTCACATAAAGCTAAGAATCACATAAAAATAATGAGACCTGTCCACAAAATTAACTTCACTTGTTTTAAACAGCATATAAGGTGTAATCCGTCCACCTGTTACTACAATTTAGGTAATCAAGTCTAAATTGTGCATTTTAAGGACTTCAAGAAGTACAGCATTGACCCTCGTTGAAGAACAGATATTTCATATCTGATGAATTCAGTTAGCATGTTAGAAAAACACCCTGTCTCAAATAATTGGTGTGTACATAAAAGTTAACAAAGGGTTTAGCTTTGAAAATCCATTAATGACTGCCAGTGACTTACAAATATCTGAAATAAATACTCAAATGAAAATTCCTTTATATTTATGAAAAATAGAGGTACTATTGCATAGTGGAAAAATACTTTACTAAACTTGTTGGCAACCATTAGAAATGTTTTTTCATTAGTACAAATACCATTTATATTCAAGGTCATACTTCTGAAGAAAATCTTATACATTGAGATTCAGGATAATGCTTTTGTAGAAATATCCATTTCAGTGCATTTCAATATTGAAAACAAATATAACTCTTTAAAGTTGTTGTTAAAAACAGCAAATTTTTATACTTGTATTTCGTCATAAGTTTAACGCGGCCTTGCAACGAACGAACTGAAATCCACAACCTTCTGTCCAAAGAAGATTTTTATGCATGTGCATGTACCTAATGATGTCATACATGTACCTAATGATGTCATACATGTACCTAATGATGTTATAAATGTACCTAATGATGTCATATATGTACTTAATGATGTCATACATGTACCTAATGATGTCATACATGTACCTAATGATGTCATACATGTACCTAATGATGTCATACATGTACCTAATGATGTCATACATGTACCTAATGATGTTATACATATACCTAATGATGTCATACATGTACTGAATGATGTCATACATGTACTTAATGATGTCATACATGTACCTAATGATGTTATACATGTACCTAATGATGTTATACATATACCTAATGATGTTATACATGTACCTAATGATGTTATACATGTACCTAATGATGTTATACATATACCTAATGATGTTATACATGTACCTAATGATGTTATACATATACCTAATGATGTTATACATGTACCTAATGATGTTATACATATACCTAATGATGTCATACATGTACCTAATATATATCACACATACCTTATCGCTTTGGCAATGATCCTCATTAAAATAAGAACTTTCTCTTGGGATAAATTGTTTTGCGTACTCTTTTTCTGTAAAAGATAAATAAACCATTGATTGAACACAGTAGGGTAAGTATTGATTGATTGTACAGTATATTGTTTAACTTCCCTTTCGAGAATTTTTCACTCATTTTTGGTTTTGTGGTCTCATCCGAAGGACCGCCCATTTAGTCGCCTCTTACGACAAGCAAGGGGTACTAAGGACCTATTCTAACCCGGATCCCCACGGGATCAGTATCATATAGTTCTATCATTGTATGCCACTTTTGATTTGACACACCCTCCCTTTCGTGTTTCTTCGTGATAATAATGTATGACAAAGTGAAGATAACGAACAATGGTCAATCTCATAAATCATATCCATGTAAAGAATACGAAAATTCAGAGCAAACACGACACACCAGAGGTGGGATCAGGGGCCTGACAGGAGTAAGCACCTCCTGTTAACCGGTTACACCTCCTGTGAGCCGTATTTCTTGATCAGGAAAACGGAGTAATCCATAGTTAAAATCAGTGTGTAAAGAAAGACCTACATGTGCTTACACACATCAGACATGACAAGTTTTACTTGCACATTAGATCGGTATAACGACCATACCATTTGGAAAATACTGACTTAAAGTGATTATCTCCTACGTAACTAGAATGACGCTTCCTGATAGCCTATCAAACCGGGGATACATAACTATATCACTGGTTGAAGCCACCTGTTTAAATAATAAGTGATGTCACAATGGCTTTTTCCATGCGCGGTTCGAATCGATTGGAAACCTGGCAATGCTTCGAAAAACAGGCGAAGTCATCAAAACTGTGGGTTTTCAGTTGAGAAATGGAGTTTTGATAAAAGATTGAAACAAAACTATAGTAGATAAATACATATAAGTAAGGAATTCTTTGATGTCAAAATCTTAATACGGAAACATAACAGCTGAGCCGTGCGCAGAAAAGTAGCGATATACATCGAAGATTTGTAAAACAGGTAGATCTGTCGTTCTCTGGTATATTTCAAATCCCCGAAGAGCTACAGTTTTGCAATACTTATAATTTCCATTAGTGGAACTCTTCAAATTAAAGGCGCGTAAAGTCGTGATACCGGGACAACATACGTAAACATTACTTAGGCATACGTAATATAAAGTATGGTATCGAATGCATATTACATGTATAACCGACTGCAAACCACGACACTGGTTAAAATTCTAAAGGCAAATTTAGGAATTGATTATTCTTACAAAAAAAACCGGACGAACTTATTAAACTATGTGATTGAGTGCAGGTACTAAATCTGTCAAATCTGACCGATATAAAGCATCAATCGCAAGAAGAACTGTGAAGGGAAAAACCAATATGCACATCCGACACAATAACTTTTCTTGTAATTAATGGGATTCATATGTTATTAAAATTATTCTGTCAGACTATGAAGACATTCTATTTTATCCTACAATTTGGACAGGTTCATATGGCATGGATTTTGTAATCAATCATGTATCCCCTTCTCTCTCTCTCTCTCTCTCTCTCTCTCTCTCTCTCTCTCTCTCATTTTCCAATATTTTAGACTATGTTATATATTTGCCAAACTGCCTTCTTTTTTTTTTTAAGACGTTTATAACACTAACTAACACAACAAATGCGTTTCAAAACTGCATCTAAGCTATATTTTGAAAATTACAAAATATTGATTGACTTAGGACAGAGAACATCGTTGTTTGGAATTTTTAGAATAGGTGTAGGAGAGTTTTAAAAAAACATGTAACATCCTTGATAAACTAGTGGTAGAATATTTTTAAAATGCAGTTTGACCAATGGCTATTTTATTTAAAAATACACAATGTACTTTAACTTAAAAAAGAGGGGATGCTATGAACGTTTCGTTTATGTCCCAGTAATCTCGCACTTGCTCGCGAGACTTGTGCATTTTCTTACCAATGACGCACAAGAGTCATCAAAGAGCGATAACTCTAATGAGCTGGTAATGAGAAGTATTACACACACCCTTGATTAAACCTAGATAACTAATAATTCTCAGATAATCAGCAGTAATGTTAAAAGTGTTCGACCTCATCTGTTAATCGATAGAGGCGAAGAAACATACATCATACAATGTACATGTATTTAGAATGTGAATTTCTGTTCATTCGCCCAGTAGAACTATATGATGACTTGCTTTACAGGTTTACATACAAATTGCTAGACTTCGGAGGATGCTCCTAGCGCCCAATCCTCATATACGCACTATGTTATATATGAAATGTTCGTCTTTATTTCGTGAACAGAAAAACTTCACGTTAATAGGATATTAGTATCATCTAAGTAATGATCACACAGGACTACATGTGCGTATTTTTTTTAAAAATATTTTCCTTTGATGTTATATAAGTCTCCTATACTTCTACATATAGTATGCATTTATTACTTTGTGATCCTGACCTTATGTCCATAGGCATTTAGGTTGAAAGAAAATCAACCGTGTGTACATAGCAACTTGGCACAGGTGAAAGATGAGGATTGTTTGCTGATATTTTGTTTGGTGCAGGTGAAAGATGAAGATTGTTTGCTAATATTTTGTTTGGCGCAGGTGAAAGATGAAGATTGTTTGCTAATATTTTGTTTGGCGCATGTGAAATATGAAGATGTTTTGCTGATATTTTGTTTGAAACCAGGGGAGGAAGCAAGTAGTTATGCGAATATTGCTTGGGAAAGACACAGGTACGAATTACTCTGGTGCTCTTATAATCGATCATTGTTTGCGAAAAATACCCTCAAATTTGACGATGTTCCGACAATTTTAGTCTAATATTAACAATGCAAGGACTGTTTATGAAAATCCCAAGCAAATTTCAATTAAATCTAACTACGCTTTACTTCTCTAACAAATTCATACTTCAATGCTATGGGATCTTTCTTTTGCACCGAAACGATTTATTGCAGGACCTTTATAATTTATAAATATCGGGTCACGTGATTGTTACAATCATGTGATAATAAAAAGGGGGTCCTCTCTGGTATATTAAATATTACATTAAATAAATAATCTTCTGCCCCTATACAATAATAAGTAATTCTTAAAACTTTTCTAATCCCGTGGAGATCCGGGTCAGAATAGGTCCTCAGTACCCCTTGCTTGTTGTAAGAGGCGACTAAGTGGGGCGGTCCTTTGGATGAGACGGCAAAATTCGAGGTCCCGTATCACAGCAGGTGTGGCACCATAAAGATCCCTCCCTGCTCAAAGGTCGTAAGCGCCGAGCATAGGCCTAAATTTTGCAGCCCCTTCACCGGCAGTGGTGACGTCTCCATATGAGTGAAATATTCTCGAGAGGGACGTAAAACAATATTCAGTCAATCAATTCAAATGTGATTCAACCTCTTGTCGATCAAGGATCATTTAGAGGTTTCTACAAGAACCCAGAGTGGCCACCCCAGGACTTAAAAAACCGTAAACCAAATTTAGTTACATACAGTCTTTTGAGAAAACAAACAGGATGTCTGGATGCGATTGATATGGTAACTCAGAGGACGCAATGGTCTTTCAGAAATCTTTGATAGATGGGTGGATGGATGGGTAGATAAGCGTGTGGCCCTTATACAAATTATGTTTTAAACTTTTGTACTTTCAACTCCGGGAGCATACAGTTTTGGCCTGTCTGTATGCCTGTCAGTGGCAAAAAAAGTTTAAACCGTAGTAAAGCTTTCATGGTTGGTATGGGTATTCCTTGTGTCAAGATCTTTGGATTGACACCAAAATATTTGACCTGGTGACCTTAACATTGTTCTTTGATTATATCTAAATATTTGTAGTCATGTAACTATGCTCTCTGATTTTCATATTTGTTTGTCATGACAATCAAATTTACAGTTGTAATTATACACTTAGAAAGTGTTTAGAAATCTTTCATTTAAAAAAAAAGAGAGAAATTGGCATAGCTAGAAAATTAATCAATTGGCTTTTGATAAATAGGAACTGGTAACAGACGTTTATTTTCTAAATTGTTTCATAAGCTAAAACAAGATACCCCATCTTATAACACCATATGTATGCACATTTCAAAGGTATATGAATAAAAAAAAAAGACAATGTGTATGTATTTTTAAAAATTTTACATTCTTATATCACTTTGTTAAACATTTCGAGTAATTTATCAATATTTCAAAATAAAACTTAAGGCTAACATTAAAATAATAGATCTATATATTAAAAAGTGATTTTATGCATGTAGACGACTCTAAATTAATTACATGTTATACAATTTTGTACATGTACATATCCTGCTTGATCATTACGGAGAGGGCTCATGTTGACTATAAAGCCTGCTGTCCAATCTCATCAATTTATTGATTAAATATTTGTTTTAATAAAAGTAGTGTAGCAATATATAGATATATGTACGTACACGTGTCTAGATGTGCGGGATATTCAATACGGAGAACATCTGATACAGAGCTGGGACTGATAATGAGATATTCAGTTGGGATCAATGTACTTAAAATGTAATTGTCTCAACATGTGACACCAAAATCTTTTACCTGGTAATCTTATCATTGACCTTTGACATACTTTTAGAAAATTCGAATACAAACCATAATTTTAAATTGTAAAAGGTACTGTTTTTATAATAAGCATGTGTACTTTGGCGAAAAGACCTTTGAAACGATACCAGATTTGCTGACATTGACCATTGGACCTAGGTTTTGAAAATTTTCAAAAAAGAAATAAATAAAGTGCAGTCAATAAATACAATTAATGTACGTCAAAGAAAAACGAGATCATGCTGATGTATAATACTTATTACTATTTGTGAAATTCAATGCAATGTGGTTCTATATTAAATGTATCGCTATCATCACAATGTGGTTCTATATTAAATGTATCGCTATCATCACAATGTGGTTCTATATTAAATGTATCGCTATCATCACAATGTGGTTCTATATTAAATGTATCGCTATCATCACAATGTGGTTCTATATTAAATGTATCACTATCATCACAAGCTACATATCTCATAAACGTTTCCTTTCTTTAAAGGGACTGGTTCACGTTTTTCGAAAGAAATGTTTCTCATTTTTTATTTCAAAAATTGAAAATATAGCTCATTTAATGTTGACAACCAAACTTTGGGCCGTCTGAATGCAAGGATAAGAACAATATGTTATATAAACAAAGACTGGAGTCTTTTTATGTAAACAAACCATTGAAACTTTAAAGCATACGCATCTTGTACAATCACAAATTTTAACTTTTAAATGACACATTTTACTTAAAGTATACTTGAGATGTGATATATATGATGAACTTGGACCAATATCCATTTATTTTGAAAACCCCGTAAACAATGGCACACCTGAATCTTTGTTTTCAAAACAAAAATTAAACTCTCTATAATGAGCTTCTGTCATACTGAATAACTTAATATTTTTTGTGAAACCTTCTAAACTTATTAGACTGTAGATTTTCGATTATTTAAAATGAAAAATAAATTTGGAGGAAAATCGTGAATCAGTCCCTTTAAAGGAACATGGACACGACTTGAGCTGAAAATTTTCAAATTTTTATTTTTACATTTTTATTGTTTACAATGCTTAACTAAAGTATTTCTAATCGTTAACCAACATTTGAATATCAATTGTTGAGTTACAAGTGAGATACAGCACTCATAATTCCTCGTTATGTAAACAAGGCTCGTGCCATGTTTTTGTTTACATATAGACCGCTCAATCGAAAATATCATGTTTAAAACAGAATAAGATGTGTCAAACATTAGAAACTGTTCATTTGTGTTCAGAATTAACTTGTAATTTGAAAAATCTGCTTTAAACGAAAGTTTTACTAGTATATTTAACCTATGTTGTTTACATAACAAGGCATTGTGAGCTCCCTATCTCCCATGTAGCTCGACAAATTTTTGCTGACCATTAGAAATACCTTATTGAAGCACTCTAAATATTAAAAGTGGAAAAATAAAATTTGAAATTTTTCATTTCAAACCGTGTCCATGCCCCTTTTAATGCTAGAAATGTGAAATTGGCAATGCCATTTCAGACAGCATCATTTGCATCATTTCCTTGGATACACATTTTCACAGTGTTCCAATAGTAACTTAGTGTTTCAAAGCATTGCAATCTGCTCTCTAATATCACAGTATAAATCATCATTTTTAATCAAATGCATTTCATTTTCAGTACAAAGTTTGATTTCTGTTTGACAAAAGAGACAGTATCTATTTTCCTTAGGAATACATTTAAATCTGCTATATTCATTTACCAAAACAGTGACTATAAGTTTTGAATTTACACAGGGTTTCCATGTTTATTCTTTATTACCTCCATGTACCTTTCTAGTTTAAAATTTACAATGAAAATAAAGTTTTCTATATGCTGACAGTGAGGAGAGGTTAGTACTATACCACTTACTTATCTACACCCTCAGCATTCCCGCGTACCTAGATATAGCTGTATGTTCCGGGTATTCAAACAAACCTTACTAGAGTGCTCCCACAAAAAGTCGCTGGTTTCACGACAACGTTTGCTTTGTTCTCATTCGAAAATTTTCACCCACATGTGTATTTCATACAGCATGGTCATGCCAGTGAATACACAAGAAACAAACATCTATATCAAAAAGTGCTTTCAAAAAGTAAATCAATCATAAAAACACTAAATACGTCATTTTGATGTAAAACTGTATGGGAACATTTTGTTTTCAAAAACAAATCTATCACGTTATTGAATTGAATTCTAATAGGTTATCTAGTTTTAGGATGAATGCAATTAACATGTACATGTAATGATGGATTCAGGAGGTGGGGATGGGATTCACCATAGATATAAGGTTTAACAATAACAAAACCCGCATAAACAATTTCACAAATCTAAAATGGATAACATATTTAGTATCCACCATCTTTAAATAAATAACTGAACTATTTCAATTAAATGCCATTACACACGCCACAAATATGGAACGCCGTAAATGTATTTGTCTTATGTAGTACAGGAACATTATACAATTATTGATATTTCTGTCATCGATACAATGTTTTAACTACCCGAGAAGTACAATAATTACCGTATCCTCCAGGCTCTGTCAAAATACAATAATTACCGTGTCCTCCGGGCTCTGTCAAAGTACAATAATTACCGTGTCCTCCAAACTCTGTAGATATTGTACTTCTCATGATCAGGTAGCTAAAACATCATATTAATTTCAAAAATGTCTAATTGTTTAAGTATGAAAAGTGAAAATAACGAACAGTGATCAATCTCATAACTCCTATAAGCAATGCAAAATAGAGAGTTGGGCAAACACGGACCCCTGGACACACCAGAGGTGGGATCAGGTGCCTAGGAGGAGTAAGCATCCCCTGTTGACCAATCACAACCGCCGTAAGCCCTATATCTTGATCAGGTAAATGGAGATATCCGTAATCAAAATTAATGTGTCAAGAATAGACTAACAATCGGTATGAAACAAGTCACACAGTGTTTGACTCAATGATAGTTTGTATTACATGGCAAACTAGATAGCTATAACGACCACAGTATTTGCGAAATACTGACTTAAAACGAGACTGTTGAAACCCCTGCACCATATGATTGAATAATTTGAAACTTGCTACTACAGCCTACCAGCAAGACCTAGTTGAGGGTGATGAGAGAAGAGAGAAATTTTGATTTGAAGAGTAATTTAAAACAGTGGTAATGGCGGCTAGATTTTAGAGCGTACCACGTGATACTTGATCGGCCATTTTGAGATCGGGTTTTGATCTTACTGCAGTGCAACAATTGTCACTTCAGTTCGCGCGAAGTCACCCTTTACAGCTACTTGTAGAATGCACGACCTAGTCGACACTGAGGTTTGTAAACTCAAATAATAATAAATCAATGGTGTGGTAGTATTATGATTTCATTCACATATGTTCGGCCTTTTGTACATGACCTACCAATCATTATGGATACAAGGTCTGTTTAAGCAATAGAAGCGCTTGTCGGTGAAATATATACTGCTGTTGATGCACGCGTCTTGTGATTGTATTACATGAGTACTAAGAAAGCATGCAGTACTTCCAAATTTCCCTGCAAATAGTATCAATTTGTAAATTCACGATTTATTTTTAGTCTGATGTTAAAAAAATCAAATGTTATATTCACCTCCAAAGAACGTGCAGGTGAACATAAAGTTTTATTTTTCTAGTTTGTTAGATCTAATTCAATCAAAAACCTGGGAAGTATCCAATCATATAATGATGTAATGTAATTCAATAACTTTTAAAGTGATGATTTAACAACGATGCTGATTGGATGAAAAATTCGTTTGATTTCTATGTCCAAAAAAAAATCGTTCGGAGTTCATCTGCACTAAGAACGCGAGATTACTTTTCTCTGGAATGTGTCTTCCCCGTTAATGGCAGTTCTAATTTTAGCGCTATTGATATAACGGGAATTTCCACACATGCATTGTAAACGAAATGTATCAACCAAAGATGTGAATAAAATACAAATTAATTTTTAAAAAAAACAACACACATAGGCCTAGTGATGACGTGGCAGAACAGTAAACTTGATGACGTAGGGCACTGACTGGTAGACGAGTTCAATAACACGATGGAGCAAACAGCGACTTCTGATCTGGTAAATATTAATAAAATTGAACTGCGTTATATGGGGTTCAGTCAACGAGGGCAATTTAGAAGAAGAGGTGTTGAGCTTTTTACTTGATATTGAAATGGAGCCGAGTCGCATTCCACCGTTCCTACGATACAACTTCAACGTCTCGAATGCAATGCAGCATACATCCAGTCATCACTTGTTTTCTACCTTTATATCTATTTCAGCTTTTAACCGTTGCACCTTTAATTTGGCGTATAATCCATTTAATTATGCACAGTAAATCTACCTTACCCGAACACACAGCCAGTCTTTGTTACGTATCTAGGTATTGCTACGCGCCATT
The DNA here is from genome assembly GCF_947568905.1 of Ostrea edulis. Lineage (NCBI taxonomy): Eukaryota > Metazoa > Mollusca > Bivalvia > Ostreida > Ostreidae > Ostrea > Ostrea edulis. Next base: position 73,164,977 of record NC_079165.1, on the reverse strand, counting down.
TCAGAACCGTTAATTCAAAGTTTTTAATGAGAGAAACTATTTGTTTTTCTATTTTAAAAATATAATTAAATGATAAGAAATAAAACTTATAATTCTTTATCTGATGCATGTATCAAACGAAAAATTGGACGGAAACCTTTTTTATCAATGCGCTACGAATCAAATAAAGAATTATAAGTTTCATTTCTTAAATCTACAGTGTATGTTGATAATTTTACATTACAGTGTATATGTGGATATTCCATAATTTATATACGGTGATGATATTTCATACTGCGAATATTTCATTATTTGATGATATTGGATCATATGTTCAGCGCAGGGGTTGTATCATGATATCATGGAAATATTGCAATTTATTATGCCAGACTATGCATTTCCTCTCAACAGGGATTGATAGAAAATACATGAAATGAAAATTTACAATGCGTTGCTTGAAATGTTGTTCTTTGCAAGGGAGATAATTTGGCGTTGACATAATTTATGTACAAATAAACATTTTTTTCAAGATTTCCAATCTATAAAAAAATTGAAAATGAAATGCAAATTTAAAGCAATCTCGCCTAACGCTATTGAGTCTTTGATTTTTGACAAACATTTTTAAAAAATTCTTTTAGCCTTCAACTTTGTATTGGTTTCTGTTTTTGCATGTCCATGATTGTTAAAACAGGAATAGCACCCCCTTTCCCAATTCAGAGCCCGGTCGTATAATTTTTTTTAAAAAAGGTCAAAATTCTCTACCATAAAATTGTGCACAGTGCATGACTCGCTATATAATTTCCACGCCTGAAAGACTTATTATCTACAAAATAATTGCATCCATGCACATGTACTAGAAGTTATTAATATATATATATAAAGCACTGAAGAACCAACAACATTCAGTATCCAAAACTGTCGGATCTATATTAAATAGATACAATGCTCAGGGAAAATAATTATATAAAGCACTAGAATGACCAACGACATGAACAATTGGAATTGTCAAATTTTCGGGACAACTACCCATGGCGTTCCATAGCAAAATATGTAAATAAAACATTGGACTTATATAGAATTTATGAGTCATTGAGCTTTACAGTCTTCTATCTCAAGATTATATTTTCAACTTATCTAAATTTCATAATAAAACATGTCAATACATCGGTATGTAAACATGTGCGTCGTTCCAAATAGCATTTACGAACCATGATAGCTTAGTATGTAGGCTAATTATGCGATTCGCAAAGGTTTGATTTCATATGCAAAAACTGATTATGATACTCTTACCTGCAATACATCGAGTATTTTCTATCAGCAGGCATGAAATTAGTAACAAAACCAAGCTACCCTGTACATAATGCATGTTAGATACGGAAAACTGTCATGTCCACTGGTTCGCTCGAAATGAGATTTGGGTCGAATACTAAACTCTCAATTTGGTATAGCACATGTAATATTTTTCCTCTTGACCCTAGGTAAACTTTTAAATACAATTATGTTTTATTGCATTAGGATATATCATTATCGATCCGTCATCGCATGCCTCACGAATTTTATTATCAAGTCTATAAATAAATATTATATTTACTTCAATAATTGTATGGATTCCGATGTGGTCTAGTGGTTAGGATTCCTGGTTTTCACCCAGGCGGCCCGGGTTCGATTCCCGGCATCGGAACGACATTTTTTGGGGATTTTTTTTTTTTTTTTAGATACTAGTTTGTACATGTGCAAAATAACATGTTTTTGTAATTTTTATAATAAACGTGTCATTATATGGTGTACATTTTGATAAAAGAAAATATCTTAAAAATGGTCATAAAAGCATTCACATAATGTAATAATTTGCTGGTTTTGTATAGAATGTCTCAAATTCATTACCAATACAGTTGATAATGATAAACATTTTTACTACCATTTGTACAAAATCATACTATGGTGGAAAGCACCGTTACATATGAATTGTAGTAATTTTGATAAATTTGACAGCGATTAAAATTGACATGGCTCAAGACCAAAGAAGGTACTGTATAAATCAGCAAAATGGTTTTGAATGCGAGAGTATAGAATATATATAGGGTTAATCTTAGTATAGTTAGACTGCTCGCTTTTTTATGATTGGGGGGTAGCTGTTTGTTAGTTTCCCTGTCACTTTTATATCTTCATGTATGTCCTGACAACTTAAAGTACAAAACTGCTGGTATGATTGAGTGTGCCTTTTGTATTCGAGCCCTTCAAAATATAATGATATATCATGCTGTGTTAGACTGTTTTTTAATATCGTATCTTCTGAACTAGTATTGTACATGTTCTGTACTAGTATTGTACATCTTCTGTACTAGTATTGTACATCTTCTGAACTAGTATTGTACATCTTCTGTATTAGTACTTTACATTTTCTGTACTAGTACTGTACATCTTCTGTACTAGTATTGTACTTCTGTACTAGTATTGTACATCTTCTGTACTAGTACTCTACATTTTCTGTACTAGTACTGTACATCTTCTGTACTAGTAATGTGCATCTTCTGTACTAGTATTGTACATCTTCTGTACTAATACTGTACATTTTCTGTACTAGTACTGTACATCTTCTGTACTAGTATTGTAACTCTGTACTAGTACTGTAAATCTTCTGTACTAGTATTGTACATCTTCTGTACTAGTACTGTACATCTTCTGTATTAGTATTGTACATCTTCTGTACTAGTACTGTACATCTTCTGCATTCGTACTGTACATCTTCTGTATTGGTATTGTACATCTTCTGTATTACCTGGTAGTACTGTACATCTTCTGTACTAGTATTGTACATTTTCTGTACTAGTACTGTACATCTTCTGTACTAGTACTCTACATTTTCTGTACTAGTACTGTACATCTTCTGTACTAGTATTGTACATCTTCTGTACTAGTATTGTACATCTTCTGTATTAGTATTGTACATCTTCTGTACTAGTATTGTACATCTTCTGTACTAGTATTGTACATCTTCTGTATTAGTATTGTACATCTTCTGTACTAGTACTGTACATCTTCTGTACTAGTATTGTACATCTTCTGTACTAGTATTGTACATCTTCTGTACTGGTACTGTACATCTTCTGTATTAGTATTGTACATCTTCTGTACTAGTATTGTACATCTTCTGTACTAGTATTGTACATCTTCTGTACTAGTACTGTACATCTTCTGTATTAGTATTGTACATCTTCTGTACTAGTACTGTACATCTTCTGTATTAGTATAGTACTGTACATCTTCTGTACTAGTACTGTACATCTTCTGTACTAGTACTCTACATTTTCTGTATTAGTACTGTACATCTTCTGTATTAGTATTGTACTTCTTCTGTACTAGTACTGTACATCTTCTGTACTAGTATTGTACATCTTCTGTACTAGTATTGTACATCTTCTGTACTAGTACTGTACATCTTCTGTACTAGTATTGTACATCTTCTGTACTAGTACTGTACATCTTCTGTACTAGTACTCTACATTTTCTGTACTAGTAATTTACATCTTCTGTACTAGTATTGTACATCTTCTGTACTAGTATTGTACTTCTGTACTAGTATTGTACATCTTCTGTACTAGTACTGTACATCTTCTGTACTAGTATTGTACATCTTCTGTACTAGTACTGTACATCTTCTGTATTAGTACTGTACATCTTCTGTACTAGTATTGTACATCTTCTGTACTAGTATTGTACTTCTGTACTTGTATTGCACATATGAAATATATAAATAATCCAATTTTAGATCAATGTGGTAACTTTTATGGTAATGTATATATAATTGATTATATTGCTAAAATTGTTGTTGTCCTTTGAGGGCCCTTAATTGGTGAATAAACATATTCTATTCTGGATCGTGGCATACTGTTACTATTATTGGATGTCCTGTTCTGGATCGTGGGGCACTATTACTATTATTGGATGTACTATTCTGGATCGTGAGGTAATGTTAGTATTATTGGATGTCCTGTTCTGGATCGTGGGGCACTATTACTATTATTGGATGTACTATTCTGGATCGTGAGGTAATGTTAGTATTATTGGATGTCCTGTTCTGGATCGTGGGGCACTATTACTATTATTGGATGTACTATTCTGGATCGTGAGGTAATGTTAGTATTATTGGATGTACTGCTCTGGATCGTGACGTACTGTTACTATTATTGAATGTACTTTTTCGTTATGTAATGTGTTTTTCTCAATATGTGGTGTGATGTTAAAACAAGGCTGATCGTCGAAGTTAATATCATGGCCCAGATCCAGAACTACACTATTCCATGGATCAAGATGAAATTAAAGAAAAATGTATGTGTGTTGATGCGTGTTACATACAACTGTACATTTTATCAAAGAAAACACACTGGTTAGCAGACTAGATCTACATGTGTTCAATCGGTATTTCCCTAAAAAGTCCAAATCATTTAATGCATGCATGAGTCTCAAGACCTGGAAATTGCGAGTTTAACCCCTGAAGCACAAATATAATTTCACATTTACATCCTCTTTTCTACACGACCGTGAGCCTTCCTCGTTTAATCAACAGTGCATTGGTCAGGATTGACACTAACCGCATCTCCTGCATATGTTGCACAAAATACCATCGTTTCTAACGTAGAAGGATAAAAAATGCGATACCTAGGGAAACAGATTGGGAAACCCCCTCAACATTAATTTGATGATCGTTGATTGAATCGGATGTCTAAATATTAGGTGATATTACAAGTTTTTCCTGGGAACGGTGGAATTTTAAGAGGACATTCTTATTACATCGTCGCTGGATAAAGATGAAAGTACACGAATTTAGGAAATTACAGGGAAATTCGTGATTCTGTGCTCGAAAATTTGTTATTAAAATTCCATGTTTACGATCGGCACACTTTATTGGTGAACGATATGTTTGAGAGGAGCAAAGCGAACAAAGTTTAGGAATCATGAATGCGGACATGATTTTGTTTTTAATCTTAACAGGTATTTACGTTCTTTTGGGGAGTCTTGGAAATGGCGTAATTTTGATGGTCTATAGCTACAGACGACAAAAAGATGTTTACAACCAAAATTTTTTTATCAAGGTGCTAGCAGCCTTAGATTTAGTAGTATGTGTCGTGATAATGCCTTACACCATTTTCTTCGAGTTTCATCGTGTTCATAATGACGTAGTTTGCAAAATGATGGAAATAGTGCGCCACATAGCTATCCTTACCAGTAATTCAGTCCTCTGTGCAATCGCTTTTGAGAGGTACTTTGCTATCTGTTACCCAACAAAAAAACTTGACCAACAAGCGATCCAAAAAATAATGATATCTTTGACTGCAGTGACCGTTCTATTTTCAGCGCCCGCCCCGACGATTTTTGCCGTCACAGAAAATAAAATCAGTGGTAACGTGGAAGAGTATTGTCAGTTTACTACAAAAGTGATTGGAGTTATGGGAACCAATATTTACCAAGGATTTCTCATACTGCTTTGCATGTCTGGAATAATTACCATAATTGTGTTGTATGCCTTGATTTATAGAAGACTCTTACACCGGACTCTACGTAGGCGGCGCTGTATGTCTAGATCCATTACCCCGAGTAAATATATTGTAAGGAAAATAACCAATGGAAGGGGTATATCGGGGGAGCTACCAGAAGGAAGCGGTGCTGAAAACGAGGTTGTTTTGTGTTTAGTTGAAAACGTACCCATGTTAGAGTCGAAAAGATCTAAAATACAATTAAAAGGAGTATTTGAATCAAAATCCTCAAAAAGTGCCAACAAAACAACAAAACCCGAGAACAGCGAAATATCAGACGAACACTCTTCTGACACATGCGTCAATAACCAAAACAACGAAAAAAGTCCAGACTGTCGCCGGAAGTTGCCTGGCCCCAAAATGACAATGTATACATATAAGCATACTGATTTTCGCCATCGAGCAAAACCAAACGTGAGAAGAAAAACTTCTATCATGCTTTTCGTCTGTTCCCTAATTTACCTCGTTACATGGGGTCCCTTCTGGTTGGACGTTTTTAACGTCACACGGAGCCTCGTTTTGCGTTATCTGTTTTTCTTTGGCCACGCTAGTAACCCAGTTGTTTATGGAATCATAAACAATCAAGTCAGAGCTGACGTCAATAAACTACTCACAAGACGATGATGTGTGATCATTTCACAAAACTACTTAAAGTACTTACAATTGTAACATACGATATCACTCAATAAACTGAAATTAAGACAGAGTCTAAATGAGTCATTATTTTTTATAGTGTAGATTTGGAAGAGAAAGTTATTACTTTTCTTTACATTTGATATCCATGCTCTTTGTTATTGATAATCTCTGAGATGACGATAAAACCACAATACCGCAGTTGTCAAAACCGTACGAGTTTTCGAAAAATAAGGGGAGGGAACAAACAGAATTTAGAAAAATTACACGTACCAATTATTACATATAACTGTAAATTATTTATATCTTTAAATCGCAATGTTTGTAGAAGTAATATAACACAATTACCACGCTGTTACAATATTGTCAGACACTGCATGCTGTAGGTATGATAATATACATGTAATTAGGACTCGACAGTATTTGTCGAATTTTGCAAAGCTTAAGTTTTCACAACTAACAATTTCTCGTTTAAGTTCTTGAAATTCTTGTTGTTTTGATCATTATGGCAGTCTTTGAACTGGTGGGCTTTCACTAACATAAACTGACAACGTACTGCCATGGAATATAAATATTAGGTAATAAATATCTCCTACAGAAAAACTGTTAAGAGCAATTGATATTCTAAAGTCCAGAATTTATTGGGGGATGGGGTAGGATGGGTGGGCTTAAAACTCTTTCCGATGTATATGACTTAAAACATATGTATCCGTATATTTTCTATTTTACGATCTTGAATTATTCATTTCTCACTGACCTTTGGTCCAGGATAAAAAACGCTCCAAACCTGAAGTCCTGAAACGTCATAGAGATATGTTTATATATACATGTACCGGGGTACTATGAATTCAGAAATAACCCTATCAAAGTGCAGATTAACCACCATCTGTTATCGAGCATCTTGAAAATCCTCTCAATGTTACAGTACCCTGGCCTTCTACAGAATACAATGCGCAGAAGAAAATCGCTAACTGAAAGACTAAGACCATCATGTATCAAAAGAGTAAACCTTTTTAATATGCCATGCAACTTTCAGCGATTAAATTTCTTAGAATCTGGGGACAGGCAGTACCTTTGAATTCTACACTTTTACAAAATTGCGTGTTTTCCCCCTCCTTCAAACAACTATTAATGTACAATGACGTCAATATAAAACAATATGAGATATTCTGAAGTACCTGAGAAGGCTTGAACATGTGAATACCGGCATCGATAACTCATTGATAAAAAAAACCCATTACCATGCTGTCAATTAGCGTAAAAGGCTAAACGTTTTTGACTTTGTGGAGTATTAATATTTTTGTTTTTATAATGATTATGGAGTGCGTCTTATCTAACATCATCATTAATGTAGCTGTAGAGGTAATCAGTATATTCTTTGGAATTCCCAGAGCGTGTGCGAATTCAAAACATCAAGGTTGACTTTTCTGACATGCTTCATCTTCCTCTTGGATGTGTTTTATGCCTGTAAAATGGGTTACTGCTACCACCTACCAGGTTACAGAACCAGTTTACACAGACACGGTCCAGTGATGACAATAATCTATACAAGGTTATAGGTTTTATACATCTATACGAGATCATATATTTGAATATTTTATCAATATAATTCTGAAAAATGTTTACGAAATTTCGTACAATAAATCATTGTCTGCCAGTAGAGGATGTGATATGGTCTGGTTTAACAGTGTGGATAACCGTGTAAGTTTTATATAATAATTGATAAACTGCCCTATATGTATTAATTATCACGAGAAGAAACTGTTGTATGCACAAGTATTGATGCTGGCAAGGAGAGTTTTAATTATTTTACTCGGATAGCCTAGTCGAATACTCGGAGGCTTTATTAGTCGAGCGATAGTCGAGTACTCGGTAAAGAAAAACAACAACCCCGGACTGACAGGGCACAGTGTACCTGTCATCAGTCACATCTAGAACAGTCCATGGGATGAAAGGTTACCGATAACGACAGTTTATCTGGATAGTCGTTTTAAAAATTGTCCAATTAAATGAAGACAACGTATTGAAGCCATACAAGCTTTAAATGACGGTCATTTTTCAGCATCAATTAATTTCTATCGGTATAACTAATATAACCCCCAAGATCTTCAGAAAAATTCAGCAAAATAAACAAGGGAATATTCGGGTTGCTGAGAACGAGGTCATATACAAAGATGGAAATTTAAGATATTACATCGTTACATGAATGACAAGAAGTACGATAAGTGTAAGAAAGTAATAATTACACAAATGTGCCAATCAAATGAAATTTTGATAGTGAATTTTCTATAAAATTAGCATGTTAAAATGTTTACAAATCTGACACGTGCTTAGTGCCTCTCTTACGCTTTCTTCCTAGCTGGTGACCTCCCAGTTCAATGCACATCAGTGATTACGAGCAGGAATTACTGACAGGAGGACAATGATTCATGAATCGACATTTTCTTCTGATTTGACGAGTTTATTGCTTCAGATTCATTCTGATTCTATTAAGTTGTATATGAAAGGTGAAGATAACAAACAGTGATCAATCTGATAACTCCTATAAGCAATACAAAATAGAGAGTTGGGCAAACACGGACCCCTGGATATACTAGAGGTGGGATCAGGTGTCTAGGAGGAGTAAGCATCCACTGTCGATCGGTCACACCCGATGTGAGCCGTATATCTTGATCAGGTAAACGGAGTTATCCGTAGTCAAAATCAGTGTGCCAAGAACGGCATAACAATCGGCATGAAACACGTCAGACAGCATTTGACCCAATGATAAGTTGTATTGACAAATTAGATCGTTACAACGAATATATATTCAATCGCATGCATTTATCGTGCCACACCTGTTGTGACACGGGACCTCGGTTTTTGCGGTCTAATGCTTTAGAAGTCTATGTATACAACTTGACACCGAATCTACTTTTGCGAGAATTCAAATAAAATGCTGTACTATGTTTGACAAGTACAGGATTTTCATTACACATTAGATGATAAATATAAAGATAATCTGCTACGAAAACAAGGGAAAGGCAACCCAAAATATTTTTACACGATAAATGATAGGATTAATCATATGATGAAGATTTGTCATACAATTCTTTTGATATATGCTTCGGTACTAATTTGAAAACGTCAAAAATTGAAATTCCTGAGATCTATAGAGGCTGCCATGATGTGTAACTCTTTTGTATTCAAGACCACAAAAATCAATAATTTTGACGTCACACCGTCTGTTCCGGTTCTGATGAGATTCTAAGATCATCAACAGGTGCTTGGGTTCAGGACCCCCCCCCCTCCCCCCTTTCGAATAAGCTACATGAGTTGATTTAATATTTTTTTCTTGAAAATATTTCTAATACATGTCAACCCATAAAGTCTAACATAATTCAAAATAAGCTCCCTTTTTAAAAAAATACCCTCACTGGTTATTATAACAGAACTTATAATAACCAGTGAGGGTATTTTTTTTTAAAGGGCTTATTTTGAATTACATGTATTTTGGACTTTATGGGTATGCAAGACGTTGTTGACATGCATTATAAATATTTTCAATAACAAAAATAATTAAATCAACTCATGTAGCTTATTCGGGGGGGGGGGGGGGGGGGGGGGGTCCTGAACCCAAGCACCTGTGAGATCATCAAAGATGTGCATGTGGTAAATCTTACGAATAAATAGGTTGATGCCTTCCTGGCAAGCAATTAATTACACTAATGCGAAGGAGAGATGTGAAAAAAGGTTGTTGTTTTTCTCGAAATTCCCAACCAAGTCATCTGAAAAGAAAAGACTACGTAAACTGTGGATCCATCATTTGCGTAATGACAAGTTGAGTTTCAAGACATTTTTATGAAGAACGTTTACCGTCTGCCTTGTTTGTGACTCGACTGAACGTCTTCTTTTCTCAATTTCTTCTTGCGAAAGAACGGGCTCAAATCTATACGGCTCCAAACTAAACTGTTCATGACTTGTCATGTTTACAGTGCTCCTGATGAAATAAACCGGAATAGACGGTGTGATGTCATAAATTAAACTTCAGCGGGTAATTTAAAATACATGATAGATTAATATTGATTTAATTGTTAAGCAAGGATTTTTGTTCTTAAAGACTGTCAATTACGATACCAGTAAGTAATACTTTATTCATAAAAGCAAATATGCGGTTAGGGTTGCCTTTCCCTTTAAATAAAAAACCAACTCAATCATCAAGTCTTTTTTTTTTTTTTTTTTTTTTTTTTTTTTTTTTTTGGTGAGTAAATGTTGTTTATTGACATTTATTGGGTTGGACTTTTGCAAACCCCTACAGTTTTTGCTCTGCTCCTAAGGCCCCAGGGGTGCAGGAATGAAATTTACAATATATGTTCCCCTTGTTCCAAATATGTTTCATACCAAATTTGAAAAGAATTAGAATGATAGTTTTCAAGAAGTTAAAAATGTAACCAGTGGATAGGGGGTATTTTATAAGTTTGTAAATCTAACGGTATTCATACAACAAGCACTCACAAATAAAAGAATGAGAAAGGAGGACAGGGCATTAAGAAAAAAATGTCACAATAACCAGGCTACATAATCCTTATACAAACGTTAGACCAAGGTCTAAGGTAGAGGATCGTCATATATTGACAGCCTTTTACATATAATTTACTAAATCGTGTACTTGACAATATTTATACACATAGCATCATGACTTTATAAATTTTATTCTATTGTATTCTAAGTTGCTCGAATAATTTCCATTTTTTTTCACAACAAATTCAACATAGTTGTTATGTGTAGCTAATTTCAATTCTATATTTTTTTTTTTACATTTGATAAAGTCAGCTTAAAGCTATTTAACACAAGTGTTTTACAAGTTGTATATATATATATATATATATATATATATATAAAACACAAAACACTATAATATATGTATATATATATATATATATATAAAATATAAAAGATGGTAATTAATTATGTTACTAATTTCATTCTCAGCACATCCAAGATTATATTTTTTTCTACAAGTTACAGCATTAAGAGAAAACATGTTACTGATCCATTCATATACGTTAAGTTCCTTATAAATACTTTGACTAGTTCACATGCATTCATACAATAGATGTTCAATACTTTCTCTTTGTTGTCTACAGCATCTGTATCTGACTTGTGAATATTCTTTAAGAATGTATTAGTAGTCAAAATCCTGTGGTTAGCACGATATTGAAACCATCTTAATTTTCTTTCTTTCACTAATAAAATTATATTAGTATTAATGTTTTTCTATTCATCTTGTAAAATAAGAAACCTTCATTCCATTTTAATCGGCCTGTAGGTTTTACTTCATTATCATTAAGAGTAATTATAAAACAAATATTTCCATTTTAGTCTAAAATCAAAGGAATTAAATGTGTTGGAATGATAGGTTTTGTTAATTTACTCGTTTGATGTTTCATTATTTTCTTTAATACTTTGGGTACACTTAAATATTCTTTAAAAATTGGTTTTTACTGTTATATATAAATTTAAACTCGTGGTATGCGCGTTCATAATTTCCGATGCAGTGTTTTCGTTCAATATCTATGTATACACAAAGTACACATAAATTTGCTCTTCTGTACCCTCGTACATTTTATCAAAATCCATGTGACACTGCATATATATTACGAGATATGAAACACGCTGTAATCAGCAATTTTCATTATTGCACAATCACATAACAGACGGTATGGAAAAATACAGAGAGCCCCGAAGGAAATCCCGTTGTCAGCTATTCTATTTTTGGTAGTGACGTCTACTAGAGTATATAAACAAGCGCTCGTCGTCACAACATTGGGACCGATTCGAGAAGAGAACCTACAACCGTCCACGTCCAACATGGGGGTGGATTGGAAGTGGGTTCTTTCACACAGGAAAAAATAATAATCACCATGATCAACGCTTACTTCGTAACCTCCCTGGATTTTCGCATCTAGGGTCAGTTCCCGGTTCTTGGGCCCTCGCCGCAGCGACCCCGCTGTCACTTTTTTTGTGCTAGGGGTTGGTGAGGATCACCCAGGGACCACAGTACAGCCCCTATTCGCGGACGTTTCTGTATCGTACGCCGTGGTTTGTGGTGTGTGCTTGTGGTCCTGGGTATATTTCAGCAGATTTCTATGGTAAGGTTTAAGGTAAGTATGTTTTTCTATTTCGCCGGAGGTTACGAAGGAAAGCCTTGAATTGGTGTTTATCAATTCTTCTCTGTGTGAAGACTAAAGATCGCTGTATTGTCAAACGTTTGTTCTAGTTTGTTCTCAAAGACTGTTGTCTCTAGACGCTTGTCGATTGATAATGTTGACCCATTAGAATCGGGTAACAATTAATCTGAAATGTCGCATTTAGCGAGAAGTGTCTGGTGTACAGCTCTTGTAATTGACATCAAACTCCGGAACATTTGGTTGACTTACAATGTGTCTTTTATTAACTAGTGCCTAATGGAATAACAATAAAAATATCATTATTTCATGGTGTTTGTGTTGGTTTTTGCATTTAGTTTCTTTGTTGTTACATGAATGGATTATTACGACAAATTAATCTATGGCTATTTACACGGTGTAAATATAGAGAAGTTATTCATCGAAAATCTATATCGTACAAGTGACCTAGATCGGCTGACAAGAAATTAGAACAGTAGAAAATCAGATGATCATTTTTACATACAATTCTGAAGAAATGTACATGCAGGAAAACGTTTAAATTGACTGGTAACTTAACCTGGATACGTCAACAAACACATTTCTTTAAAGCTTAGATGTTTTAAGGAACATGTAAATTTGGACGCAACGCGTTAGGAGTTTTTACATTGGAAAATACTGTGAGACCGCAATAAAAGAATACAGCAATCGTGCGCGAAAAAGAAAAGAAAAATACATGAATAAATAAAAAAAAATATTTAAAAAATGAATTTCGCTGTGAATCTAATTTATAAGGTTTTCAAAGGGGGACTGGATCTGATGATCTCTGGTTTTTATAAGGGGTGGATCTTCTGTAGGTCTCGGTTTTTATAAGGGGTGGAACTGATGGTCTCTGGTTTTTATAAGGGGTGGATCTGTAGGTCTTGGTTTTGATAAGGGGTGGATCTGTACTCTCTGGTTTTTATAAGGGGTGGATCTGAAAGTCTCTGGTTTTGATAAGGGGTGGATCTGTAGCTCTCTGGTTTTGATCAGGGGTGGATCTGTAGATCTCTGGTTTTATAAGGGGTGGATCTGTAGGTCTCTGGTTTTTATAAGGGGCGGATCTGTAAGTCTCTGGTTTTGTAAGGGGTGGATCTGTACGTCTCTGGTTTTTATAAGGGGCAGATCTGTAGCTCTCTGGTTTTTATAAGGAGCGGATCTGTAGCTCTCTGGTTTTTATAAGGGGCGGATCTGTAGGTCTCTGATTTTTATAAGGGGTGGATCTTTAGTTCATTGATTTTTATAAGGGGCGGATCTGTAGGTCTCTGGTTTTTATAAGGGGCCGATCTGTAGGTCTCTGGTTTTGATAAGGGGTGGATCTTTAGTTCATTGGTTTTTATAAGGGGCGGATGTGTAGGTGTCTGGTTTTTATAATGGGTGGATTTGTAGGTCTCTGGTTTATATAATGAGTGGATCTGTAGATCTCGGTTTTTATAAGGGGTGGATCTGGTTTTTATAAGGGGTGGATCTGTACGTCTCGGTTTCTATAAGGGGCGGATCTGTACGTCTCTGGTTTCTTTAAACGGTGGGTCTGTGCATACGTCTCTGGTTTTTATAATGGGTGGATCTGTAGATCTCGGTATTTATAATAGGTGGATCTGTAAGCATCTGGTTTTTATAAGGAGCGGATCTGTAGGTCTCTGGTTTTTATAAGGGGCGGATCTGTAGGTCTCTGGTTTTTATAAGGGGTGGATCTGTAGGTCTTTAGTTTTTATAAGGGGTGGATCTGTAGGTCTCTGGTTTTTATAAAGAGTGGATCTGTAGGTCCCTGGTTTTTATAAAGAGTGGATCTGTAGGTCCCTGGTTTTTATAAGGGGTGGACCTGTAGGTCTCTGGTTTTTATAAGGGATGGATCTGTAGGTCTCTAGTTTTTATAAGGGGCGGATCTGTAGGTCCTGGTTTTTATAAAGGGCGGATCTGTAGGTCTCTAGTTTTTATAAAGGGCGGATCTGTAGGTCTCTAGTTTTTATAAGGGGCGGATCTGTAGGTCCTGGTTTTTATAAGGGGTGGATCTGTAGGTCCCTGGTTTTTATAAGGGGCGGATCTGTAGGTCCTGGTTTTTATAAGGGGTGGATCTGTAGGTCCCTGGTTTTTATAAGGGGCGGATCTGTAGGTCTCTGGTTTTTATAAGGGGTGGATCTGTAGGTCTCTAGTTTTTATAAGGGGAGGATCTGTAGGTCTCTGGTTTTTATAAGGGGCGGATCTGTAGGTCTCTGGTTTTTATAAGGGGCGGATCTGTAGGTCTCTAGTTTTTATAAGGGGCGGATCTGTAGGTCCCTGGTTTTTATAAGGGGCGGATCTGTAGGTCTCTAGTTTTTATAAGGGGTGGATCTGTAGGTCTCTGGTTTTTATAAGGGGCGGATCTGTAGGGCCCTGGTTTTTATAAAGGGCGGATCTGTAGGTCTCTGGTTTTTATAAGGGGTGGATCTGTAGGTCTCTAGTTTTTATAAGGGGCGGATCTGTAGGTCCTGGTTTTTATAAGGGGTGGATCTGTAGGTCCCTGGTTTTTATAAAGAGTGGATCTGTAGGTCCCTGGTTTTTATAAAGAGTGGATCTGTAGGTCCCTGGTTTTTATAAGGGGTGGATCTGTAGGTCTCTAGCTTTTATAAGGGGCGGATCTGTAGGTTTCTAGTTTTTATAAGGGGTGGATCTGTAGGTCCTGGTTTTTATAAGGGGTGGATCTGTAGGTCCCTGGTTTTTATAAAGAGTGGATCTGTAGGTCCCTGGTTTTTATAAGGGGTGGATCTGTAGGTCTCTAGTTTTTATAAGGGGCGGATCTGTAGGTCTCTAGTTTTTATAAGGGGTGGATCTGTAGGTCCTGGTTTTTATAAGGGGCGGATCTGTAGGTCTTGGTTTTTATAAGGGGCGGATCTGTAGGTCTCTGGTTTTTATAAGGGGCGGATCTGTAGGTCCCTGGTTAATTAAGAACCCTCAGGCATTTGCCTTTACAAACTTGAATCATTGTGCAATTCGTTTTTTTTTTCGACCATCATACTTTGACTACACTTTAGATCAGCTAAACAATGATAGAGAACATTTTTGAAAATATGATATGATAGACAATAGTGTGTTTCTACATTTTTATCTCTCCCTCTTGTCGTCCCGGTTTTAAGTATTGCTACAAAAAGCGTTTCGAAACTGTTCTCTCTTATGAAAATGACACTGTACATGTATACACATAAATAAAACTTTCACCATTGACGGAAATTGACTAATACCGAAACATTTTGGCCATTGTTTTTTCTTATAAAAATCTCTATGGAGTAAAACTAATACATGTAGTATCCTTCAATCTCTTCAGTTGCAATACGCGTAAGTGAGGAAAACAGAAAATAGAAAAGATTACAAATCACAAAATGAGAAAATTGATGAATACAGTGACATCTGACTCGATTAAAGCATATTGAAATCCATTCTGGAGAGGCGGTTTCTTCGTTTCCTTGGGTTGACGGTGTTATAGAGCCAGACTTCCCCCCATAGTGAGACTCCCCCCCCCCCCCCCCCCCCCCCCCGAAAAAGTCTGGCTCTATAGTGAGCCTTACCCCCGGTAGTCTCGCTCTAGAGTGAGCAGATTTGCTCTGAATAAACCTTACCCCCAGGGGGAAGACTCACTCTAGAGCCATAACACCCTCTTGAAGTCTCGCTCTAGAGGGACACCCCCGCTTTCATCCCCTCCTGCGCAAACTATGAAATAAATTCTAGTTTATCGGACAGGGAATTACCAACCCACCTACCTACCTACCTGAAGTTGTACAAGTTTAAAAGTATAACCGATATTTGTACGCAGATGAGAAGAAACATAAATTCGAAATTTCCTCATATCTCTCTCTCTCTCTCTCTCTCTCTCTCTCAGTTGGTGAGTTAAAATGACTTATTAATTCCAATGTGTTTTATTCACTGTTTTCTCCTCTTGAGCTTAATGAACGACTTTAAAAGCAAAATCATTTAATGCCCTGCCGTAAAAGGTCTTGGTATCTAAACAGTCTCTATAAAGTGATAGTACTTTACCTGGAATAAATGAAGGGAAAAGTCCTGTTATGGGGTGAAGTCTGACTCTACAACTAGTGATAGAGTAGGTCTTCCCACGGGGAAGTCTGGCTCCAGAGTGAGACTTCCCCGGGGGTTCTCCTGCTCTAGAGTGAGCCTTCCCCCCAGGGGGAAGGCTCACTCTAGAGCCAGGCTTCCGGGGGGAAGTCTCATTATGGGGTAAGGCTCACTCTACAACACCGGTTCAGTTTCTAAGCTTTTAGGGGTTCCTGTATTAAGCTACAAATGTATATCTAGCAGCCGACCAAGTTTTTCTCCCTCCCCTAATCTAAAATAATTGGTCTGATGTTTTAAATGTACACACGAAACATCCATTTATCGCCACTTTACCGTGGTGATAAACCAACAAATGTAGTCCATAATTTTAGAATAGTAGCATACATGTATTGGTAGCGGTTTCTCATTTTTAGACCTTACACGTGCCACAAAGTAGCTTAGGAGGAGGGACAAAACAACCACCACGGAATCGTTTACATAACAAGCAATTTGGATAGAGAAAAGGGAGCGTTTGTTGAAGTTATACCTCACAACAGTAATTCAATAATTCATTTCGGCAGATGCAATGCATTATGCATATGCTTGCTAAAATCACATTAGTATGTCTTTCTCGTGTCCTGTGTACCTTTAATACATTGTACTTTGACAAAAATCCAACTAATGTTTAGAGAAAGTTAAAGGACATAAATCTCAACCGAGAGTAATTTTTTTAAATCCTGTTTCTGCTTGAAATTCAAAATACACTTAACACCAAAATACCTTGTCCAGCAGTGGGTGGTGTTACAATCAATAGGTGTTATGTGATTCACGTACACGTGTGCCTACTTTATTTACAACACTCATATTATTATTTCTTTGATTGAATGCGCAAATTGACATACGTACATCGATGCGCAAAAATATTGGCTATATTATGAAGGATGGAAAGAATTTTTGTAACAATCAAATATAAATCGATTTTTATAAAGTATTTGTTCGGTTAGTGATTACTGACAATTTTCTTCCAAGATTTCTTGACACTTAGCCGTTTACAAGTATCATTGTTTCACGTTAAAAGAGCCCGCAGCGCCAAGCAGAGGACTAACTATTGTAATTCACATTCAAATTGTGACGTCTGATTGAAAGAAAATCAACAAAGATTTTATTTAATGATTCATCCTTTAGAATTCTCAGCATGTAATGGGATTATGTTTCGAATTTCCTTGGGATGAGTTTTGTAAATGTAAAATGAATGAAAACAGAGATTTCATGACCATTTTGTACAGACAAGATCCCGTGTTGTTAATTCATACTAGGGTCACATTCATAATATTTCTAAACTCTGAACAGTGTATCCGAAAACGGAAGTGTATTGTGGAAAAATTCGAACTACAAGTCATCGTCTCTCTGAAGAGACTGGGAGATGGTCCGTTATCAATGATGCTGAGTAGAGACTGGGAGATGGTGTGTTATCATGATACTGAGTAGAGACTGGGAGATGGTCCGTTATCATGATACTGAGTAGAGACTGGGAGATGGTCCGTTATCATGATACTGAGTAGACACTGGGAGATGGTGTGTTATCAATGATACTGAGTAGAGACTGGGAGATGATGTGTTATCAATGATACTGAGTAGTGACTGGGAGATGGTGTGTTATCAATGATACTGAGTAGAGACTGGGAGATGGTGTGTTATCAATGATACTGAGTAGAGACTGGGAGATTATCCGTTATCAATGATACTGAGTAGTGACTGGGAGATGGTGTGTTATCATGATACTGAGTAGAGACTGGGAGATGGTGTGTTATCATGATACTGAGTAGAGACTGGGAGATGGTGTGTTATCATGATACTGAGTAGAGACTGGGAGATGGTGTGTTATCATGATACTGAGTAGTGACTGGGAGATGGTGTGTTATCATGATACTGAGTAGAGACTGGGAGATGGTGTGTTATCATGATACTGAGTAGAGACTGGGAGATGGTGTGTTATCATGATACTGAGTAGAGACTGGGAGATGGTGTGTTATCAATGATACTGAGTAGAGACTGGGAGATGGTGTGTTATCAATGATACTGAGTAGAGACTGGGAGATTATCCGTTATCAATGATACTGAGTAGTGACTGGGAGATGGTGTGTTATCATGATACTGAGTAGAGACTGGGAGATGGTCCGTTATCATGATACTGAGTAGTGACTGGGAGATGGTCCGTTATCAATGATACTGAGTAGAGACTGGGAGATGGTCCGTTATCAATGATACTGAGTAGAGACTGGGAGATGGTGTGTTATCATGATACTGAGTAGTGACTGGGAGATGGTCCGTTATCATGATACTGAGTAGTGACTGGGAGATGGTCCGTTATCAATGATACTGAGTAGAGACTGGGAGATGGTCCGTTATCAATGATACTGAGTAGAGACTGGGAGATGGTGTGTTATCATGATACTGAGTAGAGACTGGGAGATGGTGTGTTATCATGATACTGAGTAGACACTGGGAGATGGTGTGTTATCATGATACTGAGTAGAGACTGGGAGATTGTGTGTTCTCATGATACTGAGTAGACAATGGGAGATGGTGTGTTATCATGATACTGAGTAGAGACTGGGAGATGGTGTGTTATCATGATACTGAGTAGAGACTGGGAGATGGTGTGTTATCATGATACTGAGTAGAGACTGGGAGATGGTGTGTTATCATGATACTGAGTAGAGACTGAGAGATGGTGTGTTATCAATGATACTGAGTAGTGACTGGGAGATGTTCCGTTATCAATGATACTGAGTAGAGACTGGGAGATGGTGTGTTATCATGATACTGAGTAGACACTGGGAGATGGTGTGTTATCATGATACTGAGTAGAGACTGGGAGATGGTGTGTTATCATGATACTGAGTAGAGACTGGGAGATGGTCCGTTATCAATGATACTGAGTAGAGACTGGGAGATGTTCCGTTATCAATGATACTGAGTAGAGACTGGGAGATGGTGTGTTATCATGATACTGAGTAGAGACTGGGAGATGGTGTGTTATCATGATACTGAGTAGAGACTGGGAGATGGTGTGTTATCATGATACTGAGTAGACACTGGGAGATGGTGTGTTATCATGATACTGAGTAGAGACTGGGAGATGGTTCGTTATCAATGATACTGAGTAGAGACTGGGAGATGGTGTGTTATCATGATACTGAGTAGAGACTGGGAGATGGTCCGTTATCATGATACTGAGTAGAGACTGGGAGATGGTGTGTTATCATGATACTGAGTAGAGACTGGGAGATGGTGTGTTATCATGATACTGAGTAGAGACTGGGAGATGGTGTGTTATCAATGATACTGAGTAGAGACTGGGAGATGGTGTGTTATCATGATACTGAGTAGAGACTGGGAGATGGTGTGTTATCATGATACTGAGTAGAGACTGGGAGATGGTGTGTTATCAATGATATTGAGTGCAGACTGGGAGATGGTGTGTTATCATGATACTGAGTAGAGACTGGGAGATGGTGTGTTATCAATGATACTGAGTAGAGACTGGGAGATGGTGTGTTATCAATGATACTGAGTGCAGACTGGGAGATGGTGTGTTATCAATGATACTGAGTAGAGACTGGGAGATGGTGTGTTATCATGATACTGAGTAGAGACTGGGAGATGGTGTGTTATCAATGATACTGAGTAGAGACTGGGAGATGGTGTGTTATCAATGATACTGAGTGCAGACTGGGAGATGGTGTGTTATCATGATACTGAGTACAGACTGGGAGATGGTTTGTTATCATGATACTGAGTAGTGACTGGGAGATGATGTGTTATCAATGATACTGAGTAGAGACTGGGAGATGGTGTGTTATCATGATACTGAGTAGAGACTGGGAGATGGTATGTTATCATGATACTGAGTAGAGACTGGGAGATGGTGTGTTATCATGATACTGAGTAGAGACTGGGAGATGGTGTGTTATCATGATACTGAGTAGAGACTGGGAGATGGTGTGTTATCATGATACTGAGTAGTGACTGGGAGATGATGTGTTATCAATGATACTGAGTAGAGACTGGGAGATGGTGTGTTATCATGATACTGAGTAGAGACTGGGAGATGGTATGTTATCATGATACTGAGTAGAGACTGGGAGATGGTGTGTTATCATGATACTGAGTAGAGACTGGGAGATGGTGTGTTATCAATGATACTGAGTAGAGACTGGGAGATGGTCCGTTATCAATGATACTGAGTGCAGACTGGGAGATGGTGTGTTATCAATGATACTGAGTAGAGACTGGGAGATGGTGTGTTATCATGATACTGATTAGAGACTGGGAGATGGTGTGTTATCAATGATACTGAGTAGAGACTGGGAGATGGTGTGTTATCAATGATACTGAGTGCAGACTGGGAGATGGTGTGTTATCATGATACTGAGTACAGACTGGGAGATGGTTTGTTATCAATGATACTGAGTACAGACTGGGAGATGGTGTGTTATCATGATACTGAGTAGAGACTGGGAGATGGTGTGTTATCAATGATACTGAGTAGAGACTGGGAGATGCTGTGTTATCATGATACTGAGTAGAGACTGGGAGATGGTGTGTTATCATGATACTGAGTAGAGACTGGGAGATGGTCCGTTATCAATGATACTGAGTAGAGACTGGGAGATGGTGTGTTATCATGATACTGAGTAGAGACTGGGAGATGGTGTGTTATCATGATACTGAGTAGAGACTGGGAGATGGTGTGTTATCAATGATACTGAGTGCAGACTGGGAGATGGTGTGTTATCATGATACTGAGTACAGACTGGGAGATGGTTTGTTATCATGATACTGAGTAGTGACTGGGAGATGATGTGTTATCAATGATACTGAGTAGAGACTGGGAGATGGTGTGTTATCATGATACTGAGTAGAGACTGGGAGATGGTATGTTATCATGATACTGAGTAGAGACTGGGAGATGGTGTGTTATCATGATACTGAGTAGAGACTGGGAGATGGTGTGTTATCATGATACTGAGTAGAGACTGGGAGATGGTGTGTTATCATGATACTGAGTAGTGACTGGGAGATGATGTGTTATCAATGATACTGAGTAGAGACTGGGAGATGGTGTGTTATCATGATACTGAGTAGAGACTGGGAGATGGTATGTTATCATGATACTGAGTAGAGACTGGGAGATGGTGTGTTATCATGATACTGAGTAGAGACTGGGAGATGGTGTGTTATCAATGATACTGAGTAGAGACTGGGAGATGGTCCGTTATTAATGATACTGAGTGCAGACTGGGAGATGGTGTGTTATCATGATACTGAGTAGAGACTGGGAGATGGTGTGTTATCATGATACTGATTAGAGACTGGGAGATGGTGTGTTATCAATGATACTGAGTAGAGACTGGGAGATGGTGTGTTATCAATGATACTGAGTGCAGACTGGGAGATGGTGTGTTATCAATGATACTGAGTAGAGACTGGGAGATGGTGTGTTATCATGATACTGATTAGAGACTGGGAGATGGTGTGTTATCAATGATACTGAGTAGAGACTGGGAGATGGTGTGTTATCAATGATACTGAGTGCAGACTGGGAGATGGTGTGTTATCATGATACTGAGTACAGACTGGGAGATGGTTTGTTATCAATGATACTGAGTACAGACTGGGAGATGGTGTGTTATCATGATACTGAGTAGAGACTGGGAGATGGTGTGTTATCAATGATACTGAGTAGAGACTGGGAGATGCTGTGTTATCATGATACTGAGTAGAGACTGGGAGATGGTGTGTTATCATGATACTGAGTAGAGACTGGGAGATGGTGTGTTATCAATGATACTGAGTAGAGACTGGGAGATGGTCAGTTGTCAATGATACTGAGTAGTGACTCGGAGATGGTCCGTTATCATGATACTGAGTAGAGACTGGGAGATGGTGTGTTATCAATGATACTGAGTAGAGACTGGGAGATGGTCCGTTATCAATGATACTGAGTAGAGACTGGGAGATGGTGTGTTATCATGATACTGAGTAGAGACTGGGAGATGGTGTGTTATCATGATACTGAGTAGAGACTGGGAGATGGTCCGTTATCATGATACTGAGTAGATACTGGGAGATGGTGTGTTATCATGATACTGAGTAGAGACTGGGAGATGGTATGTTATCATGATACTGAGTAGAGACTGGGAGATGGTGTGTTATCATGATACTGAGTAGAGACTGGGAGATGGTGTGTTATCAATGATACTGAGTAGAGACTGGGAGATGGTATGTTATCATGATACTGAGTAGTGACTGGGAGATGGTATGTTATCATGATACTGAGTAGAGACTGGGAGATGGTGTGTTATGAATGATACTGAGTAGACACTGGGAGATGGTGTGTTATCATGATACTGAGTAGAGACTGGGAGATGGTGTGTTATCAATGATACTGAGTAGAGACTGGGAGATGGTGTGTTATCAATGATATTGAGTAGAGACTGGGAGATGGTGTGTTATCAATGATACTGAGTAGAGACTGGGAGATGGTCCGTTATCAATGATACTGAGTAGAGACTGGGAGATGGTGTGTTATCAATGATATTGAGTAGAGACTGGGAGATGGTCCGTTATCATGATACTGAGTAGAGACTGGGAGATGGTCCGTTATCAATGATACTGAGTGAAAGAATATGTAGTGTCTGTAATAGCAGACAAATTGTAGATGATTTTCCTTATATCAAGCATGTAGCATCGCGTTTTCTTCAAAGTGGAGGAAGCAGCCGGGGAAAATAGGGGGTGGGGGTGGGGGTGGGGGGGTCTACTTGCCTGTATATGAAAGGAAGCAAAATCGACACACTACCGGGTAGGTATCATATCAACTTTAGTACACCTTTAATTGTGTCTTTATTCTGAAAGTATGAATTAATAACAATAACCTTGAATGTGTATATTGCTGAACTTTTTGCGATTGAACTCTCGTGCATGTCACGCAATTAAATACATCTTATGGACATTTTTGAAAGGTGCCTACAAATACACAAACTCTGCTTTTAGATATCGCATTCATAACGAAGTGACAAAGATTACAATTAATGGTGTATATTTTGCTTCTACATACATGTACGCTTTAGAAGTCCATGTTTACAAATTGACATCGAATCTACATGGGGGTCTAACTATCTTTTACAAATATATGCTTTTGTGAGAATTCAAATAAAATCCTATGTTTAGATAGTATATGAGATGTCATGCAGAATTCTCATTACATATTAATCATGGTGATCAAATGATAAAATAAAGTAATCTGTTCGCAAATCTAATGATTAAATAAAACAAATTAGCAAGTTAATTTTTAAATTCAATGACAACATTTCCGACATTCAGAGACATATCTGTCTCTGGGACAATGTTTTCGTTCAAGATCTTGTATCAGGCGGTATTAATAAATACAGAGAGCCCCGAAGGAAATCCCGTTGTCAGCTATTCTATTTTTGGTAGTGACGTCTACTAGAGTATATAAACAAGCGCTCGTCGTCACAACATCGGGACCGATTCGAGAAGAGAACCTGCAACCGTCCACGTCCAACATGGGGGTGGATTGGAAGTGGGTTCTTTCACACAGGAAGAAATAATAATCACCATGATCAACGCTTACTTCGTAACCTCCCTGGATTTTCGCATCTAGGGTCAGTTCCCGGTTCTTGGGCCCTCGCCACAGCGACCCCGCTGTCACTTTTTTAGTGCTAGGGGTTGGCGTGGATTACCCAGGGACCACAGTACAGCCCCTAGTCGCGGACGTTTCTGTATCGTACGCCGTGGTTTGTGGTGTGTGCTTGTGGTCCTGGGTATATTTCAGCAGATTTCTATGGTAAGGTTTAAGGTAAGTATGTTTTTCTATTTCGCCGGAGGTTACGAAGGAAAGCCTTGAATTGGTGTTTATCAATTCTTCTCTGTGTGAAGACTAAAGATCGCTGTATTGTCAAACGTTTGTTCTAGTTTGTTCTCAAAGACTGTTGTCTCTAGACGCTTGTCGATTGATAATGTTGACCCATTAGAATCGGGTAACAATTAATCTGAAATGTCGCATTTAGCGAGAAGTGTCTGGTGTACAGCTCTTGTAATTGACATCAAACTCCGGAACATTTGGTTGACTTACAATGTATCTTTTAATAACTAGTGCCTAATGGAATTACGATTAAAAAGTATAACTATTTCATGGTGTTTGTGTTGGTTTTTGCATTTAGTTTCTTTTTGTTATACGAAAGCAATCTATGGCTATTTAAATGTATAAATAGAAAAGTTATTCATCGGAAATCGATATCGTACTAGTGTCTGTCTTACGGAGACCGAGATCGGCCAACAAAAAAAGCGAACTGAAGAAAATCAGATTTTTTATCCAACTTTTTACATATACGATTCTTAAGAAATGTACGTGTACAAAAACTTTTGAATATTGACCAGGATCTTAACCTGGCTACGCCTGAAGCTGCGAGTTCACACACAGGACTTTGTTTAAGAATGTTTTAAAGGGATTGATTTCCCCCCAATTTCACTTTTAATGATCAAAATCTACTCTCTAATGTGTTTAAAGGGTTTCACAAAAAGATTAAGGCTGTACATTAAGACGGAAGCTCGTTGTAGAGAGTTTAAGGCTATACATTAAGACGGAAGCTCGTTGTAGATAAATCAAGATGGGAATGTGTTATTGTTTACGACGTTTTCAAAATAAATGGATATCGATAAAAGCGTATTGAAAATATCACATTTCAGGTCTTCTTTAGGTAAAATATATCATTTAAAAGTTAAATTTGTGACTGTGAAATATTGGTATGAAATTCAACCTTTCACTGGTTTGTTTGTAAACATAAAAAGAATGGAGTCTTTGTTTACGTAACAGAGTTGGGGAACCGATCAATATTTAATGGGGAGGTGGGACCGTAGCTGTAATAATGTAGCCCTCTCCGATTTTTTTTTTGGACCGGTGCAAAATACAAAAGGACAAAATTTAACAACAAAATACTTTAGCTATATAATAAAAGGGTTATTGAACTTATATTGGTGAATATTAGCACTCGTTGTCTGTCAAAATGCACTCGTAAGCTCGTGCATTTTGACAGCCAATTCGTGCCAATATTCACCAATATAAGTTCAATAACCCTATAATATTTAATGGGGAGGTGGGACCGTAGCTGCAATGATGTAGCCTTCTCCGATTTTTTTTTTTTGGACCGGTGCAAATTACAAAAGGACAAACATTGTTTGGCTTACACACTGATAGGACTCCAACTTTTTCTTTTTTATTGCAATTGTATCAAGGAAAAAAAGTATATCAAACTTTTAATTCAAACCCTAGAACTTATATCTTTCTTACAAACAATAATACTGAATTGTATGTTTGCATTATTCCACGTCCAAACTAAAGACAGTTCACAATACAGGACCTTTGAATATTTTAAACATGCAGTTAAAAATCACAAAATAAGTATTCAGCTGTGAATAAAATTGCAAAAACTACATGTTCATTTTACATGGAGTATGGTTTCAATCAGAGAAAATAAAGATTGGTATTTATCATGTGGGTCATAACTTAAAGGAGCCTTTGAGCATCAGAGCCAATGACACTTTTGATCACAGTGATGGTATTGATAAAAATAGTGCTGATGACAGTGGTAGAAAAGAATATTTTTATACCATCTTCAAGGAGAAGAGTAAAGATTCCAGACAAATTCAAGAACTGTTATATGTGATCTGTAATAATGATAATGAAGTAAAATTGTTGTTTAATTAAGGTGTTCATAAGGGGTTGATCGGTAGGTCTATGGTACAATGTCTCCCAAGTTTTTCCGCATACATTTCTGCTAGTACATGTGTGTACCTTTACAAAAATTAATCTTCATGCAATTCTCTTTCTTGTCGACCATCGAACTTTCTCATAATATCGGAACATAGAGACTATGCTTTAGAATGCTAGAGAACTTTAATTTCTTTTTATATATCATTATTATTTCGACAAGACACTGGAGCCTTCCTGCCATTTTTTCTTTCCCTTGTGTCGGCCCGGTTTTTAGCATTGCTAGAAATGTTCAACCACCTAATCGTGTTGAACCCCTGTCCTGTCCTATAAAAATGCCTTTGCATATAGATGAAAAGTGAAGATAATGAACAGTGATCAATCTCATAACCCCTATAAGCAATACAAAACAGGGAGTTGGGCAAACACGGACCCCTGGATATACCAGAGGTGGGATCAGGTGCCTAGGAGGAGTAAGCATTCCCTATATCTTGATCAAGTAAACGGATTTATCCGTAGTCAATATCAATGTGCCAAGAACGGGCTAACAATCGGTATGAAAGACGTCAGAAAGCATTTGACCCAGTGATAGGTTGTATTGGCAAACTAGATCGTTATATAACGACCATAGAATTTGCGAAATGTTGACTTTAAACAAGACGGTGAAACCACTGCATCAACTTGTTTGTCAGTAGCCTGCCTCGATTTAAAAACTGACTATACGCAGAACAAGCTCTTGTGTATCGAATCAGTTGAGATATGTATACACCATATGCAGGTGATAATGGAATATTGCTACATGCCGATGGAGAAACACTTTCAGCAATGTTGGAAATTCACTAATACCGAAACATTTTGACGAATGTCCTTTCTTATCAAAAATGTCTAAGGAGTAAAACTAATACATGTAGTATCCTTTAATCTCTTTAGTTGAAATCCGCGTAAGTGAGGAAAATGTGGAGAAAATAGAAAACATCCTGAATAAACTCTGCGCCATACAACTGTATAAGCTAGAACACAAAATGAGAAAATTGATGAATACAGCGAAGTCTGACTCGATTAAGGACGTACTCTACATCGTCATAATGGCTGACTTCCTTTTAAAACATGGATGAAAATATAAATATCAGCAAAATTTGTCTATTCATTTAAAAGATCCTCGCCTAGCTGAGTAACTCAGTCGGTTAACACGTCGACTACTAATAAAGAGAAAAAAAAGCACTGAACTGTAGATCGTGGGTTCAAGTCCAGCATGGGTTTTAGATATTTTTTTTTCAGATTGCTTTCTACTAAAACTGCATGCATTTTTTGACTAGATAAAGTAAACTTGAAAGTTTCTAATTTCAAAATATTGTTGTACATATCCTCCACTTTTCATCCATATCAATTTTTTCTGGTGTAGCATACCTCCTTAAAGCATATTGGAATACGCTCTGGAGAGGCAGTTTCTTCCGATATCTGTTGTTGACGGTTCAGTTTCTAAGCTTTTATTCCAATATTCGAGAAAGAATGTCAATATTGTTTTTGATGATGTTTTGAGATGTTTATATGATTACCACATTTTGGAGGAAAAACTTACAGAACAAATATTTTACAAAACGAAATGATCTAAATGGAAATGTCTTTACAATTAATGATAACAGAATTTCTTCTTTTTTTAACAATAAGTACTAGACTATACATGTAATTGTCAAAATCACTTTCTTTAATCTGTATGAGAGTGTGAGTAAAAGGTGTACATGTATATGTATTTGCTGAAAATTATGAAAACAATAATAAAAAAAAGCTTTTAGGGCTTGCTTCCTGTATTAAGGTATAAATGTCCATCACTCAGCCGTCTACATTTGCAGAGTTCACCCCAGAAACTTGCTGAAACCGCCCAGTTTCAACACGCAGAAACTACTCCTATACATGGGTTTTCGCAATTTTTCTGTCAAGAATCGGTTTGCATATAACATAAATTATCACGTGGTTTAAACCAAGTTCTCGCACTGTGTAAACTGAATGAATGAAACTTTGAAAATAATTGCCTATATTCATTCATTGCTACTGTAATCTATGGTGATATAATGCTGATAATAATTATTATCAAATCTATATTAACTCAGAACAACTCATTTTAACAAAGTAATGTATTCAACAAACACGGATCACAATGTTACCAAAGGATTTATATCGAACAACGTTATCATCGCTTTCATTTCACGTAAAAACAAATGCATTCCTCACCATACGAATAAAATATACACACACACCATCGAAAATACTATGATACAGAATGTAGCATATGCAAGGTGAAGATAACGAACAGTGATCAATCTTATAACTCCTACAAGCAATACAAAATAGAGCATATTTCATCAAATGATTGAGAAATGTTACAAATATAAGTAGAATAATTTTCATATTCTAAACAATGAAGAGATATGCGTGGTTTGTAAGGACATCAGTGCTCCTAGTAAATATTAAATAAAACGGCGATGAAACAAGGTATGCTAATAAAATCTCTGCGCTAAAACATAGTGGGCTAGATCAAGAAGGATGGAAGGCAATTTAGTAACAATCAAATATAAATCGATTTTTATAAAGTACTTGTTTGGTTACAGATTTTTTCATAGCTATATCTGACAATTTTCTTCCAGGATTTATTGACGCTTAATAACCGTTTATAAATATTTCATGTTATTTAAGAGCCCTAAATCCTCAGAATACGAGATTATGTTTCGAATTTCCTTGGGGTGTATTTTGTAAATGTAAAATGAATGAAAACAGAGATTACAGGACCTGTTTTTACATGTTGATAATTCATACACAGGTCACATTCATAATATTTCTAAACTTTGAACAGTGTATCTGAAAAATATTAAAATATTTCACTGAAAAAGCAAATATTTAGGAAAAATTCCAACTACAAGTCATCGTCTCTCTGTGGAAACTGGCAGATGGGTCTATTATAAATAACACTGTTTGAAAGAATATCTAGTCACGACAATAACACAAACTGTACATGGATTTTTTTTTAAATATCAGGCACGTAACATCGTTTTCAGAATAGGGAGAAATCCCTCTTGATTCTACGTGCCTGTATATCAACCAAAATAAAATTTAAAATTCAGGTATTGTCAAAGTCCAAATAAAATTAATTTTTATCATATAATGTCAATTTAAATATACAAAACGCTTAAACTCACTTTTGAAAATACGAATTAATAACACTTTAATTTTGAATGTGCATAATACTTATACAGAGGTACTTTGAAAATATGTTATTGTAAATGTTTCAAAAGTGCCTACAAATACACAAGCTCTGTTTAGATATCGCATTTATAACAAAATGACAAAGATAACAATGGTTATATTTTGCTTCTACATACATGCACCCTTCAGAAATATATGTTTACGACTTGTCACCGATCTATATGGGAGTTTAAATATCTTTTACATATATTACAAGCTTTCTTGGGAATTCAAATAAAATACTGTCATTAGCTAGCAATGAAAAGGTATGTAGAATTTTGAAATCAATGCCTTCAAATGATAAATATGAAAATAATCTGCTACGCAAACTTATTGGTAAATATAAAAAAAACCCAACATAATTCATAAGTTAATAACTTCAAATGTCCACATTTTCGACGATGCTTTCGTTCAATATTTATTGATATGTAAGCTATGTATATATAATTATATCTGATACGTTACACCTCTTCTGATCCAATTGCATTGGCTTCCAGTCGAGTACAGTATTCAATACAAAATATTGTTGTATGTTTACAAGTGTCTTCACAACCTGGCTCCTAGATATTTGTCAGAACTGATAACACCTTACACACCGGCTAGATCGCTAAGATCGGAATCAGCCTGTCTAGTTACAGTCCCTGTCACCAACACAAAGAATTATGGAGAGAGGAGGATTGACATCGCGGCAGTGACACTCTGGAAGGGTCTGCCATGTGGACTTAGAAATGTAAAGAAACTCGACTGTTTTAAAAGAAATTTAAAGACCCACTCGTCTTGCTTTTAATGTGTGATCTGTGATTCTGTTTATACGTGCATTTATTACTCTTTCCCTAAAACATTTGTGCCAATAGTGTTTTAGCTTTTGACTTCACTTTTTAGAGTACTTTTTAGATATTCTACCAACAAATAAATACAAACAAACAAAACAGCTCATCGATCTTAATGATAATGTTTTATTTTGTTAATTTTATAAATGTAAGATTTCATGTCATACTGTCAATTACTTTCATTTAATTGTTTGGTTTTTTAAAATTATTATTAATAATATCATCGTTGATGCATTCCTCACCACTACCCTTGTAAAGCGCCCTAGAGTAATTTGTTTTATACAAGGCGCTATATAAATTTTATTTGTTTATTTATTTATACTGTACTTTTGTACTTGATCTCTCGACATCTCGTGCATTTTATCAACACTCATGTGACTGCATATCTATTATGAGATATGATACTTAGTGGATAAAAGACGGTATGGATAAATACAGAGAGCCTCGAAGGAAATCCCGTTGTCAGCTATTCTATTTTTGGTAGTGACGTCTACTAGAGTATATAAACAAGCGCTCGTCGTCACAACATCGGGACCGATTCGAGAAGAGAACCTGCAACCGTCCACGTCCAATATGGGGGTGGATTGGAAGTGGGTTCTTTCACGCAAGAAGCAATAATAACCACCATGATCAACGCTTACTTCGTAACCTCCCTGGATTTTCGCATCTAGGGTCAGTTCCCGGTTCTTGGGCCCTCGCCGCAGCGACCCCACTGTCACTTTTTTAGTGCTAGGGGTTGGCGTGGATTACCCAGGGACCACAGTACAGCCCCTAGTCGCGGACGTTTCTGTATCGTACGCCGTGGTTTGTGGTGTGTGTCTGTGGTCCTGGGTATATTTCAGCAGATTTCTATGGTAAGGCTTAAAGTATAATTGCATAGTTATGATCAGTTTAAGATGACGAAGTATAGCAGGTTAATGAAAATAAAAATGATTGGGTAAGTTGATTACGATGCTATAGCTGTGGACAAGAACTGCTGTTACCTTATGTTACACAGTAAGTATGTTTTTCTATTTCGCCGGAGGTTACGAAGGAAAGCCTTGGATTGGTGGTTATCACTACTTCTGTGCGTGAAGACTAAAGATCGCTGTGTTGTCAAACGTTTGTTCTAGTTTCTTGTCAAATACTACTGTTTCTAGACGCTTGTCGATTAAATGTTGGCCCATTAAAGTTGGGCATCAATTAAATTTAGCGAGAAGTGTATAGAGTACGGGTCTAGAGTGTAATTGACAACAAATTCTTAACACCTGGTTGACTCGCAATGCATCGCTTATTAATGCCTAATGAGAGAACAATAAAAATTTCCTTTATTTCATGGTGTTTGTGTTGGTTTTTTAATCGTAGTTTGTACTATTTAAGAGAACAAAGGTAATTTATTTCATAGAGGTGGTAAAAAAAATGACGAAAAGGTTGTTGTAGTTGTCTTTCTTTGCACAATCACCAGGAATTACAAGTCGTGTCCGTTGACGTCAAGGAAAACTGAAATGTTCGGCGTCTTTTTATAATTTGAGACGTGCTCGTATAAGTGGTCGAGTTTAACCAAGAAAAATAAAAATGCAGCGAGTCAGAGTTTTTTTTGTGGGTTTTTTTTTGTGTTACCGGTAAAACGACTGGACACACTGTACAGACACCCACCTTGTGTACACACTGTACAGACACCCATTGTATGTACATCATGTACAGGGACCCACCGTATGTATACACTGTACAGAGACCCACCTTGTGTACACACTGTACAGAGACCCAACGTATGTACATCATGTACAGGGACCCATTGTATGTACACACTGTACAGATACCCACCGTATGTACACACTATAGAGATACCCACTGTATGTACATCATGTACAGGGACCCTTTGTATGTACACACTGTACAGACACCCACCATGTGTACACACTGTACAGACACCCAACGTATGTACATCATGTACAGGGACCCATTGTATGTACACACTGTACAGACACCCGCCGTATGTATACACTGTACAGACACCCACCGTGTGTACACACTGTACAGACACCCACCGTGTGTACACACTGTACAGACACCCACCGTATGTACACACTGTACAGAGACCCACCATGTGTACACCCTGTACAGAGACCCACCATGTGTACACACTGTACAGACACCCACCTTATGTACATTATGAACAGACACCCACCTTGTGTACACACTGTACAGACACCCACCATGTGTACACACTGTACAGACACCCACCATGTGTACACACTGTACAGACACCCACCATGTGTACACACTGTACAGACACCCACCATGTGTACACACTGTTCAGACACCCATCGCGTGTACACACTGTACAGACACCATCGCATGTACACACTGTACAGACACCCACCGTGTGTACACACTGTACAGACACCCACCAGGTGTACACACTGTACAGACACCCACCAGGTGTACACACTGTACAGACACCCACCAGGTGTACACACTGTACAAACACCCACCAGGTGTACACACTGTACAGACACTCACCATGTGTACACACTGTACAGACAACCACCGTGTGTACACACTGTACAGACACCCACCGTGTGTACACACTGTATAGACACTCACCGTATGTACACACTGTACACACACTCACCGTGTGTACACACTGTAAAGACTACACATTATAGAGATACCCACCATATACATTATCTACAGGGACCCATTGTATGTACACTGTACAGACAACCACCGTGTGTACACACTGTACAGACACCATCGCATGTACACACTGTACAGACACCCACCGTATGTACACACTGTACAGACACCCACCGTGTGTACACACTGTAAAGACTACACACTATAGAGATACCCACCATGTACATTATCTACAGGGACCCATTGTTTGTACACTGTACAGACACCCACCGTATGTACACACTGTACAGACACCCACCGTGTGTACACACTGTACAGACACCCACCATGTGTACACACTGTACAGACACCCACCATGTGTACACACTGTACAGATACTATCGCATCTACACACTGTACAGACACCCACTGTATGTACACACTGTACAGACACCCACCGTGTGTACACATTGTACAGAGACCCACCATGTGTACACACTGTACAAAGACCCACCTTGTGTACACACTGTACAGACACCCACCGTGTGTACACACTGTACAGACACCCACCATGTGTACACACTATACAGACACCCAGCATGTGTAAACACTATACAGACACCCACCATGTGTACACACTGTACAGACACCCACCATGTGTACACACTGTACAGACACCCACCATGTGTACTCACTGTACAGACACCCACCGTGTGTACACACTGTACAGACACCCACCGTATGTACACACTGTACAGACACCCACCGTGTGTACACACTGTACAGACACCCACCGTATGTACACACTGTACAGACACCATCGCATGTACACACTGTACATACACCCACCGCGTGTACACACTGTACAGACACCCACCGTGTGTACACACTGTACAGACACCCACCTTGTGTACACACACCCACCATATGTACACACTGTACAGACACCAACCATGTGTACACACTGTACAGACACCCACCGTGTGTATACACTGTACAGACACCCACCGTATGTACACACTGTACAGACACCCACCGTGTGTATACACTGTACAGACACCCACCGTGTGTACACACTGTATAGACACCCACCGTATGTACACACTGTACAGACACCCACCGTGTGTACACACTGTACAGACACCCACCGTGTGTACACACTGTACAGACACCATCGCATGTACACACTGTACAGACACCACCGTGTGTACACACTGTACAGAGACCCACCATGTGTACACACTGTACAGAGACCCACCTTGTGTACACACACCCACCATATGTACACACTGTACAGACACCCACCATGTGTACACCTTGTACAGACACCCACCGTGTGTATACACTGTACAGACACCCACTGTATGTACACACTGTACAGACACCCACCGTGTGTATACACTGTACAGACACCCACCGTGTGTACACACTGTACAGACACCATCGCATGTACACACTGTACAGACACCCACCGTATGTACACACTGT
This sequence comes from Ostrea edulis, assembly GCF_947568905.1. Taxonomy (NCBI): domain Eukaryota; kingdom Metazoa; phylum Mollusca; class Bivalvia; order Ostreida; family Ostreidae; genus Ostrea; species Ostrea edulis. Next base: position 73,130,674 of record NC_079165.1, on the reverse strand, counting down.
ACAGACATCCACCGTGTGTACACACTGTAAAGACTACACACTATAGAGATACCCACCATGTACATCATCTACAGGGACCCATTGTATGTACACTGTACAGACACCCACCGTATGTACACACTGTACAGACACCCACCATATCTACACACTGTATAGAAACCCACCATATGTACACACTGTACAGATACCCACCATATGTACACACGGTACAGACACCCACCGTGTGTACACACTGTACAGACACCCACCATATGTACACACTATACAGACACCCACCATGTGTACACACTGTACAGACACCCACCATATGTACACACTGTACAGACACCCACCGTGTGTACACACTGTACAGACACCCACCATATGTACACACTGTACAGACACCAACCATATGTACACACTGTACAGACACCCACCATGTGTACACACTGTACAGACACCCACCATATGTACACACTGTACAGAGACCCACAGAAGAGCACCCTTCTCTCTCTGTCGGTCTGTCGGTCTGACTCTCTCTCTCTCTTTCTCTCCCTCACACACACACACACACACACACACACACACACACACACACACACACACACATATATATATATATATATATATATACACAAATGCATCCATGTATTCGATACAAAAAAGGAAGAACACATTTTAAAGGAAAAACCTCCAAACCGTCTTTAAGACGAGTATTACCAACTCTCCAAAAATCACCACGAGTTTGTTCATCGGATTCACGCTTTTTTCTATTTGAAAGATCACGTCCATATTGTTACATTTAATTAATGTCAAAAAATTTGAATAACATAAAATCGTATCTTCTGTGTATTAGAATCAATGTCACATTGTGTGTCACAGCTATTCAATCCACTGATTGAATAAAATGATAATATTTACATTACGAAATTTTCAAATTTAAGCATCTTCAAACACGATTGAAAATATACAGTGGGGGTGTGTCGTGGTGGTTTTCAGCTATTTCGTAGTAATTGTGTCCCTCCGAGTCCCAACAAATCCCTTCAATCGTCCCAGAGGTTTGAGTAGGAAGCCTAATGGGTGTGTGTTGTAGTGTTGTCAATACATCATCGTGTTGGACTTCCCAAAAGTAGACGTGTTCATGTGTTGAAATCAAAATCTGAGAGCCATCTGGTGAGATATCGCCCCCGGATGAATCACGAGAATGTAGGTTAGATAAATGGTGTAAATGAAAGTGTGTTGATAACTCTACTGTTGTATTACTGTCCCACATGTCTTTGGCTATGCGAGCAATTTTTCTATCGTGATCATGATGGCTTGATATAATGTACGCGTTGCCATGCCTATCTATCATCAAAGTATCAGAGGTGTAATCCCACCTGTAAGAAAAATAGAGAGGAAATGGGGTTTTCTTTTCTCAAATACTTGCGTACCTGCCTCTTTTGCTGTTGTTGTTTTTAAACTTCATTCAACCATAAAAGGTGAAGATAACGAACAGTGTTCAATCCCATAACTTGTATAAGCAAAACAAAACAGAGAGTTAGGCAACCACCAACCCCTGGACACACCAGAGGTGGGATCAGATGTCACACTCAGTTTGACTACGGGTGACTCCATTTACCTCATCAAGATGTAGGGCTCAAGGCGGGTGTGACCGGTCGATAGGGGATGCTTACTCCTCCTAGGCACCCAATCCCATCTCTGGTGTGCCCAGGGGTCTGTGTTTACCCAACTCTATTTTGTATTGCTTGTATGAGTTATGAAATTGATTACTGTTCGTTATTTTCGCCTTTTTATGTATATATAAGCGTCACACTCACTGATAATGGAAAACAGATACATTGGGCAGAATCTGATCGGAATAGATGAAATCAGGCTCTTCAACTCGATAAATCGTACCGTGGTCTCCAACATAAATACAAGTTGTGTCACCACAAGGACCAACAGCAATGTCCTCCCAGTCGTGGTTTTGGGCAGGAAATAACCTCAGAGTGGAAATGATGTCTGCGTTGGAGGCGTTGATGGCATAAACATTATGGTCTCGTTTCTGACTGTCGTTGTGTGTATACAGTACGCCACGGTGTTTCCGACTTGCTGCTATCCCAGAAGCATCAGAAACTCGTGAATTCTCCATATGTTTCACAAGCTTCGCATCTCTAAATCTCGGACCTAAAATGGAGGAAAAATAGAATTACTCGTTTTGTTTGGAAAGAAACCAAAAAAATTTCGCAAGTTGTTAACAGTCGTTATGATTTGTAAAGTTTTGATTTTTTTCCATGAAAGGTGAAGATAACGAATAATGATCAATCTCATAACTGCTATAAGCAATACAAAATAGAGAGTTGGGCAAACACGGACCCCTGGATATACCAGAGGTGGGATCAGGTGCCTAGGAGGAGTAAGCATCCCCTGTCAACCGGTCACACCCGCCGTGAGCCCTCTGTCTTGATCAGGTAAACGGAGTTATCCATAATCAAAATCAGTGTGCCAAGAACGGCATAATAATCAGTATGAAAGACGTCAGACAGCATTGACCCAATGTTAGGTTGTATTGGCAAACTAGATCGTTATAACGACCATGAAATTTGCGAAATACTGACTTTAAACAAGACTGTTGGAACCTCTGTACCACCAACTTGTTTGCCAGTAGCCTACTTGGATTAAAAAACTGACCATAAACAGAACAAGCTCTTGCGTATCGAATCAGTTGAGAGATATAAACACCATATGCAGGTGATAATGGAATATTGCTACATAAATATGGAAAATTGACGATTGAGAAGCTTAAATCATCCCGTTTGTTATAAAGTCAGGGGTGTGATTTTTCCTCTTTTCAGAGGAAACCTCTGATTTGCTCTATTTTCGAAAAAATGAAACACTAGCTGGATTTGATCTAGTTGCAGAAAATGATATTTTTCCAGGTAGAGTGAGGTGATTTCCTCCCTTTTTGACCAGTTTTCCTCTGATTTCTGAGGAATTCAGTCACATCCCTGTAAAGTTGAGTTGTCAGTTTGCCGTTAATATTTCCTGTTAATAAAATATTTAAGTATGAAGCAGAAGTGGACGACTCTGTTTTTGCTGTTTTTTATTTCGAGTTCACGGGGATATATCGAATCGACATATGAATGAAAATTATTATTGTTAATAAATAATACGTCGTCGATATATCTAAATGTCGAATTAAAGGCCACAGCAAGAGATTTTTTTCTTCTCACGTAGAAGTTTTTGAATAAATTCTGCGTTTCCATGTGAAAGCATATATGAACTAGAGATTGTTTTTATGAGAGAGAAAATGTCTCCCCAGCTTCCCAAATTTGAAATGCTCCAAATGAAACCTCCTCCCTATAATGGAGGAGAAAGCATGAGCAGGAACATAGACATTATGAACTCCGATAAGCCACATAGGAGAAGTGTTCACAAACTATTTTACACCCTCCACCTCTCAGATCGTCCTGTCCCTACAATATGCACATCTGCAAATGGCATTGAAGTATTGTACAAAATTTCAAATATATCCGACATGCATATAGGAGAAGTGTTGCCAAACTATTTTACATCCTCCACATCGCTTAGATCCACTGTAACCTTTAGGAAAATAATTGGATCCTCTTGTCTCGACAATATGCACATCTATAAATGGCAATGAAGTATTGTACAAAGTTTCAAATCTATCAGATAAAACATATAGGAGGAGAAGCATTCACAAGATTTTGTGACAGACAGACGGACAGAAAGTACAAAAAAATAATATGTAACCCCCCCCCCCCCCGAAAGAGGGGAGAGCTAACAATTACCAGTGATATTCACTTCTGTATGTGCAAGCAGTAAAGGATTCCAACAAAGAACACATCTTATTTACCTTCTCCCAAAATCCCATTAATTACACTAAATATCACAAGTATCCACGCAAGGAACAAGAATCTGTACATTTTCAATAACGTTTTGACAACCCATGAACCTAGAGATCTCAAGTGATAAAAGTGTATACTCGTAAAAGGTCATGCAATTGTGACAAAGGTTATCATGCCACTGTCTGTCTTATTCTCTTATTATTACGAAATTTGTGGAATATGTCTGCCGAAAATCTTAAACCTTTGTAGTCGTTCGACCAGATGCTTGGCTGTCTCCAGAAATCTCCGACGAGCAGAGAGTCTGGTAAAGACTCACGATAACAAGTGTTACCGTTAGGGATCATTAATTTAGTTTCAATTTCATTCTCTTCGACAGAAATGATCGATTTCGAATCTAATATTAATGAGTTGATTTTTCATTATCTTAAACAGCAAATTCAGTCTATCACAAATTTCTTTGGAAGTCGTTATTTTGGAGGAATGTTGAATCAACCAAATAAATTAAATACCGATATTTTGGTAAGCCTCGTTCTCACGTTATAAATCTTATCCTGAGTCTTTACCAGACTCTCTGCTCGTTGGAGATTTACGGAGACAGTCGAGCGTCTGATTACACTAAAACCTTTGTAAACAAGTTCCAGGTTCTTATCTTACTTCCATTTATTCGAGGGAAATTTCTCAATATAATCTGGATGTCTCAAGCAGTTGCATTGTTTTCATAAATCAATGTTGAATGTAACTTATAATAGAAAACAGAACAGGTTTCGAAAATATGAATTTTTCATTGAGGTTGGTTAGTTGTATATTGTTTAACGTCCCGCTCGAGAATCTTTTACCCATATGGAAAATTCCCCATTTCCGGTGAAGGGCTGCAAAATTTAGACCTATTATCGGCGCTTAAGGCCTTTGAGCAGGGGATAATCTTTATCGTGCCACACCTGCTGTGACACGGGACCTTGGTGTTTGTGGTCTCATCGGAAGGACTGTCCCATTTAGTTGCCTCATACGACAAGCAAATGGTACTGAGGACCTATTCTAACCCGGATCCACACGATTATCAACTCTGCATAACAATGAATTACGATGGAAGATGTAAGTAAAATAACAATCAAATCATAGTGAAACAGCGCTTTGCCATGAAGGTTGTCAATACTGAAAGTAAGAGTTATCGTTCTTGACAAATCAACTGAAAGAAAAACTATGATCTATTATAAAAACCATGATACATATGAAATTGTGTATTTCTCTCGTAACAACTTGATACAGATGAGAAAACTCGTATTCAAAGATCTAAAATTGCCATAGAGGGGATGATTTTTTTCTGCTTTAAGTAGTTAACTACATGTACCTTTCCAATAAAAAGGTTACCTGATTGATGATACATGTGTAACTCTATATCATGAACTGAAAAGCCTACGTTTGAAAGTTTCTTTACAATATTATCAGACATAACATTACTTACAATTAGATACACTGTATAATTCAATAAGAAATAATCAGGATTCATTTTTATGACATTGCTGTTACAAAATAGCAAATGTACAATTCATATCGGAAAGGATCAATTCAGAGTTACAGAAGAAGACTATTGTGCCGGACTTGGTTTTAGTCTTACGGAAAGCTCATCTTTATTCGTTCTATTTTACTAAACAAATGGAATAAGTTATTTTTCACACACTACAATGCCCTTATATGTGGATGTAGGAGGCAAGACACATTTATCCCCAGCAAGGGAATACACCTGTTATTTGTGGATATAGGAGGATAGACACATTTATCCTCAGCAAGGGAGTACACCTGTTATTTATGGATATAGGAGGATAGACACATTTATCCCCAGCAAGGGAATACATCTGTTATATGTGGATATAGGAGGATAGACACATTTATCCTCAGCAAGGGAATACATCTGTTATATGTGGATATAGGGGATAGACACATTTATCCCCAGCAAGGGAATACACCTGTTATTTGTGGATATAGGAGGATAGACACATTTATCCTCAGCAAGGGAATACACGTTATATGCGGATATAGGATTATAGACACATTTATCCTCAGCAAGGGAATACACCTGTTATATGTGGATATAGGAGGATAGACACATTTATCCTCAGCAAGGGAATACACCTGTTATTTATGGATATAGGAGGATAGACACATTTATCCCCAGCAAGGGAATACATCTGTTATATGTGGATATAGGAGGATAGACACATTTATCCTCAGCAAGGGAATACATCTGTTATATGTGGATATAGGGGGATAGACACATTTATCCCCAGCAAGGGAATACACCTGTTATTTGTGGATATAGGAGGATAGACACATTTATCCTCAGCAAGGGAATACACGTTATATGCGGATATAGGATTATAGACACATTTATCCTCAGCAAGGGAATACACCTGTTACATGTGGATATAGGAGGATAGACACATTTATCCTCAGCAAGGGAATACACCTGTTCTTCAGTATTCAACAAATCTTTCCCGAAAAAATCCTGATTGGCAACTACAGCAATTTTGCAACTACAGCAATTTTTTTATACACATGCACTTAAGTCGAGTAACACACAATAAATGATTATTGTCCTCGGAACAAAGTCCGATACCTCAAGATATAGTTGCAATTAATTGCTTTTACTTAATGCTTTTTATATGAATAATGAACATGCATTTAACTTGATTATTGAAGGAAATATGCATTTAATATCCCAGTCAATGGGTTGGATGAATATGACTTACCGTACCTATACTGGATTCCTAAACTTCATAAAAACCCCTATAAACAAAGATGCATTGTTGGATCCAGTAAATGCTCTAACAAGCCCCTATCTTTGCTCCTCACGAAAATATTAACAGCTCTGAAGGAGAAACGTACAGTGCGACTACATATACAAGGTGAAGATAACGAACAGTGATCAATCTCTTAACTCCTATAAGCAATACAAACTAGATATGTCAGAAGTGGAGATAACAACATCAAAACGTATGACTTTTCAACACTTTATACGATCATTACTCACGATAAATTGAAGACTAGACATTTTGACATCATAGACAGTTTCTTCAACAAAAATGGAAAACGCAAATATTCATATCTACTGATCAGTCGTCTAAATTATTATTTTGTTACACGCCACACGGATTCCACATACAGGTACTCTGAAGTTGAGGAGTTCCTCATTGACAATATCGTCGTGGTCTTTGGTGATCAGGTCTTCCAACAGTCGGTTGGAATCCTCATGAGTACGAATTGTGCTCCTTTCTTAGCTGACCTGTTTTTATATTCCCATGAATCAGAATTTATTCAAAAACTTGTACGTGAGAAGACAAAAAATCTCTTCCTGTGGCCTTCAATTCGACAATTAGATACATTGACGACGTTTTATCTATTAACAATAACAATTTTCATTCATTTGTCGATTCGGTATATACTAGTGAACTCGAAATAAACGACAACACAGAGTCGTCCATTCTGCTTCATACTTAGATATTTTATTGAAAGTAGATATTAACGTCAAACTAACAACTCAACTTTATGACAAACGGGATGATTTAAGCTTTTCCATCGTCAACTTCCCATATTTATGTAGCAATATTCCATTATGACCTTCATATGGTGTTTATATCTCTCACCTGATTCGATACGCAAGAGCTGAGATTGTTCTGCTTATGGTCAGTTTTTTTAATCGAAGCAGGCTACTGTACATTGTGTAGACACCCACCGGATGTATACTATATATAAACATCCACCGAAGGTGCATTGTTCAGACACCCACTGAGTGCACACTGTACAAAATCCGCGAAACAATGTGACGTCATAATTGAAATAAGTATATCACTAAGTATATATTAAATTCCGATTTTATTTTTGATTTAAGTTTAATTTATGCATAAAATAAACCATGCAGCTACTAAGATCCAACGAAATGCTATACTGCTGTTGTGTAATTTTTGTCTGATCGATATCATTTAATAACTTTTAAAGTGATGACTTATAAACGATGCTGATTGGTTGAAAAATTCGTTTGATTTCTCTGTCAAAATTTCGTTCGGAGTTCATCTGCACTAAGCACGCGGGACTATTTTTCTCTGGAATGCGTCTTCCCCGTTCTAATTTTAGCGCTATTTATAGAACGGGATTTTCCACACAAGCATTGTATATAACGAAATGCATTTGTTTGATTTTTGTTTTTCATTGCTATCAAAAATTAGCACAACTAAAGATATGAATAAAATACAAATTAATTTAAAGAAACAACATACATAGGCGATGACGTGGCAGAATAGTCAATTTGATGACGTAGACCACTTACTGGTAGAAGTGGACAGATTACACGAGTTCCCGGTATGAATCATCTGCTTTACGAAATCGATAACATGCCGGAGCAAGTGGCGACTTCTGATCTGGTAAATATCAATGAAATTGAACTGCGTTATATGGGGCTCAGTCAACGAGTGCGTTTTGAACGTTTTCCTCGATATTGAAATGGAGCCGAATTCGAGATCGATAACATGACGGAGCAAGTGGCGACTTCTGATCTGGTAAATATCAATGAAATTGAACTGCTTTATATGGGGTTCGGTCAATGAGTGCGTTTTGAACGTTTTCCTCGATATTGAAATGGAGCCGAATTCCATTCCACCGTTCCAACGACACAACCAGTGTTCAACGTCTCCTCCAACACGATGCAGCATAAATCCAGTCACCACTTGTTATCTTCCTTTATATTTAATTCAACTTTTAACCATTGCACCTTTAATTTGGCGTATAATCCATTTAAATCTGCACAGTAACTGTTCCTGACCTGAACGCACAGCTTTCATTCTAGCCTATATGTATTCCTACGCGCAATTTCAGAAACGTTAATTCAAGCTATTTGATGAGAGAAACTATTTGTTTTTCTATCTTAAAAACATAATTAAATGATAAGAAATAAAACTTATAATTCTTTGTTTGATGCATGTATCAAACGAAACATTGGACGGAAAACTTTTTCCGTCCAATGTTTCGTTTGATACATGCATCAAACAAAGAATTATAAGTTTCATTTCTTAAATGAACGTAAACTGATGACGTCATGACTATACATCGAGTGACGTTGACACATGCAAGGAATTTGTTTATGTGTGCCATGCAAATATCGACAAAATGTGGAGTATTTGAAATATATGACATGGGATATATGGAATATATATGTGAAACGCTGAGAATTTATTGATATTAAGAAGGTATGTTGATATCATTCATTGACAATTAACGGAGAAAACATTCCATTTAGCATGTCGATCCGATTTTTCTCTGTCACACACTGAAATAAAACTGCAAAAGTAGCACATTAGGCCGCATACTTTTAGAGACTTTTTATACACCGTGTGAAAGGTCATAAACTAATGTACACGGCAATTACTGATAGAATCGTCTGTTAAGAAAACTTTTAAAGAAAACTGCATAGTATCAGTGTAAAATGTAAAACATGGGCTAGATGGTTTCGTGTTTAAATGTTCAATAATTATTTCTTATTGAAAGTGGTAGGGTTCTATCAGTAATTCTGATATACTATGGGTATTTTACCGTCATTATCGCCAGTTAGACCAATATTTAAATCTTGGGATAATGTGCTACTTTTACATTTTCTATTAAAGTACCTCCATGATCTATTTATAAGTCATGCAATGACGTCATACGGAAGCGCATGTTTGTCATGTTGTTATGATACAAAATGTTCTCATGTAAACAACCAAATTAGTTTTAAGAGTTAGTAGCTCCCTCTCTGTGTAAGACAGATTTTAAAAATTATGCAGTATACGTGCATAAATGAAGCATGACCTGCCTTAACATACCCGCGACAGAATTCCACCCAATGTATCCTGTATATTCACCCACCAAATGTACATTGCACAGACGGCCAACAAATGTGTACTGTAAATACATTACCTAAAATACACGGTATGGACAGCCATCTAATCTACATTGTATATTCACTCACTAAATATACAGACACCTATAAGCTGTCGCAACACTCACCGAATGTACACTCTAGGAACACCTACCACATGTCTACTGTTCAGACATCCAATGGATATACAATGTACACTCACCGAATGTACACTCTAGCAACACCTACCACATGTCTACTGTTCAGACATCCAATGGATATACAATGTACACTCAACGAATGTACACAGGCAAATGTGCCTCACGTGAATTTCACGTGAAATGCTGTTCACGTGAAATTCACATGAACCTTTCACGTGAAATTCACGTAAATTTCATGTGAATTTCACGTGAAAAGTGATTCACGTGAAATTCACGTTAATATGTCCACATGAATTTCACGTGAATCACTTTTCACGTGAAATTCACGTTAAAATATTCACATGAATTTCACGTGAAAAGCATTATATCACTTTTCACATTAGTTCCTTGCGAAAATTTAAATGTGATTTGATTTTCGCAAGGAAATAATGTGAACGTTGATTCACGTGAATTTCACGTGAAAAGATTCACACGAATTTCACGTGAAATTTCTTCATGTGAAATTCACACGAACAATTTCACACGAATTTCACATGAAAAGCTATTCACGTTAAAAATTTCACAAGAAAAGCGATTAAAGTGAAATATTCACACTTTTTAATATATTCAAGCGAAAAAATAAATAAAATTAAGGTAAAATATAAAACGATATGGAGATTAGGCAATTCAAAAGTTAGAGTACATTTATAAAATGTAGGCAAACGACCAATAAAGTAGATCTCACGCCTCCCTGTCCTCGTTTATTTGCGAAATTATAAACTTGCATTGTAGTTCTGTACGCAGTATGATTACATGTACTTTCCACACATGATTTCTCTCATTTCCCATCATTTTTTCTCTTAAGAATTAAAATATAAATTAAATCTCCCATCATCATAGATATTAATGAAAGCACATTTTCCAACTACTTGAAGAATCACTATATTGATAGAGTTAGAATATGCAACTTCAAAACCACGAATTTTTTTACACATGGAAATTACTATTTTACAGCAAAATCAGAAAGAGCTATGAATTAAAACTAATAAGACCATTTGAAATTTCCATTTGTGAGAGTAGTACGTTTTAAATAGCTAAGAATATTTGCCCACCCTTTAGAAATTGAAACTGGTGGATATTCAAAACCATGCATTCCAAAAGATTGTTGTTTTTGTCAGTTTTGTAAAACTACTGAAAATGATTTAAAGTTTTTATCTCGCTGCTTTATGATGTTAGTAATAGGCTACTTGTCGGAGTGCACTTGGGCTGTTTACATACATGTGATTTGAGGGTACTTATTGTGCAGGTGGGAAAAATGTCATGATATTGTTTTCCGCTGTCGGTAGTTTGGCATCAATTTTAATTACCCCCCCCCCCCTTATTAGATACATCGAGAATAATTACCGGTGTGATACCTTGGAAGCTGGTGTATGCATAAAGTTAGACTTATTGGAAATTGCTGATACACGCATGTACAAATGAAAATTTTCTATCAGCCGTATTCACCATCCCGAATTTGTAGATCGTCAATCAAAAGGAAAACACAGATTTCTAGCACTCGGAAGAAAGCGAAAAACATGAACAATCCTTAACAATACTGTCCATGTATATTTAGATAACTTTTAAAAATATCTATAAAGCTTTACACTACAGTCAGATTCCGGTAATAGTTACAAGACTGTGACGTCACACTCGAGTAAGCCGTCTGACGCGTCTGACGTATGCAAGACAGCGAATGTGAAAGTACATAGAAACTCTACAGGTAAGATGAGATTGAGCATTGTAATATATAAATGTTCAGTGTAAATTCAAGCCATTAGGCTTATTACATTTATGTGATCTAACGTTCCTAATGCAACCGTTTATTTCAGACTGATGAGAATTACTTTAGACGGGGTACGTCAACGAATAGGCACGACAGCGAAAATACGGAAGTCACTTCGGGGACGTGTCGCAGAATCGCATAACTCTACACGGTTTGTTAATCTTTCCTTATTCATCAGAGAACATGGTAATCGTAATTCAGAACATAATTTTTATAATTTAATCGATCTACATATATATATATTGATTAGGGGTGCTAAGTAACGTTCTATTACATTCATAGAGACATCATCGAGATCAGGCACGTTGAAGGGGGGTGGGGGGGGGTGATGTGTAACAATGTCCATCGATTGTTATATATATCGTAATGCCAATAAAATGTATATATATTGGTTGCTCCCCCCTTTAACAATAGTTTTAAATGAGAAGAATGTAAGCTTGAAAGCTCTATCAATGTCAATCGTTTCATTTTAAGCAATGCATTTATATAGATTTCATCTAGATAATGAGGAATGCAAAGTCATTTTCAAATCGCCTCTGGACTAGAACATGACAATTTGAAAACATATTCCATGACTTCCTTCTGTATCTTGTATAATAATTATATTCTATTCTGTATGATGATATATAAAAGGTTATGTTTCTTTCAAACACAAATTATTGATAATTTTTCAACTTTTTTTTCTTCGTTTCTGCTACATCTACATGCAATTCCATTCATAGTACAGTATGTGTACATAAGCCAGGCTTAAGATGACTCCTTTTGTATATTGAACAGTCCTTTTAATACATAAATATTTCTTTTTCAGAGATTAAAAGAAAGAAAGAAAAGACAATGAAGACAACCATGTAAAAATAAATTCAATCAATTAAATTATCAGCAGATTGAAAGCAGATTTGTACTCCTTTTTGTGTTCATCTGAACCCGAGATTCAGGGTATCAAAATATCCATGTATGATTTAACGTTATAAAGTTTACGTGAAATTCACGTGAATTTTATGTGAAATTCATGTTAAAGATTTCACGTGAAATTCACGTGAATTTCACGTGAAATTCATGTGAATTTCACGTGATTTTTTTTCGTGTGAATTCACATTTGATGCTCTTTTAACGTGAATTTCACATAGAAATTTTCACGTGAAATTCATGTGAATTTCACGTGAAATTCACGTGAGGCACATTTGCCTGTGTACACTCTACAAATACTCATATGTTTACACAGATCCATCCATTTACATATATTGGATACAAATGAGAGAGAACAAATGTCAAGGGGAAACTTTACGAGAATCACCACAAGTTTCTTAATCGGATTCGTGAATTCAATTTGAAAGATCACGTCCGTATTGTTACATTTAATGTCTAAAGGTTTAGATAGCATGAAATTGTGTCTGCTGTATATTAGAATCAATATTATCCACATTGTGTGTCACGGCTATTCAATCCACTGATTGAATAAAATGATAATATTTACATTACGAATTTTTCATATTTAAGCATCCTCAAACACGATTAAAAATATACAGTGGGGGTGTGTCGTGGTGGTTTTCAGCTATTTCGTAGTAATTGTGTCCCTCCGAGTCCCAACAAATCCCTTCAATCGTCCCAGAGGTTTGAGTAGGAAGCCTAATGGGTGTGTGTTGTAGTGTTGTCAATACATCATCGTGTTGGACTTCCCAATAGTAGACGTGTTCATGTGTTGAAATCAAAATCTGAGAGCCATCTGGTGAGATATCGCCCCCGGAGGGTTCGTGGGATTGTAGATTAGATAAATGGGGTAAGCGAAAGTGTGTTGGTAACTCTACTGTTGTATTACTGTCCCACATGTCTTTGGTTATGCGAGCAATTTTTCTATCGTGATCATGATGGCTTGATATAATGTACGCGTTGCCATGCCTATCTACCATCAAAGTATCAGAGGTGTAATCCCACCTGTAAGAAAAATAGAGAGGAAATGGGGTTTTTTTTTTTTTTCCTTCTCTTTTTTCAAATACTTGTGTACATGGCTTTGGTGGAAAAAAGACTTGTAATTTTTGGTAACTTCATTCAAGTACATATATAAGCTTACAAAAGTTGAATCACACTCACTGATAATGGAAGGCAAATACATTGGGTAGAATCTGATCGGAATAGATGAAATCAGGCTCTTCAACTCGATAAATCGTACCGTGGTCTCCAACATAAATACAAGTTGTGTCACCACAAGGACCCACAGCAATGTCCTCCCAATCGTGGTTTTGGGCAGGAAATAACCTCAGAGTGGAAATGATAATTGCGTTGGAGGCGTTGATGGCATAAACATTATGGTCTCGTTTCTGACTGTCGTTGTGTGTATACAGTACGCCACGGTGTTTCCGACTTGCTGCTATCCCAGAAGCATCAGAAACTCGTGAATTCTCCATATGTTTTACAAGCTTCGCATCTCTAAATCTCGGAACTAGAATGGGGGAAATTGAATTACTCGTTTTATTTGGAAAGGAACCAAGATTTTGGCAAGATGTTTACAGTCGTGATTTGTAAAGTTTTGATTTTTTTTCCATATTAAAGCATATATCAATAATTTCAAGTAATATTCACTTCTGTTTATAGATTGATATGTGCAAGCATTAAAGGACTTCAACAAAGAACACGTCTTATTTACCTTCTCCCAAAATCCCATTCATTACACAAAAAATCACAAGTATCCACGGAAAGGCCAAGAATCCGTACATTTTCAATAACGCTGGAGATCTCAAGTGATAAAAGTGTATACTCGTAAAAGGTCATTCAAAGGTGACAAAGGTTATCATGCCACTGTCTGTCTTATTGCTGTGTACTGCAATATGTGAATTATGTTTCCCAAAAATTTGAAACCTTTGTAAATGAGTTTTTTTTATTTACATTTATTCGAGGGAAATTATCTTTACTCAATATAATCTGGATGTCCCTAGCAGGTGCAATGTTTTTATAAATCAGTGTTGAATTTAACATATAATAGAAAAAAGGCTCTGAATCATTGAGGTTGGTTGGTTGTATATTGTTTAACGTCCAGCTCGAGAATCTTTAACTCAACCGCTGCAAAATGTACACCTATGCTCGGCGCTTTCGGCCTTTGAGCAGGGAATATTTATCGTGCCACACTTGCTGCAACACGGGACCTCGGATTTGGCGATCTCAACCAAAGGACTGCCCCATTTAGTTGCCTCATACGACAAGCAAGGTGTACTGAGGACCTATTCTAACCCGGATCCACAAGATTATCAACTCTGCATATTAATGAATTACGATGGGAGGGGTATGTAAAACAAATCATAATGAAACAGCGCCTTGTCATAAAGAATATCAATCTGTAAGTAAGAGTTATTGTTCTTGACATGTCAACTGAAAGATAAAAATATGTTCTATTATAAAAACCATGATACATATGAAATTATGTATTTCTCTCATACCAAATCAATTTGGTATGAGATAAGAAAATTCGTATTCAAAGATCTTGCCATAGAGACGATGTTTTTTCTGCTTTAAGTAGTTAACTACTTTTCCAATAAAAAGGTTACCTGATTGATGATACGCCTATAGGATGAACTGAAAAGCCTACGTTTGAAAGTTTCTTTACAATATTGTCTGACATATATCACATTACTTTCAATTAGATACACTATAATTCGATAAGAAATATCCAGGATTCATTTTATGGTATTCCTGTTACAAAATAGTAAAATTAATGTACAATCCATATCGAAAAAGATCATTCAACGTAGCAAGAGAAACAGGAGTACCGCAAACGGTATACGCCCGTAGGACAGTGAAATTCAACCTGGAAGCATATTGTGCACTCTGGATTGATACAACACACATTCTGAATAGAAAAGCCTTAAAGTGGGTCATGGTGCACCAATCCATCTGACATGTGAACTGATTATTTATTAAATTTTCACTGAGATTGAGGTTGTGACAAAATGTTGGTGCAATATCTATTTATGATGATAAAAAGTCCAGGAAACCATTTGATCTACTTTTAGCCCTAAAGTAGGCCATGGTGAACCAATTAAGTTGAAATGTGAACTGATTATGTATTTCTCTGAAAGGGAGGTTGAGACTAAATTTCAGAGCAATACCTGTGACCATACACCAAAAAAAAATCTGGAAAACTGTTTGACCTACTTTTACCCCTAAAGTACTGTAGGTCGTAGTGCGCCAATCCAGCTGAAATGTCAACTGCACTTGTCTTCCTCCGAGAGGAAGCCTTTGACTAAATATCAGGGCAATATCTGTATCCGTAATGAAAAAAGCTCAGAAAACTGTCTGACCTATTTGTAGTCCAAAAGTAGGTCAAGGATGGACCAATCCTGCTGAAATGCAAACTGAACTTGTATTCCTCTGAGAGGAAGCATTTGACTAAATATTAGGGCAATATCTGTATCCGTAATGAAAAAAGCTTGGAAAACCCTTTGACCTATTTTTTCCAAAAAAGTAGGTCAAGGATGGACCAATCCAGCTGAAATGCAAACTCATTTTTACAGTTCTTGAGGAAATATTGTGACCAAATTTCAAAGTTGTACATGCATCCGTTACGGAAAAAAGTCCGGAAAACATGACCCGGGACGGACGGACGACCAGCCAGCCGGACAGACGCATAATACGTCCCGTCTAATGACGCGCGTATAAAAAAAACCCAATTGCATCGGAATTAGTTTTAATCTTTCAAAAAGCTCATCCATATTCGTTCTATTTTACTAAAGGAATGGAATAAATTATTTTTCACACACTACAATGCCCTAATATATGTGGATATAGGAGGATAGACACATTTATCCCCAGCAAGGGAATACACCTGCTATATGTGGATATAGGAGGATAGACACATTTATATGTGGATATAGGAGGATAGACACATTTATCCTCAGTAAGGGAATATATCTGCTATATGTGGATATAGGAGGATAGACATATTTATCCCCAGCAAGGGAATACACCTGTTATATGCGGATATAGGAAGATAGGCACATTTATCCTCAGCAAGGGAATACATCTGTTATATGTGGATATAGGAGGATAGACACATTTATCCTCAGCAAGGGAATACATCTGTTATATGTGGATATAGGAGGATAGACACATTTATCCTCAGCAAGGGAATACACCTGTTATATGTGGATATAGGAGGATATACACATTTATCCTCAGCAAGGGAATACACCTGTTATATGCGGATATAGAAGGATAGACCCATTTATCCTCAGCAAGGGAATACACCTGTTATATGCGGATATAGGAGGATAGACACATTTATCCTCAGCAAGGGAATACATCTGTTATATGTGGATATAGGAGGATAGACACATTTATATGTGGATATAGGTGGATAGACACATTTATCCCCAGCAAGGGAATACACCTGTTTTTCAGTATTTCTTCAACAGCAGAATGAATTCCCGAAAAGGTTCTTGATTGGCAAGTGCAGCAATTATTTGGTTGGCATGCTTTTATACGTGACACATATACTTAAGTCGAGTAACACAGAATGAATTACCATTGTCCTCGGAACAAAGTCTGCTACCTTGAGATACTTGATTGGGTTTGGGTACAAGGAATTTACAATTTGCATTCACTTAATACTTTTATATGAAAAATGAACATGCGTTTTAACTAGATTATTGAAGGAAACAAGTATAGCTTTTTAACAAAGCTTTCCGTCTTTAGGAACAACCTTATACAGTAAACTGTTATAAATGAATGATATTCTATAAGTATTTATATTTTTATTAAATGACCACACAATCAAACTTTTCTAAAATGGTAAATCTGATATAAAATCAAGTTTTAAAACAACGCCTACTAGAAACTGTTGTACAATAATTTTTCTAGTATGACTCAAAGGTATGCAGATAATTTTAGCGGAATAAATTCTAGCGGAGAAGGAAGAGGTATTTCCTTGCAATTACTGAAGTCGCAATTAGGTGCATATTTGGCGAGTGAAATTTTGGCGGAAAGCTATCAAAGCGCTAAAATAAGCTATATTTATCACCCCGCGGGGAAAAAAACTGCTATACGATATCTGGAGAAATGATTAACCACAACTAATACTTTAGAATCATCATAAACAAGATTTTGTCATACACACTGACAGATTCAGGGATGAAAATTCTCTATTTTTCTCTCTTCGCAAAATGAAGTATAACGATAAAACTATAAATCTGCACATACTAAAGTGTCCTAGCCGGTGTTGGTATCTGCACATACTAAAGTGTCCTAGCCGGTGTTAGTATCTGCACATACTAAAGTGTCCTAACCGGTGTTGGTATCACATACTAAAGTGTCCTAGCCGGTGTTGGTATCACATACTAAAGTGTCCTAGCCGGTGTTGGTATCACATACTAAAGTGTCCTAGCCGGTGTTGGTATCACATACTAAAGTGTCCTAGCCGGTGTTGGTATCACATACTAAAGTGTCCTAGCCGGTGTTGGTATCTGCACATACTAAAGTGTTCTAGCCGGTGTTAGTATCTGCACATACTAAAGTGTTCTAGCCGGTGTTAGTATCTGCACATACTAAAGTGTTCTAGCCGGTGTTAGTATCTGCACATACTAAAGTGTCCTAGCCAGTGTTGGTATCTTCACATACTAAAGTGTCCTAGCCGGTGTTGGTATCTGCACATACTAAAGTGTCCTAGCCGGTGTTGGTATCTGCACATACTAAAGTGTCCTAGCCGGTGTTGGTATCACATACTAAAGTGTTCTAGCCGGTGTTGGTATCACATACTAAAGTGTTCTAACCGGTGTTGGTATCACATACTAAAGTGTTCTAGCCGGTGTTGGTATCACATACTAAAGTGTTCTAACCGGTGTTGGTATCACATACTAAAGTGTTCTAGCCGGTGTTGGTATCACATACTAAAGTGTCCTAGCCGGTGTTGGTATCACATACTAAAGTGTCCTAGCCGGTGTTGGTATCACATACTAAAGTGTCCTAGCCAGTGTTGGTATCTGCACATACTAAAGTGTTCTAGCCGGTGTTAGTACCTGCACATACTAAAGTGTTCTAGCCGGTGTTAGTATCTGCACATACTAAAGTGTCCTAGCCGGTGTTGGTATCTGCACATACTAAAGTGTCCTAGCCGGTGTTGGTATCACATACTAAAGTGTCCTAGCCGGTGTTGGTATCACATACTAAAGTGTTCTAGCCGGTGTTGGTATCACATACTAAAGTGTCCTAGCCGGTATTGGTATCACATACTAAAGTGTCCTAGCCGGTGTTGGTATCTGCACATACTAAAGTGTCCTAGCCGGTGTTGGTATCATTTAGGATATTGTTTTGGGTACATGTAACTACGTAACCGAGACCTTTATATTACCAACATCCATCTCCATCAGTTTATCATATTGACAGTAAAAGACAAAAAGCGGATAATAATGGGATATAAACTCTTCTCATATCAGGGGAATATCATGTCTATTATGGCGTTTATCAAAACAAACAAATCACATTCAATTTAATGACACGAATAGTTGAAGAAATAACAATAATTTTTCTTTTCAAAAGACACAAATGCATCCATGCAAAATTACTTTGGCTGCAAGAGGATACAAATTCAAAAGGTATTATCAAAGCACGTCATTGTCGCGTGTTTGTAGTCGCTGCACCCAAAGACAGTTATGGCGCTCCATGTGACAGCCAGACTGACGCTGTCCTTGGGCATGTCACAGAGAGCTGGTTTTATCAGCGTATTGCAAGTGAACAAGACATAAACCATGTGTTTGTGCAATATTCCTCAATGCTAGAGATAGCCATAAGCGACTTAAGAAGTATTAGAAGCACGTTTTAGGATTCCACGTCATATTGGGTGGATTTTCTACATGTTATAATTTCCAGCCTTCTGCAACATGTCAGTAGGATGTTTGTTTTTACTTCAATAGTCAATTGGCTCGTCATCAATGCTTTAGCTTCTAATCCATGAAAAGTATGTCCAAAGAATGTTCAATGTTTTATACGCCCGTCTAGGTGGTATGTATTTAATACAGTACAGCGATGTCTGTACGTCCGTCCATTCGGGGATTTCCGTTTCTATTTTCAATTCCCTGTCGCATATCAAGCTGACACATTTTGTAAATTTGATTTTTTGACATCTCTTGCAGATAGGAGGATTTCCCCTTTATTTGATATATGGAGGTATATGATTTGTCCCTCTATTACCCCCCCCCCTCCCCCGCGCAGTTTTCACGTGAGGACCTTCTTATTTTTTTTATAGTTTGTGTATGGGTATTGAAGATATGTATGTGGTAAGGATTTTAATTTTCTTCTATTTTGGGGGAAATTACAAGTTGTTGATTAATCAATTTGGGGGGAACATTACAATGTATATAGTGCATGGTTAATCCATTTGTTTTCAAGTTAAAACCTTTGTAAACAACTTGAAGATGTGCGTGCAAGGACTTTGATTCCCAATAATTTTGTAATTCCCTTTAAAGTTTGAAATAATTACAGGTTGTTGAGCTCAGTAAATTTGGTGACATATTTGACACACGGCACTCTTGTTTTGTCTATCTACATGTACCTCCTATTACAGCTTTTAAGCTACAGTGTAGCAGGGGCGGATCCAGGAATTGCGATTAGGGGGGAGCGCACAACATTTTGAGGCAGGGATCTGGAAACTCCTGGATTTTACAGATTTTATAGGGCTAGAAATATCTCTCCTATGCTGTCATTTTTACTATTGTCTGTCATTTTCAGGGCCGTAAATTAACCTTCAATTTGGAGGAGGCAGGAAATTAGGCGGGGGTCTGGGGGCCGCCCAGGCCCCCAGACGCTGAGCACATTTTGTGCACACTGAACACGTTTCGTGCAAAATCCTTGATTCTAGGGCCTTCTAAGATGTTACTTGACTAACTCATTCTAAAAGAAAGATTTGGAATGCTTTTTAAGGGAGGTATCATGTTCTTAGTTATTGGAAACAACATAAATTCTAATGAACTTTAAATTTTAATTTTTTTTGGCTCAAAAGTTGGAGGAGGCAGCTGCCTCCTCCGCCTCCATGTAATTTACGGCCCTGATTTTTGATAAGGTGAAATAAATAAAATGACGCAAATGTTAAGGGTTTTTAGAAAAAATGTAAGTTTTCCCAATAAAAGTAATTAAATAAATAAAAAGATTTTGTCATTTATTTCTCCGAGAGTGGAAGAAATTATTGCTTTTTCTATCGTTTACATTCTTCTAATTAAGAGACCACGATTTAGCTTAAATTTGAAAATTTTTGGGGGCACGCGCCGGCTGCGCCCCCCTCCCCCTTAAATCCGCCACTGGCTATAGCCTTTTATTCATACAACGCAAAAGAAAGTACCGGTATATCGGAAGGCTGATACTACCGTCAGTAAAGTTCTACAATGCTTCATAAAAATTCCCTACATAAGCTTGGGACGGGCGTAATATGTATGGTTTTCGGTACTCTTATTTACCAATACACATGTAGAACGATTTTACAAAGTGCAGTCTTTCTTAATGTAACGTAAATTGAAAGTAGTTATCATTATTATTTTGCTTTCATTTTCAATCAATGTAACAATATCGAAAATGACAGTTAACAAATCATCTCACTTTTAAAGTTTAACACAAAATTCAGGTTGCAGACCTTAACTTAGAAAATTTGTCTTCCAAACTGGGGTGTGTGTTTTTTTTTTTTTTTTTTTGTTTTTTTTTTAGTTTCCATGTAATTGTTGAAAAGAAAATAAGTTTCAACGGACATCAGGGCACAGACTGTTTCAGCACCTAGCCAAGTTCATCCTAAATTTTTAACCATATAGACAACGTTTTTAAAGGATTCCGACGCTGATCTAAAAGTTCACATCATCCCATCCTACCCCTTTCAAACTTGTGAATATTCTATCTTAAATAATTAAAGTCTAAAATCAGATGAAGATCAAACTTTGCTTCTTTTATGACTAGACAATTCGCTGCTAATTCAGTATTATGAATGTAATAAATTCTGTTGACCCTCCAATGACCTCATTCTGGATCGGTACACTTTTGAAGCCACGACTCTCCAGCATTTTTTCGTCAGTTCCTTGTCTCCTAACTACGGCTGACCAGAAGCAAACGTGCATACAAATACATTTAATCTGGGTTGAAGACGTCACTTGTAGATTATTTTACAGATAAGTAGGGTTTTCCTCTCCAAACGGGCACACAGATAGTAAAGTAAGGTCAGTTACTACCATGTACTATTTATTTCTAAAATAGTTGCGGTACTTATAAAACTGCTATTCTTAATCATAATACCTTTTTGAGAGACAATTTTGGAAAATTTGTACGCTCTTCGTTAATGTATTCGTCAGTTGGTTAGAACTTTTGTCAGTTGTGGAGGACAGTTTTTTTTTAACGCACTTCCATTAATGTTGAGAAGATTTCATTCCCTCGGTTATTCGTATGCTTGGTCGGTATTTGAGCTTAGAAAAATAGTGGTCATTTATTTTCTCTATACTAGTTGGTCAGCATACTCAGATGAAGTGTCAAAATCAAATGCAAAAAAGATTCCGAAATGGTCCGGTTTCAGACAAAATTATGTTACAATTCAATTCAAACTTCCTTGACAAAAAAGAAGAAAAAAATAGAAAATGACTAAAATTTCAGATAGGAAACTAAATGCAAAAGTTATAATGATTGATCAGAGCCTTATCTCGGTCGTTGACTTGTAAATGTCAATGACTTACAAATGATGACTAGAATTGTTGTCTTTCAGATGAAGCTTCTAGTGATTGTATGCTGTCTGGGCCTCGTGTAAGTCTAACCGTCGTAATAATAACATGGTGATGACGTTGTATTTATCTCATTAATCAGACACCCATGATGGATTTTCAATTTATCTTAATTAGGTTTGCTGACTCAGAGCCACAGAGAGAGTACGTTTTGTTTGAGAAAGTTGACGGTGATCTGAATGGCTGTCTTAACCAAAATGAAGTTGACCATATTTTCCTTGCTTTTGATGTGGATCGTGAGTTGCATATATTATCTTTATTATTGCATTGACATTATGATATTCTTACACATGTAAA
Source organism: Ostrea edulis (assembly GCF_947568905.1). Taxonomy (NCBI): domain Eukaryota; kingdom Metazoa; phylum Mollusca; class Bivalvia; order Ostreida; family Ostreidae; genus Ostrea; species Ostrea edulis. The sequence goes on along the minus strand of NC_079165.1, from coordinate 73,107,971 downwards.
GTCTGTATGCATATCTCGATCGTCCCTGTAATTACGATCGAGGTACTTTTAGTACACTTAGCTGAAAGAAAAGTCCTTATCTAAACTTGTCTATCTGTCTCTGTGGATATTTTTACATTTTGTATTTCATGTTTTCTCCAGCACCACTCTTCCACAATAAAGGGTCAGGATCTCTTCCCAAATTAGGGACAAATAAGTAAAATTAAAAATATGGTGCGTTTTCAATAAAAAATCTTAACTTGATCAGAAAGGTAAAAAATTACGTGAAAACATTCTTACGGTGTAGTTTCAAGTTTGCTTAGGGCTTTAGGGCTAACAGATCAAAAGTCTGCGATTTCTGAACGCAGTCTGCAAGCATCATGATTATAGTATAGGTTCAATGTTTCAACCATGGTGTGCGGGGTCATGTTGGTTCACAATACATGTACAAATGTAGCGTTGTAATGCTCTATCTAAAAGATTCAGTTTGTTAAAGGCTAGGTTAGGATTACAATAAAATCCCCAAGCTTTACACAAGGATATATCAGACGAAAATTATTCTCAATCATCAACAAAAGTAATACGCTTAGTCTAACATGAACTTGGCATTAATTCCAAATTTGGTAATCGTATTTATATTCCAACTGCCCTTTCAAAAGAGGACAATCTTCAAGATAATGCTTCAGTTTTAGACACATTTTAAAATACGTGTATGAAAGGTGAATATAACGAACAGTGACCAATCTCATGCCTCCTATAAGCAATGCAAAATACACGGACCCCTGGATATACCAGAGGTGGCATCAGGTGCCCAGGAGGAGTAAGCATCCCTTGTTGACCAGTCACACCCGCTGTGAGCCCTATATTTTGATCAGGTAAACGGAGTCAATGGAGTGGATGAATATGAGTTACCGTACCTATACTGGATTCCTAAACTTAAAAAAAATCTTACAAAGAGAGATACATTGCTGGAGCGAGTAAATGTTCTAACAAGCCCCTATCTTTGCTCCTCACGAAAATATTAACAACTTTGAAGGAGAAACTTTAAACGTACTGTGCCACAATAATGCCAGAAGTGGTGTAAATCAAATGTTGATTCTAAAAATTTCTGAAGAACTTTTAGTAATTTGAAATCGCAATATGTTTCTCAAATCAACAACATCAAAACGGACGACTTTTCAACACTTTACACGACCAATCCTCACGATAAATCAAAGACTAGACTTTTTGACATCATTGACAGTTGCTTCTTCAACAAAAACGGAAAAACGAAATATTCATATCTAGTGATCAGTCATCCAAAAAGATTACTTTGTTAAACACCACTCTGATTCCATGCACAAGTACTCTGAAGTTGAATAAAAAGTATGCTGGAGTTCCTCATTGACAATATCCTCGTAGTCTTTGGAAGTTCTAAGGGCACGAACTCTGCTCCTTTGTTAGCTGGTCTGTTTTTATATTCCTATGAAGCAGAATTTATTCAGAAATTTCCACGTGAGAAGAAAAAATATCTTGCTGTGGCCTTCAATTCGACATTAAGATTTATTGTCGACGTTTTATCTATTAACAATAATAATTTTCATTCATATGTCGATTGGATATATCCCTGTGAACTCGAGATAAAAGACACCACACAGTCCTTCACATCTGTTTTGTACTTAGATATTTTATTAAAAATAAATATTAAACAACTCAACTTTATGACACGGAATGATTTCAGCTTCTCCATCGTCAACTTCTCATATTTATGTAGCGGTATTCCATCATCACGTGCATATAGTATTTATGTTTCTCAACTGACTTGATACGCAAAAGCTTGTTCTGCGTATGATCAGTTCTCCGAATAAAAAAGAAGCTAAGTAATATTTTAGAATAGAATGCGAGCCCATAGTGGAGCTAAGTTGATCATTTGTGGAAAATGCGTAAAACCTTTAAATATTCTATATTTAAGCCCCAGCCACTTTACAGGTGAACTATATATGGGTATCTATTATCTACGATATCATAGCCCTTTGTCAAAATAGGCATGTGTCTCCTGAGAATAGACTAGTATATAATTCATATTAAAGTTGTTATATGCTAAACCCTATCATATTCACTTGAAAACTAATAAACTTAATTTTGAAAGGTAACAAACTTGGAGTATTTTTTAAACCGTTATTGTGCGAGTTTCATGCCCCCTGGAACGTGGAAAAGAGTATAGGCTTTGTGGAGGTGGGTATGTCGTTGTTAACCTTTTTCTACGTTGACTCCATCAAAAGCTTGTTCCATTTGCAGACAACCAGGAAGTGACGAGAATTGAGTTTGAAAACGACTGGATTAACGTGTACCAGTTAGGCAACGCTCGAGAGGCCAATCTGCTCTTCAACAAGGCGGACGTTAATGGAGACGGGCATCTCACCCACGCAGATATGCCACTTATCTACACCTACTTTGACATGAACAGTAGGTTCTAAAAGCCTAATTTATCATAACTTCTTGCCTGTCCCAGAAGATGCGGATTCCATCTAAAGCTTTCTCCGAAAGTAATAATTTCTGAGATGTAAATGTGTTCTATCCAAGTTTTCACAATTCAGCACAAATATGTTAAGCATTAAATGTGGAATCCGGATAGGGCCACGTAGTTCACTATCACACCATCGCATCATCGAGGTTTGGGTCGATGGCGCGATAATGCGATGACGATGGAGCGATGGTGCGATGACGATGACGCGATGGTGCGATAGCGCGATGACGATGGTATGATGGCGCGATAATGCGATAACGATGGTGCGATGGAGCGATACTGCGATGACGCGATGGTACGATGGCGATGATGCGATAACGCGATACCGTTATTGTGCCATCGCGCCATCGGTATCGCGTTATCGCATCATCGCCATCGTACCATCGCGTCATCGCAGTATCGCTCCATCGCACCATCGTTATCGCATTATCGCGCCATCTTACCATCGTCATCGCGCTATCGCACCATCGCGTCATCGTCATCGCTCCATCGTCATCGCATTATCGCGCCATCGCACCATCGACCCAAACCTCGATGGTGCGATGGTGCGATAGTGAACTACGTGGCCCTATCCGGATTCCATAATTAAAACAAAATAAAAAAATATTGATATCACAAGAAAAATTGCCTGTATCAGGCAAATGAATTTATTATACTATATTTACAGTGTAAGTGCAAACTCGTGCAAACATACATCTCAGCACCATATTCTTAATGTTGTAACACATGAAATTGTGCATCGATAATACATTGCACCATCATATTGTCGTTGTGTAACATTGGTCCCAGGAAGCCACCTGGTGTGAAAAATAAGCAGATTTCCAGGACCTGAGAATATGTGACTTGGTAATCGAGTTCCGGTGCCTATTTTGTAAAAATTACTTTATTTGTATTCAGTTAATTTAAAAGCTATAGTAGGTCACACACTGTAGCTTCAGAGTTCGAAGTCAAGGTCCAGTATTTTTCAAAGAGGAGAGGCAACCAGGGACAGTCCGAGTATTAAAGGCATGATCTCTTTATAGATGGTCCGGGAATTGCCTCGCCGGATTTTTAAAAAAATAAACTATATCAATGAATTCTGAGCTGTAATTTGCATACAATACATCATAATGCCTCAGACTAGAGAGAAAGAGTGACCTTTCCCTAAATCGACGGAACAGTGTAAAACTTAGCATATGTTCTTAAATGCAAGTATGAACTTTTAGAATCTCAATATATTATGCATTTCTGTTGTTCACCAGTGACCTTATTTGCTATATTTTATCAAAACTGTGCGTACTATTTGCCTAGGTGACGGTTGTGTGGACAGGAATGAGTTCCTCACTCAGTGGGGAGATCTGCAGCTAGCACCTGTCGATATTTCTATCATTGACGCCGGCGACACGACAACAGCACCTCCCTCTACTACAACGCATGCCAACCACGGACATCATGGACGCTGAAGTTCACTGTTACTATCACGTGACATAAAATGAATGTCAAGTATTGTTCAATACGTGTTGCTTTTTATGGCGATTTGATCAGGCCACTCGCTCATTCGCGAATATGGCAATGATCCGAAGGAGCAAAACTGCGCGGGAGATGTCGCGAAAATATTATGTTGCGAGGGTGAAGGAGCAAGAACGCGAAGACAACGGTATCGCTGTTTGTCTTCGCACCCTCGACCTTACAAATGCACTCTCGACCTTACAATTGCAATCTCCACCTAACAATTGCACTCTCGACCTTACAATTGCACTCTCCATCTTACAATTGCACTCTCCACCTAACAATTGCACTCTCCACCTTACAATTGCATTCTCCATCTTACAATTGCACTCTCCATCTTACAATTGCACTCTCCACCTTGCAATTGCACTCTCCACCTTACAATTGCACTCTCCACCTTATAAGTTTGCTATATCGCGCCATAGCACTCGTACTTTTACCCCTTTGTCTTTACTTCTACGCAATCGGTATTAGTCAGTACGCATGCGTGAAATGAGAAAAAAAATGGAGTCTGATGATTACTATAACCATACATATTCAATGTATCTATACATTTGTATACGGGTCTGCAAATCTCTAGTTTCAAATTCATTTCTTTTAAAATAATAAACCTATCACAACATGCACAAACCCAATGCATTGCCATATGTACATGTACAATGGATATATGGCAAGTACATTAAATCATGCAAACAGCTATGAATTTCATTCCAAAATTGTTTTGGATAGATGAACGAATTTGATCATCAAGTAATCCCTCTTAGGGATGCGTATATCGAAACTTCCTCGCGCTAGGAAGCGAAGGGGTGAAAATACGAGGATGAAGGCGCGAGAAAGCCGAACTTCAATGGCGAGCGTACTTATGAACATTTCTTAAGATGCGCAATGTCTCTTAGAAAGTGTGACTAAGGACAAATCTTAAGCCTATCCTAAGACCTTCTTGAAATCGTCTTAACAATACATTACATCAAGATATCCTGAGAGACATCTGCAATGTGGAAATTTAATCGTTTCATTTTTGTAAAAGTTTTACGTCAATTACTATATACAATAAATATGCACGTTTTGTGTCTAATAAAGTTTGGAATTATCCCGCAGTTGCAAACCTGAATAGGAATTTGTAAGAAAGAAAAAGAAATAGTATAAGGTATATTCATTGTTGGAGAACACAATAAATACAATGACGACAATGCGTGTGTCAGCGGCTGTAAACAACAGCACATGGTTGAATTCGAGGGAGCTTGGATATTCATGTTTATTTTACCTTTCACGATCTTTAGGACAGTCTACTAAGACAAACTGCAAACACGTTAACCCAGTTATCGTGTATGATAATCACAGACAAAAACAATATAGAAACGAATTACAGCCCAGTGAAACTATATTGCAAGTTTGGTATAATTTAAACGCAATAGAAACTATGACAAACTCACGAGTCTTTCAATTATTTTGAAACCCCCCAATATTCACGTTGATACCTTTATTTTCAAATACTAACACGTAACTTTTACGAAGGTGTGTCTACATGCTCCAACGTGCAATAGTCAGAGCTCGAAAAAACTAAACGGGGAGTGACATTCAAAATTGAGAAGTACTTTTTTCACTGCTGAGTTTAAACCGATATACCCTATTTCAACATGTCCTCGAATGATTTATGGATTATATAGCTGACAGTACGATTTGATACAATGTTACGTTATCTGTAACCAAACATTAAAAATAATCACTTATAGTTTTCATATTATACCTAGAATGGGTTTTTTGTTTTTGTTTTTTTTTTTACTAAAAAGGCATTATTCTCAAATATAAGTTAATTGTTTTAAATTGGAGACGTTTATATGTGTCAACATTCGATACAAATGTGACAAACACAATTTTTCTATCAGATTCTGTGCTTTCAATTGGTAGCATTCGTTCTTACCTTCTCATTCGTTCTTACCTTGTTGGGCTCTCTGTTTTCTGTTGCCCTTGCTTTAATGTCATGTAGAAGGGTACATTTAATGTCTTTTTAAAAGTTGATCGATGTAAATTCTTTTTTTTTAATAAAAAAAAATTCAGACTATTAACTAGTTTAGCCTATTAGTGTTAATTATCTGTGGAAGAAATACCAGGAAAAGAAGCATATACTTTCACTTTCAATGCAGAAAAAATCGAACAAAATTCTTAAAAATCGACAAATTGTTTTGATAAGACTCGTTTTATAAAAATGTATTTAGGAGTTCAAGGTAAACGAAACGCTATCGATGAAGAGTACTTGCATTTTTAAGATAATAGTTCTCTTTTGATCTTGTGCTGATTGATCCAAGTTGGAAATGCCATTGCATTCATTATAACATTAGCAATACATTTTCTCAAGTCTTTGAAAAAAATATGAGATTTTTCATGCATTTTTTATGTAATACACCGGAAAATTCAAATTAAGTCAATACATGTTAGACACCATTAATTGCATGGTAATCATCGAACAACAGTTAACGACTACACTCTTCAAAATTACGATCTTTATTGCAGAAGTTAGTTGTAGCAAATTTTTTTCCGTGGGTGGCAATAGGGGTATCTTTGACAGCAATCACTGGAGGACTGACAATTGTAACCATACCAACAGTCGTAACAGACCTTCACGTGAGGATCACACACGTTATATCGTCTGCAACAGTCAGAGGAAGTGGAGCAACGCTTCCGGTAGCATTTAGAGTCCGGAAGTTGTTCCCAGGGACGCCTGTAACTAGAAACCCTAAAAGACGAAAAATATTATTTATCATACTTTAAAAATCGAAACTTTAGGCTTTTAAAATATTTTCGCTCACTTTTGCGGAAATGAGTCTAATGTAAGAAAAAAAATTACATCAATAAGCAAACTCTATCGGATCTTACACCATTTTCACACTGAAGTGCAATGACCTGCGTTGAAACTAATGATATTGATCTAATGACCATTAATTGGTTATGACAGAGCGCAGCAAAAATTGATAATAGCCTTATTCAAAAGCATCATTTCAATACAGTGCATCAGTAATATGAGTTTCATTACTTTTAACGAGCTCATAACCTAAATCATGGGCTAATTATTGAAACAATATGCATTAAACGCCAATAAATTGATGAACATGCATTAGCTGAAGACAACAATGCCATCAAAACAAATACTATGCACTATATCTCCCATGAATTATATTAGCGTTTTGTATTCTATCCTGTAACTGATGAACTTAATACCATACCTTTCCAGGACACGAGTTATAATGACAATAAATCAAATTCTAGGAAACTTTATATGATTTTTGCAATAAATACTTGGGGAACACGTTCAGTTTAGCTACTCTACAAGTATGAAGGCATGCCAGACGGGGTGTACATTGACCTGGTAATTTAAAATCCCGGACAAATTACTAACAAGGGTTTTGAAGATAATGACATTTCTCTTTTCACAGATAATCGTAAACAGAATTGACCAAAATTACTTGTTCCAGTACTACAACAAAATTTTGTTCCTTCAAGGTTTGAAAATATGCATAGCAGATCTGAAATTTACATGTTTTGTATTATGAACAAACCTTTGTCTATTTCCGGAATAGCGATAGGTTTGGCGAGGTCTACCACGTGACCCATAACCGTACGACATCATGGCATACCTGAAAATAGCATGTTCCATTTGAATAGTTCGTGGCACTTGCTTTGGACTGCTGTCGAATACATGTATCATAGTGTATGCACACAGCAAATAGAATCCAATATTTTATCTACCGTCTCTCCATATTATATATGTAGATGTTTTAAAGCACAATGCAAGTTTGGGAATAGTGCGCTCCTTGTGGAATTGCACTTAAATTTCGATTGATATTTTTTTCCAGTATGACCCTTAGTTTTATCAACATAATTAATTTACTAAAAATGACAATTGGAAGTAGCATCCTGAATATCGTTAGATTTTTGAAAATATCGTTTTGGTATAAAATCGATTTTCAGACGTTAATGTAATGTAATCCAAGGACATGTTTTAAAGTCTGGGAAAGAGGTGCATTGAATTTAACACAAAAATTTAATGTAAAACTGAAAAAAAATCTTCAGTAACTTTGTTTTAGATTTATGACAAATTGATAGTCAGACAATCACTGTTTTCATTATATGATACAGTGTTTTACTTTTCTACATGTATCTGCATGTAAATCAAATAAAGGCCTTTGTCCTCGACATACTATGGGCCTATAGGGGGCCCCAGAGCCCTTGCCTCTGAGGATTGGTCCACCCCCATCCCCTACACTGAAACTCTGCATCCGCCCTTGAAGGTAACACTACATATGATATAAGATATAAACCCATTTCGGAAATCATTCAAGAACTCTCCAGATCTAGGAGGTGAAAAAATAAATTAAGAGAAAATGTCAAAAACGTTGCGTATGTCCTTAAAATTGTTTAACATTTTTCTTATTTGAAGTGACAATGAACCATGAAATCATTTGTTTCTACATAATTTCGCCATCATTTCATAAGAAAATTATCATAATGCCGCAGACATCCATGTATTATAGAAACAGTGGATGGTAAATCAGTATTCTTGAAAACAAACCGTGGGGATCCGGGTTAGAATACACATGTAAGTCCTCAGTGTCCCTTGCTTGTCGTAAGAGGTGACTAAATGGGGCGGTCCTTCGGATGAGACCGCAACAACCGAGGTCCCGTATCACAGCAGGTGTGGCACGATAAAGATCCCTCCCTGCTCAAAGTCCGTAAGCGCCTAGCATAGCCCTAAATTTTGAAGCCCTTCACCGGCAATGGTGACGTCTCCATATGAGTGAAATATTCTCGAGAGGGATATTAAACATTATTCAATCAATCGAAAAAAAAAATGCATCCACCTAATGATAATTATATGTATCATATGATTGAATTACTCCTAGTTTTTTTTATTGGATGAGATCCTAGAAGTTAGACAAAAGAACGTTATATTCACCTTCATGTACCTTCGAGTTGAATATAACATTTAATTTTCCCAAAATCAGACCAAAAATAAATTGTGAATTTCCAGATTGATACGATTGGTAATTTGGTCGCCTAATAAAATCACATTCTACTAGGTCTTACAATCTAGCTGCAAACAAAGATGGCTTTGGAGCTGGTTTAATGTTTTAAATTATTCAATCATATAATAAAACAATCATTGCCATTTTGTTTTCAAGTAGCTAATGAATCGTATTAACCTTGAAATGTCAAATAAGTGTATAGTGTTAAGTATAATATACCTTTTGTCTGGTAAGAGGTCTGTGTCTATTTCATCTTCATTTTCTGAAGAAGAGACAAAGCATATCAACAATATAACCAAGTAATACACCAATCAATGAAACCACTATCGTGATATTTTTCTTACTTAAAGATGACGTTGACGATGAAGTTTCTAGAATCACGATGATGGTTAAGGCAAAGATAGCAAGATGAGACCAACACATTCTCTTGGGTAGGTTGAGTCGACTCATTTTCATCATCTCTCCCTGATAAAAAAAAAAAAAGAGTAAAATTCTGTTAATCACAGATACGTTCAAGAATTACAAGAATGAAATAAATCAATGTGGATCTTCCAGACAGATTTCTGTGCTCTTTCATAATTTATTTGATTCAAATTTGATATAGTCCGTCAAAATATCGTGAAAAGCAAACCAGGTGCGGGCGGAGAATGCGTCACGGAAATGGACTGACCTTTTAGGGCCGTCGCTTACTGAAAGTACTAGATGAAACTAATATAGTAATCTGTTTTCGAAATATCGTCCTCTATCACGTTATCTGTCAGAGAAATCCCATTAGGTACAATCATACTTCGCCACTTTTCGTGAAATAAGCTATATATAATTAATCAAAGAGAGCTGTGAAAAGATTGCTTCTTCAATGTTATTGATTCCACTGGTATTGGAGGCTACTGTACTGTCTGTATATACAGGATATTTTTTTGTGGTGCACACATTACAAAGATGTCATGTTTATACCTTTGTAGTGTAGGTTACATCAATCTGTAGTATGTAGTATCTGTTCAACATTGTATAAAAACCTGTGCTCGGATTTCATTCAAAATATTTGATGCCTGGTAACGGTATGAGAGAGGGAGAGAATGTTTGCTATTTTCTTTTTTTTGGAGGTGGGGGTGATGGTGGTCTTGTTGTAGTCAAAGAGAGAGTCTTAACAGAAATATGAGGTGACTTTGTTACAGACTAAGAGAGGGTCTCTTGCTATTTTATCAGAATCCAAGGTCACATTTTTGCAAGTATAAAGATTTTGAATTTTATGTTTACACTTTACATACAACAGTAATAGAAGGGAAGGAAAATATCTGTTGCAAACGTTTTCCAGATTATACGGGTCTTTAACGTTACTTGGTGTCAAATGCCAAACATGGAGCAAACAAGTTTCCTCTGTCAAGTTACAACCTTGCACTACACAATGTTCCGCATTGTGAAATAAATGGGGGTCAGAAAACTACTTTTGTCTATTCTATCATGCCATTTATTGAGCTACGCAAGCTCAGAGCAAATTTATTGAAAACTTGACAGTCACTTAGCAAATAAAAGAATCCGGCGGAAATAATCTGTAGCTCTGTGATGGAGGTATTGATATACTGCTCTTATTGATAATCAGGAGTGTCGTTACTTATAATCAGGTTTTCGTTCTCGATATCATTAATGGGGAGACATCACACAGGTCTGGAACTTCAAGAACTTTTGTGTTGAATGCTTGGTTTTCCTTCAGGACAAAAATGAGCAAAACTGATCCCCTTTTCTGTACTTTTTGATCGATTTTCTCTCCCCGAATCAAATGGAGTAATTACTTTTTCCAGTCAGCCAATCCAGTGGTATATGCCCGGCTGGCATTTTCTTTTCAAAAAATCCAGTGAAGATCCTTGCTTTTGCGAGACAAATATTTCTAATCAGAATAAAGAAAGAAACGACATATGAAGTGAAAACGTTTCCTAACAAATTATGATAAGAATGGTGCACCATCCAATTAGTTTTAACTTCAATTTTCCCTCTCCATGATTAAGAACCCCTATTGAATGCAATGTCATACAGGTCAAAAGATTTAGCTTTTCTCCCCTTCCTCTCCCACCAAATGCTCAACTCGGATAGGGACACATCCCCCCAAACGGACACTGTGTTACCATTATGACGTCATAAATCATCACAAGTTGATGTTCCACGGGTTTCAATAGTATCGTTTAAAGTCAGCATTTCGCAAATTCTATGGTTGTTATAATAATTTAGTTTGCCAATACAACCTATCATTGTGTCAAATGCTGTCTTGTGTGTTTCATACCGATTGTATGGCCGTTCTTTGTACATTAATTTTGACTGCGGATTACTCCGTTTACCTTATCGAGACATAGGGCTCACGACGGGTGTGACCGGTCGAAAGGGGATGCTTACTCCTACTATATACTTGATCCCACCTCTGGTATATCAAGGGGTCCGTGTTTGCCCAACTTTTTATTTTATAATCCTTTTTAGAGTTATGAGATTGATCACTGTTCGTTATCTTCACCTTTTATAGGAGTTATGCGATTGATCACTGTTCGTTATCTTCACCTTTCCTTATAGGAGTCATGGGATTGATCACTGTTCGTTATCTGAACATTTTATAGGAGTTATGAGATTGATCACTGTTCGTTATCTTCACCTTTCCTTATAGGAGTCATGGGATTGATCACTGTTCGTTATCTGAACATTTTATAGGAGTTATGAGATTGATCACTGTTCGTTATCTTCACCTTTCCTTATAGGAGTCATGCGATTGATCACTGTTCGTTATCTTCACCTTTCCTTATAGGAGTTACGAGATTGATCACTGTTCGTTATCTTCACCTTTCATATTATATTTCCATTCCTTGTTACAGTGTAATTAATGAAGTAATCAATCAAATGGGATAAAAACATTGGTTTTCATGATTTTACTGTTTCCACCTCAACACTGCGATTTCACTATACTTTAGAAGAACCGAATACAAAGAACACAATGAACATCGTTGAAGAGAGAGAGATAGAAGACGTTTATTTTTGTTCATTTGATGGCGAGTGAACACGGAATCGTTCAACGTGTGTCAATAGGCTTTCTTCGCAGTGCCATGCCCATTCCAAAGCTGAACGTGGAAAAGAGGGTTATTTAAACACCCTTCAAAAAGCATCAGCGTGAGATAGCAAACCTACATCTATTATTCAACTGCCATTAAGGTTTAGCTGCTTAAATATTGACAGAGCTTTCAAGCTTTTAATCACCACGCTGGGTTCTAATTGCTCAGAGATGTATCGTCAGGTTATGTGGGGATGTTCATCCATTGTTTATATCCAAAACTTATTTATAGATGAAATCTGTCAGATATTGATGAAAAAAGTATTGTACTGAAGCGCTGCGGGTAATGTCGTATTGTTTGGCGAGATTTGATACTTTTTTTACTGTTTCTGTCTCTGAATTGATGAGTTGTTTACCTAATAATTCCTGGTCCATCAATTATGGAACACAGTATAGATTGCATTACTGGTACTGAATATCAAATTAATATTCCAACTATACCGTGACAGAGACCCAAAAACTGTCATCATCGAAGCGGGAACATTTCCTGACTAAACACGTCGATATCTATTAATTGTGACAGTTACAATTTCATACAAATTAATGAACATTGTCTGTGTCAGCGCGTAAAAAACGGTATATAACAGTGTTCTTTATCCATCATCAATGTAATAAATTGAAGTCGGTTTTATATATTGCAAAAGCCTGCCCGTTAGAAGTGACATGAAATTCAAAGGCGTTAATCCGCATTTGTTGCAACTCTGTAAAATGGCCCTTAACGTAAATTCTTCACGTTTGGGTGAGATGAACTGGAATATAAAAATACTATCACCCATATATATATATATATATATATATATATATATATAGATATATATATATATATCTTTATCCGTAAAAGACAGCTATGCTTTATAACATTAGCGAATGCTTGTATATTTACACAGTGTGAAAATAAATTAAAAATCCATTCCACTGGGAAATCAAACGTTGCCGATGGTCTCCCTCTATATCAACATTAAAAGAAGAACTTGTTTGCTGTTGGTTACCAATAAGTTGGCATCTTGTTTTGCAAGGTCAGATGCATGCTGAACTGTTTTAGATACTGTATTTTTCATTTCAAAGCTACCATCTTATTTTAGATAAAAAGAGGAAGATTCACTAACATTTTGATGTGCCCTAATTCTGACCATAACCACATAACTATTGGAAGTATTCAGTTTTTGTTATATAGGTAGGATGTATAATTTTCTGTGGGGTTTGCAATACGAATTGAAATGTTTGTTTGGAATCATGAAATACAAAGTCTCAAATACCGGTATTTCCCGCTATTTTCTCTCAAATTATTATTCTATGATGTTTGGCTTCAAAAGATATGGATCGCACCTGTCAACAACGATTTAACTAAGTGTCGCATTGGTTGGTTTTTTTTATTATATTGAATATGTGGGCCATGATTTAAGAAAAAAATGTATGAAAAGTTTACTTTTGGTTAGAAATTTCGATGGAAATTTAAAATGTCACGAAGTTTGTGATGCCACATTCGAAAACAGGAAACACTCTCCAATTTTTCTGTTGGGATCATCTCAATGCCAACCATCTAGCGTTTTGCTAATGACGCTTACCTGATAGAAGGAATGAAAACGTGCGATTTATATAATCACAAATCTTAAGACAGAACGTCCCTTGCATGATGAGATGCCCCGCCGAAAAGTCAGATAGACCAAAATGATCCTTACTCTGTAATATTCTATTTGAAATGAGAATAGGTCAGTTTTTAATAGAAATGGGAAATAATTTGTCGTCGAAACATCGTAATACTCCATATAACGTTTCAAAACCCGCAACATTTAGATTTTTAATTTATTCTCCAATGTTGCTGTATCTCTTTTCGTCCATTTTAGACGTGTAATCTCAGCCTTTAGAGATGTATAGTTATTAAAATTATCTGCACATTAATCGTCACAAGAACCAAATATGGGCCGGATGAATGATTAGTGGTATCAAAACCAAAATAATTATTCTTGAAGTACCTTTTGTTACGCGATACTTAAACCACTTTGAACATTATTTTGAATATTATATATTGCCTTATCATCAAGAAATTGTCTGAAAATATATTTCAAAATTTGGTAACAACAGCATTTTTTTCATTTCTTCTGGTCGATTTTTCAATGAAAATATGAGCGATAATTTTCATTGATTATTTACCGATATCCACCATTCTCTCTTCAGAGGGTTTGCGTAATGCGCCCTCTGGTGAGAGAATGGATATTCAGAGGGTTTGCGTAATGCGCCCTCTGGTGAGAGAATGGATATTCAGAGGGTTTGCGTAATGCGCCCTCTGGTGAGAGAATGGATATTCACGTGCTTGAATTTACAGCAATGTAGGCGATCAAGAATTTTTGCCGAATAAATGCCGTCGTACAAATGTCCAAGTAGATTTTACACCTCTGGGAAAAGAACAATGCCATTATAGCTCTATTACAAGTAAACTTTTTAAAATCATTCATATGAAAACCGACACAGAGGGGAGAGGGCAGCTCGCAGTAAAAAAAAAAATCATGGCTCTAAACAAATATTATACCTGATTAAGATATAGGGCTCACGGCGGGTGTGACCGGTCGACAGGGGATCCTTACTCCTAGGCACCTGACCCCACCTGAGGTATATTCAGGGGTCTGCGTTTGCCCAACTATCTATTTTATATTTCCTAAAGGAGTTGTGAGATAGATCACTGTTCGTTATCTTCACCTTTCATCCATAAAATGGGCCACCTAGTGCCGGACCATAATAAAGAAGAGATATTACTCTGATTAAATACAAACAAAGAAATATATCCAATCCTGAAACTAAGTCTTGAGATGTACTACAGAACATTAAAGTATGTCTAGAGATGACTCCTACAAGTAAGAGCCTGGGTTAACGCCCCCACGCTCCTTTTACATGTATATCTCGAACTCTTCCATCCGAACGCCATTTTTCAACGAGGTCGTTCCGACTGAATTTTGGTCGGACAGATTTCTAAGCAAATTATAAAATATATCAATCTCTTGGTACTTAGTCTTTCATTATCGTTAAATAACTTTATCTAATCGCTTGAATCCTAATATCCCTCGGAAATGTTAATAATCCCATTCAAATCGGAACAGAACACATTTTCGGATGGACTTTCCAGAAAACGAAAATGTTTCTTATAGTGTTGCAAAAAGATTTGTTTATTAAATCAGAGATCTTTTTTTTTTTAAATCTGTCAAACGTCCAAGTAATTTAGCAATACCTTTATCATCGCTATTTTCCTGAAAATTATCTTGTCTTTGTTGGGTTCCATTTTCGTTTTGTAGCTTGTTTTACATTCCATTCTGTATTGTTAACTTAATTAATTACACGTGTGAATTGCGTTAGATTGATTAACTTGTTTTACATTCCATTCTGTATTGTTAACTTAATTAATTACACGTGTGAATTGCGTTAGATTGATTAACTTGTTTTACATTCCATTCTGTATTGTTAACTTAATTAATTACACGTGTGAATTGCGTTAGATTGATTAACTTGTTTTACATTCCATTCTGTATTGTTAACTTAATTAATTACACATGTGAATTGCGTTAGATTGATTAACTTGGAATAGACGAAACGTGAAGTAGTGAATCTCAGATGGAAGTGGAATTAGTCGGAAGTTTCATAAAACAACATGCGGGCTATTTTTGTTGATATGTTAGTTACTCTTTGGAAGTAATCAAGTGACCGCACATTTTGCGTATTTCAATGTAAAAGATAATCTATGAATGGCAAGACTAGCATTGGCAAATGATGATGTGAAAATAGCATTGTATATTTCTACGCTAATTTATTCGGGAGGATTGTGTTTTTCATAAACGCAAAAACAGAAATGAATAATATTTACCTTGTTCTCTGGTGAGCTCAGTGGAGCAAGGCCCTGTTTGTAGGCAGGGACTTCGAATTCAACAGGGAATTTTCAATCTATCGATAAAGAAGGATTTTTGCAACTTTCTCTCATCATAGATATCTTATATTTTTCAACCTTTGATTCGCTACACGTTATTTTATGCATTTCTTTTACAATAATGTGAAACAAAATGTTAAAAACCTACAAGTAGACCTCCCGAAGGAAATCGCACGGACTTTAGAAATCGATCTGTGATCGTATTTACTTAAAACAGACACTCACCTCTCTCGGTTATTCCAATAATCTGCTTAAAATCTGAAACGAAAAAAAAAGCTAGTGCAGTATGAGGAAATCCTGCTCCTGGATTTTCTGTCGAGATGTCGTCATTATATAGCGGGAGACCTTCATATTTAAACACGTGATGCCTTGATGTTACAATCATTGATTGAATTCGCACCACCAATGCAGTAAATCACATCCATGCACACCAATGATTAACAAAGAAGTCTGATTGACACCCAAGGTAACCTGTAATAACCTAAGCTAGATTTTTTTTTTTACATCTCATTTGTGTCCTTACTTTATCATCACTGGGATAACTTTTACTGTTGATGAGTTTCGTTTCTTCTTTTTTTTATTATTTTTTTTTCACCAAGACCTGAATCAATATCAGGGAGTTAGCGTTTTAGTCTCAAGTGTCAAGTCCGTGACGTTTGATAATTGTTTTAGAATCATTTGCATAAATTGGGTGCCGATGAGACACCTCGCATATGACTAGAGACTAGAGAATCTAATAAAATCTCACTTTTACAAATTGAAAACTTTAAACGTTTGCAGCAATCATAGCTCAACAGACTATAGGTTGTGACAAAGTCATGTTTGCACCAGTCTGAATAAAACACCCCCCTTTTCTTTACACTCGACAGTAAGGAAAAGAGGATAGTTTTGATCAGACTGAATGTCTATCTCTTCTGAACACAATGCATTCTAAATACATTATACATGTCGTGTTCTTGTATTGGGGGTATACGATATGCATCATTGTAATCCATCGAATTTTCCCTCTGTAGCTCACGTTTGTCCTGCCTGTATCAATCGACTTTGTTCTACTTTCCTGCTATAGTTTGGTATCGTTTCTTCCGACCAAATTTTTGGAGTTTTACGGAAATGGTTTTTTATCCTTTTAATGCCCATTCAAATCCCCATTCATGATATGATCGACTTTACAGCTGGAATTTCAAACTTCCATATTAGAATTTTCATCATGAAAATCAAAAGTTGGAAGCAATAACTTTCAAATTTATAATAGAATTTACATTTACATCTTACAGTTTTTCGTCTTTATCCAAAAATACAATTGATTAGAATACAGATTTATTGTGAGGAATTATAGAGTCGACCTTTTTGAAAGGAAACGTATAAAATGTGACCATAATACTTATTTTGATTTACTTTATCATCCTCCTCTGTTTATACCCAAAGCAGTGAGTTAACATTTGTTTACCCTAATTCATATACCACCAGTATACATGTATTTCTATATTTTCGCGTTGGAGCAAGACAAAAAGAATATCTCAGGATGTCTATTAGCGAGCGTCTGAAAAATGAATTAAGTAAGTCAGCAAAGCTGGAGAGTTTATAAATCAGCTACCAGTAATTTTTTGAAAAAAATCTCTGGGAACTTAACCTTAAATTGGCTAGGTTCTCTCGGGGATCATGGGAACATTTTACGCGGGTGATATATTGATTCATGAAACCGAATTTCATTTTCTTTTTAGTCTAAGTTTATGATGCCATTTCTGGAACGATTCCCTTTTTTTTCTCTCTCTCTCTCTTTCTGTCTCTTTATTATTTTTTTTACAAGGTTTATCAGCCATTCTAAAACATAGATTGTTTGAGAACGAATTCAAAGATAGGACATTTTTATTGTTTTATCAGTTTTCTATTTGGAATTCTGCTTAACAAATAAGGAACAAAAGCAAAAGCGACATTGCTATGATAGAAAAAAAATAAAATCCGGGAAAAGTCTATTCCGGTTTTGGCATTTACAACGAATTTTCCTTCAACGTTTTTTTTTTTTTTTTACCTGTTTCTGGTATCTTCTTTAACACCAAGTTTAAAGATAATATGGAATGAACAATCACAATAAAGATTCACCAGGATATAGTTTCCTTAGAATTAATGAAACAACTGTGTTCTCGCTAGCTTTATATGGTCAGCATGATGCGTGATTTACTTTCGATAAATCCAGAAGTAACGACTTTACGTCGTGCAGGCCTGCGATAAAAAAGAGTCACATTTTTACTGCATCGATATACTGTTTCCAGTCTGCAAAGGGATGCGTGCTTTTACTGAGCCGCGCCATTTATTTACAGTCTACCCACGAACTGATAGATTTACAATGTTGACGCGGTTTTACAAGAAAATGTAGACAAATTTTGAAAAATCGGCCGCCAAATTGACCTACACTAGCATTTGGGAGGGGGGGGGGGTAAATCATAGGGCGATACAACGTGTAACCCCTGTAATCCTCTTTAGATCCGCCACTGAGACTTAACAAGAGCGTCCAGTGGAGGTGAACATTTGCAATAAGACTGCGTACAGCTTGATATGTAAGAGGATTATATTCTCCGAATGGACCAGTCATGTAAACAATTAATGAATGTCCACATATGGATAGAATTACACTCATGTTTCATGATCAGAAAATGGGATTGGAAGATACTGTCCATGATTTCATGATATTAAAGTCAGCATTTCGCAAATTCTATGGTCGTTCAGTGGCTTCGCCCCCCAAACCCCCTGCCTCGGTAATATTCGAACCCAAGCTACGCCTATGTCGTTATAACGATCTAGTTTGCAAATACAACCTATCATTAGGTCAAATGCTGTCTGACGTGTTTCATACCGATTGTTAGACCGTTCTTGACCCACTGATTTTGACTACGCACAACTCCGTTTACCTGATCAGGATATAGGGCTTACGGCGGATGTGACAGGTCGACAGGAGATGCTTACTCCTTCTTGACACCTGATCCCACCTCTGGTGTGTCCAGGGGTCCGTGTTTGCCCAACTATCTATTTTGTATTGCTTATAGGAGTTATGAGATTGATCACTGATCGTTATCTTCACCTTTCATTGAGAATAGCGCTATTTTGGTTACCAAGGAACTAACTTCCTAAATTAAAAGAATGGATATAATTGATATGAATGAAACGTAGAGTTTTCTGTTTCTTGATATAAATACATGGTTATGGGTCCATGATGCAGGGACGCCATCATACGCAACAACAGCATATCATACATGTAATGCTGGTAAAACAGAATATGACGAAAGAACACTCGCTACCATTTTTAAAAATGAGTTTCAGGACAGGTCAGACCTAGCTGAGAATTCTTGCTCACGATTTTCCGACCATGAGAGAGACAGACAGACAGACTTACATCATATAAAGCCAGATTCGGTCCCAAGAGCTTGACGTCACTAGGAGATGGACCTGTAGTTGACACTGCATCCCCATTTTATCAATGGCGTTTCAATCCTAAAATCACAGACCTTTCCGTATATTGTGTTGATAAAAAAGGTGATCAATGATAACTGCATTGTAGAAATGGATCAAACAATGTTAGTATCCTTGTTACAGAGGGCTCCTCGTATGTAATTTTGTACAAATGATACCTTGACAATATTTTATGTACATGTAGATTTCCAAGCTTTATACGTTACAAATCACAAAAAAGCTACCTATTCCATAGTGATACCCCTTCCCCTCTCCCCGAGGCCACACATTAAGAAAATGAAGGGTCATTCCATTATCTGTTAACTTTCCGACTTATCTTCAGCTGTCCAGAACAATTATAAACCAATCTTAACCAAACTTGGTACACAATGACCTTGGATTAGGAAATTGGGAGAGCTCTTTACAAAATGTTCTTCAAGAACCACCATCGTCGCTGATTGCGAGATTCTGGTGAAGTACTCGTGAATTTTTTCATCTTTCAATAAATATTGACATTGTCAATAACACCATCACTGTATGTGATATTTCATCTAGTTTGACTTCCAATTTGTGAATTATACGTCTTATTCTTACATACATTCTAGTATCGAACTTTGGCCAATCTTAACGTAACACAGGAGATAAGGGTTTGTGGTCTCTCTGGAGTTGAAGGTGTGTTCCTGAACTGTTGAACGGGGGTAGTTATTACCAACATATATAATGATTTGATTTTGTTAGAATATGCAGAAATATAATTTCTTTGTTTCAGATCAATGGACAAAAATCTCTTGTTGTGGTGTTTTGGTGCTGTCCTGGGGGTCATCGTGTGAGTACACCTGTACATGTTTATCTCTTCAAATATCAGAACACGTCATGGTTAAATAGGAGTGCAGACGACAAATGTTTATTGCTGTAAAATGATTTCTGAACATGTAATGTTTGATAAAAAAAAATATCGAGATGAACGTACATGTACATGTATTTCATAGCTTGATAAATTTTTGCTGTATCAACTTGGGGGTGGGGTAGGGGGCAGAAGTTCGACACAGCCGTAGTCTCGGTATGTGATGTTAACAGGATTCAGCAGAACAGCGAATATCTAACATTAATTGATATACGTTTTACATACACATGTTCGAAAGTTTTGAGTTTGTCGTCCATATCGGTCAAAGTTCTGTCCTTTACTTTAATGAGATTCTCCTTCACTTGTGACAATTTTTAGGGTAAGTGGACAGTTTCATTTGGGACGCCCCGTTGTCGACAGTCCAGAGGCCCACACCATTTTTGCTGCGGCTGAAAGAAATAGAACTCCAGATGGTTTCCTTACAAAATTAGAATTGGACGACATTTTTCAGACGTTTGACCAAAATCGTAAGAATTCCAACACAAATAAAATAAATGCATACATATGTATTAAAGCAAGGACTGTTTAGCTTACACGGTGTAAATAAACATTCTTCTTCATCTGCTTTTCGAATGAAAAACACACGACTACAAGTACTCTATAAATTGTTTTAATGAAGATTTCAAAATGTTGATTAACTAGATCAATTGGACAATGATACATGTAAAATTATAATGCTATATCGACGCCTGGCTCAGTTTCTACTGCCAAATCAAGCTTTCATGTTTTCTGACATTTCCTTGTATTGCTTTGACATTAGTGGATGGCATTGTTGACGAACAAGAATTCATATACATTTGGAGATCTCGACATTTGGGTGATATCTCCCACGCCATTACCCTTTTTCATCATGCCGATACAGATCGCGATGACGTCATTTCGAAGGTTCCGGATCTCACACGCGTTTTCTACTATTTCGACCGGGATCGTAAGTATTCAATCTATCAGCGTAGATTCCCAGAGAAGAGTGTCAAAATATAACAAACGTATTCCAGTTTTCTTTCTCATTTTAAATCAGTAATTTGAATAATTATTTCTGTGAGCAGTTGCCTCTGGGTTTGCCAGTATCTGCTGGTGATATTTTCCTTATGGTCATTCGTCTGCGATAACTAAATCAAACAAGTGAAGGTTTTTCATTAATATTTATCAAATGGACATTAAACCTATTAGCTTGGGAATTGATAGGACTTTGAATTGAATTGCTGTCAGTTACAACGGACAAAATTTATACGCCGTGTTATTGTTTCTTTTCTTCTTGTAGAAGACGGTAAAGTCAGCGAAGAGGAATTCGTACAAGTATGGATGTCCTTGTCTATGTGAATAACGAAATGAATAAAAGAGCGCGCATTCCATTTCTCTTCTCTTAATCCATTCTTACATCTAATGTCACGAACACAAACAAAATGGAATGACAGTCACAAATAATGTGGAAAGGGAAATTATCTCAAACCACCTGACCCGCGCTGCACTTTGATAAGATTCTCGATATCTGGGAACGTTGAATGCTACCTAATGACAAAACACCTTGCCGCAGCCGAGGATCCAAATTACCAACTGATCAAATTAATTTCTAGCTCCCGCTGTTTTCAATAGCTGGTTCTTAATGTGAGCATCATTTCCCCCAACATATGGAAGCAGCCCGGTCTATGACACATGATTTTTTTTTATTTCTGGCGTGTCTCTAGAGAACAGATATAAACGCTTATAGCATGTTGAATAACCAGTATGTAAAATTTGACTGAGCAAATGTCAAATGCATCCATGAAGAAATTTGCATTATCATTTTTTATCATACGACTGTTTTGCCATTTTTGATAATACATGTATTGACACACAGAATAAAGTGAATACGGTAATGAGCAATCAAATTAAGAAATATATATATATATATGTGTGTGTGTGTGTGTGTGTGTGTGTGTGTGTGTGTGTGTGTGTGTGTGTGTTTATTAAAATTATCATGTAGAATTAACTCCCTTTGATCGTATTACCACATGATCAGATGTTGTCTTTACCGCATATGATGATAATGCAGTGACCATAACAGTTCCGTCAAATATTTTATTCAAAGAAAACGTTACTTGATTATCAGAAATCAATCCAGTTCATTTTATTCTTTACAATTGATTTTTAAACTGAATTAGGTAAGTGATATAGCAAACTAGCTGTGTGCTTGCAAATACGGGCCTATCAATAGCAAACGCTAATCATTGTGGGAATAAACCAAAGTTATTTATGGGAGGGGGGGGGGGGGTTCGTCGCAAACAACATATATATAATATTCAAGAAATAAATTTAATTTTTGAAAACATTTAGCTGATGAAAATGTAAGTTAAAGTTTTACGTTACAATGTGCATGTGCTTGTAACCTTTAACTCCTTTGAACATTGTAGGTGAAAAGAATTCACAGTCTAATAAAGGGTGTGAATTTTTATAATTTACAAAAGATTGGGAATTACAAAACACAAACTCCTCTCTAATTAGGGAGTCATCGTAGCTTGTGTTTATCCATCTGAAACAGTCAAGATTCAATGATTTCATCGGAGTCATCGTAGCTTGTGTTTTTCCATCTGAAACAGTCAAGATTCAATGATTTCATCGAAAAAGTTGTTATAACACAGGTATGCACAAAGTTTTATATTGAAGACCAATTTGTATATGTGATTTCCGTTGGTGAATATATGTGTATTAACCTCACGGAAATGTGACGTGCATTCGGTATCGTTCCTCAAGCACGTTATGTAATTCTATGAATTATAGATCGCGTGATTTTCTGGGTTTGTTATTATAGTTCTGAAAAGTTCTACGACTGACGATGTCGCGAAATTGAACTATAATATTAGACCCAGAAAATCTAAGTGAATGGGGAAAAATGACGCAATTGCTCGTAATCATTGAAATCGCATTTATAATTCATACATATATCACACACCACGGCTGAGAAACGATACGGATATCCCTGTTCCTCAGTTCCCGCGTTCTTTAGCGGGCATCTTTCCCAATATAGCATGTCACAACGTGATTTCCGTAGGGTTAATTCAAATGCATTCACTAACGGAAATTACAGATAGAAATGGACTTGAACATAAAACTTTGTGCATGTCTGTTTTAAGTACTTTTTAAAAGCGTTTCCGATAAAATCCTTAAATCTCGGCAGTTTCAGAATGGATAAACCATTATCAAGATTCACAAGTTACGAATCCCTAGTTATAAAGAATTTCGTGTTTTATAAATTGTGAAAATTCATACTTTGTTTTTTAGACTGCCAATTCTTTTCACCTACAATGTTCAAAGGAGTTAAAAGTTACAAGTACATGCACATTGTAACGTAAAACTTTAACGTGCACTTTCATCAGCTAAACATTTTAGATCAAAGTTATTTTGATTCAGTTGTTCAACCAACTGATATTTGAATTATGTGCATGATGTTCGAACAAAACTGTTAAAAATGAAAATAATGGTAGATTCGTATTTTTTTTTTTAAATTACTTTCATGTTGTGCATTAAATACGTGCTAATTGACAATATTATTTACAACATATGGAAATCAGTCGTGATGGGAAAATGAAGCATCCTTGGAGCAAAATGAAATTCACTAAGGAGCATTAAAACTGTCCAAATAACATTACACAAACTATCAACATTTCACAATAAACCCACGCGAGATACAGATTTCTGTAAAATCGCCCTCTAATTCGTTTCATGTCAGGAATTTATGTTAAGCGATAAAAGAATATAATGGATAGCTGATACATAGAAGAACCTAGCCATTCTTGGACATAGAAGGACAATAAAAAGAAATGCAGCCGAGGAAACCGATTACCACTGAGTAAACATGGCCGTTGAGGACAGAATAAGAAATCGATGATATTCTGTATGCAAGATAATAATGGGATTATTTTTGTTTACAACATATTGACAAATAAACAGTTCTCTGCACGGATAGAGTCTTGTTATAGAATACGTGCACTTTGTGTGTATCTATTCTCTTTAGTCTTTCGCGCTAACAGTTGTAACATAACATATCAGTACATCCCCTCAATTCAAAAAATGTACGGTTGATCGCTACACCATAATTTTACTTCATGGCTCATTAAAGCATGTCATTTAAGAGAAACTTTAATATTTGAAAGTACATAAGAGTATGAACTGCAGCACTTCTGGATGTTCCGGAGTTTGGAAGGGAACTGACGGATGTAAACAAGTTTGTTTCAGTGAGATGTGTTTGAAAATAATTCAACTCGACATCAATACTTTGTATAACTTTTCCGCTAATCGGCATTATAAATTGGCGATCTTGAAATGTGTATTCGGATAAAAAAAAAAAAAAAAAGTATGTGTCTAGGTTTTGGTTTAGTTTTTTGTTTTTGTTTTTTTTTTTTTAAAAAAAACAGCTAAACATACCACAACAAATTTGATATACAGAGATGCAGTCATTTCATCAGTCTTTTACGAAAAACGGAGAAAAACAACTTATGAGGATTTAACTAACGGGAAGAGGAATCATCGACTAGTTTACACCTTTCTTATTTTGTTACATGGGTATTTCATCATAATGAATCATTTCTGATTGTCAAACTTACTACAGAAATGTGTGAGATTTCTGAAAGTATAGCATCAATGCACCTATATACAGTGGTACACCTACATGTATCGCGAATTAAAAGCAAGTACATGTATTTTATTCCAATATTTCTTGAAAAAATCCAGTGAGAAAGGTTTTCTTGAAATACTTGTATTTACAACTACTTTCGTGATCATGTCACCATGTGTTTTACGACAGTAAGCCTTAAACGAAACTTGTACATTTTCATAAGAAAGACGTGAAGTTAATCATATCTATATTCATCCTTGCTAAACGAAACACTGGCGATGGCCGCAGTAAATTGAATATGGTAGTGTTAGAATATAGAAAATGTAAGCAAAGAATCGGTTTCAAACTACATTTCTTTTTGTACAGGCTAGGATACCGTTATCAATATTACATCATTTCAAGATTTCAGAGAAACATGTAATATTCAAAAAGTGTTTCAATTTTTAAAAACACATGAAGTCATAAACTGCGCCGCTTCACGCCAGGATACTTATGAAGCCCGATGGCGTTCAAGAGGAGAGGGCGATCTTTACAGTTGGTAGAGATATCGAAAAATAAAATTTGTACAGCAGAAATGAATGGAAAATCACACCAGTTTCAAACAGGAATTAAAATGATGTAATATGTAGAGTTTTAAAACTGGGGAAATACCATATATCGGGTGTTTGTACATGTAGCGTGGGGAATGTGTGACAGTTTTTTCTCATAAAAGTAGTTTGCAATCGTGATGCTTTTTTTGTTTGGTGAAATCTTATTTGACAGTATATTGGTTGTATATGAGTGGAAACTATGGCACGTTTGCTTTTGGCGACTTTTCCTCATTCGCCAAAACCGCCAAAGTGTCCAGTGTGCCAAATTTACCTGCATATTGACACATGGAATATGAGTCTTACGCAATTTAGATTCTAAAAAATACCTCATTGTGGTCGCATAGTCATCCAAAGCCTATGATTGGACATGAGGGTGTTCTCTTTTTATTTTGATAAAGTGTTAATAAATAAAATAAGTAGTTACATGTAAGTTGCAATGTGTCCTTGAAAAGAAGGATTTAATAAAGATCTCTCGATCTCGATCTCGATCTCTCTCTCTCTCAGAGGCCTATTTTGCTTCTGGAGCCAAAAATTCGAGCGTAGATCTCCCTCCACGTAAAACAATCGTGTAACACAATCCTGCATGAAGTGACATCGGAAGCCATATACACTTATGTATACGTATAGTGCTCACCCCAAAGCTAGATAAAATTCTTGGTTCAACGTTATCTGTAATTATCAGTGTTCATTTTAGTCCTGTATCCTTTCCGACATATTTCATTTTTTACAAATAAAATCTTGACTACTTTTGACATGTTTGTATTTCTTTAGACTTCATTATCTCCGCTAGGGTCTATCTTTTATCTCAGAAATGACATCACAATATTTTGCAAGAAGAACTCAAAAAAACAAATTTGTAGTATTAATCACAAGTTACCTATAGCTGCAGTGCTTTGAAATTGAAGTCATTTTAACATTTTAGCCCTTTATAAAATGTTTGTCTGGAGGACAATATATTAAACTGGTACCCCGCTGATTGGTGGCTACACACAAACATAAGAGATGCGAAGTCAACAGGATACCAGTTTAGGCAAATGAGAACAGGGAATTATTTTGTAATTACTATCATATCCAATGTGTTTGTAAACATTCTGAGGAACCTTTTGTGATTTTCTAGTTATGATCTTTAATTTCGCCACCTTTTTGGAACATGCAAAATTTTACCAATATCTTAGACCCTATGCCTTTAAGTTTAACTTCAAAAATTAGTGTTTGTTTGGGGATTATCCTATTTAGTATCTGGTCAGTGACAGGAAATATCAAATAGATACATGTAGGTCACGTTATTAACTAATTAATAGGATTATTGTGGACAGAATTAGGTTTTAGCACAAGGTTCAGAATTTGATTGGATAAAATTATCGCAGGGACGTGCGGGTCTCCGAATTAATGATATTACGTCCCCTATCGGGGCCGCTTTCATTGTAGAGCAGAATAAATTCCATTGGCACTTCCCAGTCTTGCTTTTTTCAGGTAATATTTTGTTTTGGTTTATCTAATTTTAGGTTCAGCTATGTTAGATGCTTTTGACATGAAAGTTGTTTAAGTTAAATTGTTTCCAGAATGAAATAAATCAATATTGGATCATTTGAAGTAAGTCAAAAGTATATAAAGCTTTTATAAATACTTCTGTAAGGTTAACACGGTGAAGTTGATTAATCATATTACTTTTACTTGTCACATTATTTAACTTTCTTTGTATCGAGGTTAGCTCCAAGCAGGAATGTTGATAGTTTCTTTCTATGATACTATCATAGGACATTGGTTTAAGTAGTACAGATAAGTTTGATCAAATATGATTTTATATATGTTTAAACTTTTATGATTTTCATATTGTTTGAATGAAATTATTTCATATTTTCTAATATTTTACTTTACATTGTACCTGGTGGCTGTCATTTGTAAAAACACTTTCAATAGAAACCCGAATAAAGCAACACCATTTAATTTCATTTGCACTTAATTCCCTGTCTTGTATTTTTACAGCACTCCCAAATCTTTCTGGACTAGAGGCCGCACCAAAATTAAGGTTATTCACATGGAAGCGAGAGTTCTCAAGTTCCCCAATATAATCGACAGACTGATAGTGCTAGCTAGTCACGACACTAGAACCTTTAAGAACAGACATTTATAGGACCATATTCACTGATAGAGAGCTCACTGTTTACATCAGGCTACAATGACCTTATATGCTTTATCAACTGGAATCGATTTGAGATTATATCAATTTGATTTATCTCTGCGCCAGGACTTTCATTTTCAGTAGTACAATGACAATATGGTCATTTTGCAGACGACACGGAAGTCTCACGTAAGCAACAGGCTTTCCTATTCCCATCGAACGTGGTGATTTCTCATCCCTGATTACTTAAACATGTACTATACATGTATTTAAGCTGTTTTGACTCCTTATCTTTAAACTGTAAATAATATAGACAGTGTAATGTGATACTGCAAATACATGTCTTTGCATTCTACACATTTCCTTTACTTTACAATTGTAAGCTGTCTTGGTTACTGGGAGTACAAGATCAACGGTCTGGTACAATAAATTTATTACCAGACTGTTAACAGGCACTGTCCCTTGGTACTCCCTGTAATCAGGGTAACATTTTTTTTTATAATGCTATTATTCTCTTTTATATAAGTATTCACACGACACTATCATTATCTGCTATCCCAGAAACTGATGTGTGAGGCGGTTGGGTTATTTTATTTATCATGTTGTTAATTTAAATCTTGTCTGTAATCAGTATTTCATATATAATTATATAGATATGTGCAGTGCAGAAGTGTGAACTCTGTCAGTATTACCGGTAGTACTTCTAAATGATTGTTATTTATTTTCATTGTTATAATTAATTGCCTGTTAACATGTACATGCCCCCCGAGGGCCCTTGATTGGTGAATAAACTATATATATATATATATATATATATGTGTGTGTGTGTGTGTATATATATAATAATATATATACCAAATAAATGTCAGCTAAGTCAGTTGATTATATGTTTCTGATGTTTAACAAGACTGCTATTGTCAGCAACTTTTATTTGAATAATTTCATGAAGCTTAACTTGAAAAACTGTTTGCAAAATATGCATGAATGCGGAGAATTATTAAGTCTTCCAAAAGCTTGGGAAGATGGAGTCTTTTCAACTAAAACCAAAGTTATGAAAGAGAAGTGAAAAAATAAGCCTTTATCAACCCGAAAAATTTACACTATCTCAATCGATCAAAAGCAGTGTTGAAGACACATTAGAATTCATATCGAAACTGGAAGTATCAAGGGATCCACAGAGGAATATAATGACGCGATATGCAGTCATAGTGACTGGGTTTACATTCATGGTGACTGGGTAAACAGCCATGGTTACTGCGTATATATATATGATAACTAGGAGCACAGTCATTGTTACTGGACGTAGATCTATGGTGACTGGATGTATAGCCATGGTAACTGGGTATACAGCCATGGTAATTATGTAAAGTCATGGTAACTGGGTATACAGCCATGGTAACTGGGTACACAGCCATGGTAACTGGGTATACAGCAATGGTAACTGGATATACAGCAATGGTAACTGGATATACAGCCATGGTTACTGGGTATACAACCATGGTAACTGGGTATACAGCCATGGTAACTGGATATACAGCCATGGTTACCGGGTGTTCAGCCATCGTGATTGGGTGTTAAGCCATGGTTACTGGGTGTATATCTATGCTGCCTGGGTGCACAGTCATGATGACTGTATGTACAGTCATGGTGACTGGGTATATAGCCATGGTAATTGCGTGTATATTTATGGTAACTACATGTAGGTTACAGTTATGGCTACTGGGATTACAGCCATGGTTACTGCGTGTACATGTATATCTATGGTAACTAGATGTGCAGCCATGGTTACTGGGTATACAATAATGATAACTGCATGTACAGCCAAGCCATGGAAGTTGAACAATACGACTATGATGAATGGGTGCTCGAGCAGCCATGGTCTACAGCCATGTTGACTGGGTATATATGTACATACATTCACAAGAAGATTCAAGTGCAATTGCTTACAGACGCCGACATTGATTCCGATAGACAAAAGTACATGTAGATGAACGAGCGATGATCCACAATGAGTGTCACTGTGGCATTATCAGTGTAGTACAGTCAGAGTTTGTTTTCTAGAGATAAACGTTCTACGTCCGCCGGATGTACGTACGTCCCCCATCTTGGATTGGTACAAGTGGCATGTCGTCATATTAAGTCCGGTTTTTCCACTGCATTAAGATTGTCTACAGTTTGTTTATGTATTCTTGAAATCATTCAAAACACAGCGCAAACTCAAATCGTAAAAACAATTATGTTTAATGACATCTAGGTATTTGCACAACCGAGAGGACGCGAAGACGCTATCATTGTGAAGTTCCAGTGAGTGCTCGGGGCCTTATAATCAAGTTCTCTCAGGTCATGGTCGGAACTTTAATTTGAAATATGATTTTTTTTAAAACAAAAACGCCCTTAGGCCTAGTAACGTGGCTTTATACAACTTATTCTCAACATTTCCGCATCACTGTCACTGCTTGTACCTATAGCTGAGTACTTCGTGAATCTAATTTGCACGTACTACTTACTAAAATGTTGACTAATGTCATATGCATTTACACATCACATTATAAAATGAATAATTGGCAGCAACATCTTTTGTCTATCTGAAACACTTTCATTTGTCTTATAAGCTGTGGATTTAGCCACCTAGGGCCACTTGTGTGAATATAGTCATACGAAATCAATACTCTACAACAAATTCAAATTGAAATAAATCGTAATGTGAAGAATTGATATTGATAATTACCATACGATGTTGAAAAGACAAATTATCATTTACTAAGCGTGTGAGTGTGACTGACCAGCATGGGATGCTTACTCCTCCTAAGCACCCGATCCCACTTCTGGTATGTCAAAGGGGTCCGTGTTTGCCCTACTCTTAATTTTGCATTTTTATGGGATTTATAAGACTGATCACTGTTCATTATCTGTATTTCTATTGACTTGGTGTTTTCTGTAATTCTATATATATACATCCACTTAGTAAATTCAAAGTTATAAATGGTCTAAATCTAAAATCACTTTGAAATGACCAGGTGAGTTCTGCATGTTTAGCTTAAAAAGCTAACACATACATAGAACACTCTTCGAAATGAATATCTATAAAATTATAGATAAGTATAAAGAAGCATATTTCTAGTATACTATGCTGACAAGCCAACATGTAGCTCTGAAAAGTCGACATGATATTCTTACAAGTCGACATAATGATCTGACAAGCCTAACCCTAACCAAGATCATCATGTTGACTTGTTAGATCTTTTTATCGACTTGTCAGATGATTATATTGACAGATAATTATATCGAGTTATGTTTTAAATAGAAAATAGCAATGTTTGTACCTGTTTTCTATTACCTCTAATGAAAACAGAACATCGGTGTCTCGGAAAACTATCAAACGTTGATTTAAAGAAAGTTAGTTCTCTAGAGATGTGTTCAAGAAAAAGGTCAATTGATAATTACGGTGTAGAGAGAAAAGGTGGTCTTACGTACGAAATCAGTGATCTAAAGTGATTTTAACGACGAATCTCGGATATGTGTGGAAGAAAGTCGGAGAGGGTTGAAGACCCGACTTAGTACCGCGACAAAATGACCGCAAGTTTAGCATTATTGTTTGGGGGTGCTTGAATTTTAATGGAGTTGGAACATTATGTCGAGTTGAAGAGAATATAAATTCAGCAAAACACATTGATATCTTGGGTACAAACCTTTGTCCAATTTTTGCACGTCATTTTCCAAAAGGACATCCCCACAGTACATCGATCTCCTTTAATGGAGGAGTTCATCGAAAGATATCGAATAAAAATATTATGTATTGTTGAAAAGGTATTCCGACGACGAACTTGGTCAACGTATGCTCAGGATATGACAGGACATTAACTTAAGTCAGAAACCCTAATAATGTTCTTCCCAGGAGAATCCAGCAAGTCGTTCGATTGAAGGATGAGTTGGTTTTTCGTACGAGTTATTTCTCTTGTGTTGGAAACACGACGCCATTTTTGTCTCCCAACTGTATTATGAAAATTTCTTAGCATGCATGTCCAACTAGTGCAATTATAATGTACATTTATCATTTATAGTTTATATCATTGCCGTCCAAAATCTTATGACTATTTATCATGACGGTACAAATTTATACGGCCCTTTTTCATATGATGATTTTAAAAAATATATATAACTGAGTCTGTTCCTCAGTACGTCACATCTTCAGTCATCCCAAATACATTATTATAGCAATCCATTATAGCAATGGAGCTTCTCTATGATTTAAATGAGACCCTTAGTACATGTTTCATACCTCGAACAAAAGATGTTCTGTCTTTACTAAATCACTTGGTACACCCCCTAAATCCAAGTTTCGTGGTTGGGTAACCCTATCACTGTATCTATAATTATTAAATCCATAATCATCAATGATTGGTAGTAATCAAGGACAGGCTGACGTGCTCTCTGAACACGGTGTTTCCATTTATTTAGTAAACACTGAATTAAAAAAATCAAAAAACACTAGTATAAGGAAATGTTATAGGCTGGCCTGGGCAAACAACAGAAACAGGAGGTCAATTATGTTGATTGAGTAATATATAAATCCGGAGTTAGGATCGATCGAAGTCACCGTTATGCCCATCACTACATGTAACACGCCATTAAAATAGTAAAAAATGAGTACTCACTATCTCGTTTTCGGGTTTCGTTCACAAAGCAACACACTCAGAAATCTAACTCGTCATTTGAAATAAATTGAAAAGAGACAGGGACAGCTTTATATTGCTCTATCAGCATGTTTCTGTTGGTTGCTAAGGTTACTCAAACAGATCATATTCAGAAATGATATCTAGAAAACACACGCCTTTTTCTGTCATGTCCGAAAATAAATCCTCGCTAATGTCCAAAAGTATTAGGAAGTTTTGACTTAAATCCAGACATGACACATGGTTTTGAAACATGAATGGCCGGTTTAGAACCTTGGATTTAAACCGATGATCCATGGATTAGCCGCTGAACCTTTCTTACCTGATCCAGACATACGCAACTGGCCATCACCTGTCTGTTGAAAACAGGCAAACTTCCTCTGGGGTACAAATTATCAAACCGGCCAGCACAAAATTGCACCAATCAAGATATAATGAAAGGATAAATTATACAGAATGTTTACGATAAGTTACCGGTAAACAGAAACCACAAAGAGTTTAAGTATTCGAGTGAAACATGCTCTAAGTATGTTATTAAACTTTTCCCTCGCCACTCCATTTGGTCCCTCGCTTCGCTCGGCACCAAATCTCTTGATACTCGACAAAAGTTTACCAACATATATCCTTATTGCGTTTGAAATTCAAAGATCAAAATCGCATCTGTCACATAAGACTAATATTTAGATATATGATTAGAGCTCAAGTAATGAAACATGAGAGGTTTCTATGACTACAGGATGACCCCTATATCTTTTAGATTGATGGTCACTGGTCAAGGACAGAAGGTCACATATTGTAAGAAATGGTGTCCAGATGATATCTCGCATTATGATATTTGAGCTTTAACAGTAAAACTTCCTCTGAAGAGTCCCTCTATCCGTTTGACGTCTCTTTATGAGTGGAAAATTCTAGAGTGGAACATTAAACAATATACAATCAATCAATATACTGGTTTGAGGTCAAGGTCAATCAGTCATACATGGTAAGAAATTGTTCTCAGACGGTATCTCAAATACAGTGGACTATTTTCAAAACTTTTAACATCTATAAAATTTAACATCTATAAAGTTTCACCAAAGAATTACCCCATTGTACTTTAGAATAATAAAGGTCAAGTGCACCGAGCCATGTTTATATATATATATATATATATATATATATATATATATATATATATATACAAATCTTTAAAAATACTATTAAACGTATTCTGTTTTTTGGTTGGTTTCTTTATTTGGTTGTTGTTTGTTTAAGTACAACTGTACGCTATCTGAATCCTCTTCATTACGCAAGTAGTCTTAAATAACTTTTATTTTTAAAGTATGACGCATAATTGATATATAAGGTTCATTTCGTACAGTTTATTTCGATCATTCGGGATCTTATGAAATACGAACTAAAATTAAAGTATATGTAATGTGATTAAAGGACAACTCAGTCGAGCTATGTGGGTGTGACCTTCCCATCTAATGCTCTGAAGACTCCTCTCCTTAACAATTCTGGAGTCTATACCTTATGTGAAATGAACTTGAATTAAAGAATTATACATCAGAATATTTAATTACGCCAGCACATGCCATTTTCTCATGAGATGCAAGGTTATTTAATATAATAGGAAATAAAAAATTAGTAGATTCTTCAGCAATTAGGGAATCTCTTGAAACTGGGCCATCGACCTCAGTGTCATAGATGTATTGATATCACTAACATGAGGAGTCTGATTTCCTTCCGCATTTAGCTGTAGTTTATTTGACATAAATATTATTATGTTCACTACATGTACTTGTGACCACAATTTGCTCCGACCAACAACCATTATAAAAGTTAAAGTCAACTAAAAGTCAACAGAAAAAGCAGGATTCTTGGGTATTTAAAAGACGTGAACATGACATACCGGTACAGGTACTCCCTAATTTATCACAAATTATCAAAAAATACAATTAGAAAAATAAGATGGCATCCACAATTTTAGTCCAAAAAATTTCAAACATTTGTTCCTATGAATAAGCATTTATCATAAGAGTTAGTCTTCGCATGTAAATCCTAATAAATGATATAGTCAGCTGTGTATGGGTACATGTACAATATGAAAAGTGACCTCAATTTCTGCCTTGCATTCAAAACTAAACTATAGAACGAGATGAACTATATATCATACATCGGGATTTTCTTTGGGTATATTTCGCAGATGCTTATAACATATTAAAAGAAAATGACTGAATATTAGATGATAATGATGATGATGTTATATAATGTGACATTCCTCTCATTTTCACCGTATACTGGAAAGTCTAAATACATTGTGTTGATACGGTGATTCTCATCTATCTGAGAAAGCACTGGTTATAATATAGCAATCAATATATTTCGAAGAAAAAGAGTTTACATCCTTTTTCAAAAATGTTGTAATTAGCCAATGAGAAACGTGACCATGCTCACAGAAGAATTTTCTATCGCATTAAAAACGGTTTTGTTGTTGGTTTTTTTTTAAAGATATTTAGTTCGGTATGAAACATACATATACATCCATTGCATTTCACATTTGTAAAAGTGCCTACGTTGCTTTAAGTGTTTACGTCTTCAGAACAATTAATTAAAATGAAGGGAACGGTTTATTTCTTTTTTAACTACCATTCATTTCGAATACACATTAAAAGAAATCTTTGCATGATCAATCGTGCTGATCTTTTATAAGTAACTTTTATAAGTAACTTGTACTAAAAAGGCATACATGGTGCTCTTGATGGGTACTTCAAACTCGGGCCGGTGTCGTGTCAACTAAATCGCTTATAGTACGGATTTCATGTTATCGAGGAAGTTTTTCACAACTAACATCATCAAAGCTGACTGAAGAGCATGGTCTGTGTGTTCATGACTTTGTTCCTATTAGTAAGCGTCTTTTTTGGTTTCTGTTACTTGTTGGGAGTGTCTCTGGAAAAGTAAAAATATGATTAATCGGTACATATTCCTCACTTTCTGGTCATTCAGAACATTTCTCACCAAAATAACCATCAGTTTAAATAGAAATTATCTGGTGGAAGTATATGGTCAATTAGTTATTTTGAGGGTCTGTTTAATTATTTGATTATCTAGTAGAGTTATAGAATTAATTTGTCATCGTGTAGAATTATATGATTAATGGATTATTCGGGGGGGGGGGGGGGGCTTTCTTAAGAAAATTTATGATTGAGTAGGGCTATCTAATTAATTGATAGTCTCGTTGGGCTATGTGAATTCTTAATTATCTCGTACCATGTTTTAAAATTATTAATTTGTCTATGGACAACCTGTCGTAAGTTTAAATTATTAATTTGTCTATGGACAACCTGTTGTAAGCTTAAATTATTAATTTGTCTATGGACAACCTGTTGTAAGCTTAAATTATTAATTTGTCTATGGACAACCTGTCGTAAGTTTAAATTATTAATTTGTCTATGGACAACCTGTTGTAAGTTTAAATTATTAATTTGTCTATGGACAACCTGTTGTAAGCTTAAATTATTAATTTGTGTATGGACAACCTGTCGTAAGTTTAAATTATTAATTTGTCTATGGACAACCTGCTGTAAGCTTAAATTATTAATTTGTCTATGGACAACCTGTTGTAAGCTTAAATTATTAATTTGTGTATGGACAACCTGTCGTAAGTTTAAATTATTAATTTGTGTATGGACAACCTGTCGTAAGTTTAAATTATTAATTTGTCTATGGACAACCTGTTGTAAGTTTAAATTATTAATTTGTCTATGGACAACCTGTTGTAAGTTTAAATTATTAATTTGTCTATGGACAACAACCTGTCGTAAGCTTAAGGGTTTTGTGTTATCGATTAATTCCCAAACTTCAAGAATGTTAGTTACGGGGGGTGGGAATGAAGTCGATATTTTAACCCATTCTCATTCTCTCTCTCTCTCTCTCTCTCTCTCTCTCTCTCTCTCTCTCTCTCTCTCTCTCTCTCTCTCTCTTGTATTTTACATTTCCTAATTCGACATACACACCTTATATTGCGCTGGGAGAAGGTAAGCCATTCCCGTCTTATCAGGGTATAATTATATTTACTTTTTAATCATTATTCAAAGTCTGTCAGGCGTATGAACACTGTCGAGCATGTCGTCTGCATCTCTGCACGTTAAGCGTTCGCTTCGTAACCCGGGGGGGGGGGGGGGGGGGGTCAAGAGTTCGAGCCCCGCTCGTGCCATTGCCGCGAGAAACCTAAGACGTTAACATAGGTTGTGGTTGCTCCTTCGCCAAATGCTCGTCATTTAGAAGTGACTTTTAAAATGGAGGTCCTGTTGACACGCTAAAGAACCCCCCCCCCCCCCCTTACCCCACCCCACCCCACCCCCGCCACGGTCCTGAGCGTTAAGCATATATCTACATTTGTGGTGACGTCTCAAAATGAGTGAAAAATTCTCGACGGGACGTAAAACAATCAATCAATCAACGAACAGACGTTTGTGGCAGTAGAAATGTGGCAGTCAAAATATCCTAATTATGGAGGGATTTTCATATTTTGTGTAGAAATGATATCTTTGTTATATAAATCGTATATATTTCCTTATCTATATGATATTGTAAAGCTTTTCATATTCTATCATATCTATGGTATATACTTCAATACCTTATTATTTATATCGTATATATATCTCAATACCTTATTACATATATGGTATATTTCCATACAGTATCATATTTTGTGTTGTCAATGCATGTTTCTATATTGACCTGCTATTTAGGACAAATTATTCTCTATATAGGATCACGCAACAGGCAGCCCGATATGTTTGGAATTTGTAAAGGTTGTCATAGTTTCAGATGCTATATCAACGACCTTACATGACACTTCTAAGATATTAAAAGAAAATTATAATTGATCAGAGTGACTAGCAATGTGTTCTACAAATACTGACCCTATGAATCAACTTCCGTATTTTTATGTACTATCTTAGAGTAAGTATAAAGTGTTTCATTTCCTTGATGACGCAACATGTGGATGTCATGATAACTTTCAAGTGTCCTGGCCACCTCCTTCGAAACATATACTACACATTTTCCTTTTCATAGAAATCGTAATTTCTAGATTATTATTGCGTATGTTGTACTTTTACTTTTAAAAGAGAAGACATTTTAACATTTTTTGTATATTTTTAGACAGCATATACTTTTTATAACCATTTTAATCCACTATTGCTTGTGTACGTATCCCCCGCGGAAGACATACTTATTCGACCATGTAAGGCTATCGAGCAGATTTAGGGATGGCATAAAATGAATCCAAACTATTTATACGATAAAGAAAGTAAGGTCTTACGCAACGATTCTGTTATTTTTTTCCTACACATTTTTTCCCCTCTCGATATGAAGAGTTCTTGTATGTGATGCTTCGTATCTCGGCCTGCTTAGTTCAGTGATTACGTCACCTAACTAGTAAATGATGCAAGGGTCTCGGGTTCGATCTCCGACTAATTCATTTGAATTTTTTTCCCCGAGTCATCTTCTTTGCTACATATGTCCATGGTTATAGACAACTTTCCGTAATACATGTAAGAGCTGACTTGACATTTTTACAACCAGGAACTATTAAAATACAGACGTTGTAATACACCACGAGTTTTTTTTTTTTTTTTTTTTTTTTTAGTAGAAAACAAGAAACGGTTCCGGTACAAGTGAATTGTACTTGCAATGTCATTGAGAAACGTGCCATATAAACTGATAACAAGTTTCGTTTGATTTTTGTAGCTCATGAGCTTCTTTGTTGAAGGTCTGTTTCTCGTCATTTATATCCAGTTTCTCATTATTATATTCAAAAGCAGAAATGTACATACATGTGCATCCGAATAAAATCTATTTATTATATAGCTAATAATTAGTCTATTATAAAATTTGCGTAAAATCTAGAGAATGTTAGCGTTCAATATCCTGAGAATTTATTGAACGCTAACTTTGCATTGCATAACTTGTTATTCTCTTAAGAGAAGTCGAGAGGCATAGCCTTCATCGACTTCTCTTCGCAAGCACTCATGTTTTGATTCTGGAAAACGTGTAAATGCCGGAGTCCTTCGACCGACGTTTCGACTCAGATGTGCCTGGATTTACGCAATAGACAACTTTTTTTATTTTTTTTTTTTTATTTTTTGTCCATGGTTATAAAAAAAAAAAAAAAAAAAAAAAAAAAAAAAAAAAAACAAACAACGCAATAGACAACTTGTTTTCAAACATTTAACAATAATGCACAAAACTGTCCAAGGAAATCAAAAACTTACTTGCTTTTAATCCATTTTCAACATGTCCCCTGAGACGTCATCATTATAGTCTTGAACAGAGAGGGATCTTTATCGTGCCACACCTGTTGTGACACGGGGCCTCGGATTTTGCCTCTTACAACAAACAAGGGGTAATGAGGCTCCATCCTAACCCGGATCCCATAAGAACAACAAAAGTCGAGAGATCTATCCCTATCCCGGGGAAATAAAATCGAAAGTATGGGATTATTAACTTCAAATATCTAATTATGATTTTGGACGTCTCCATATCGAGAGAGAGACGTTAAACAAGATACAATCAATCTAATGATTTTATTCTAAATAACTTAATATCTAGGGTAAAACATAAAGTAAATTTAATATATTTATGCCATAAATTTGAAATCATTAAAATTCGATTATTTTTCGATTAATCAATCGAAAAGGTACATCCGATTAATCCGATCATCGATTAATTTTATTTTTCCGATTGCCCGTCACTAGCTATACATTGTATTATAACACCTGCCTCCGAAAAATCTGTAAAATCTACTGGCCCAAAAAGATATCGAATAAAGATCTATATCTTAAGACCAAACAGTGTTGCAGCATGGAGATGGAGATTAAACGAAGAATGTGGCGTTGGATTGGGCATGTTCTACGAAAAGGAGGAGAAGATATCACTAAGATTGCTCGGAGATGGACACCTGATGGAAAGAGAAAAAGAGGACGCCCAAAAGAGACATGGCGAAAGATGGTAGAACAGGAGATGAAAGATATAGGGAAGACCTGGGGGGGAATAGAAAAGAAAGCAAAAGACAGGCAGTTGTGGTGTCAGCTGGTTGAGGCCTTATGTGCTGATAGGCACGAAGAGGATAAGTAAGTAAGTAAGTAATACATTGTATAATAAAAGGGTTATTGAACTTATATAAGTGAATATTGGCACTCGATGGCTGTCAAAATGCACTCGCAAGCTCGTGCATTTTCACAGCCAACTCGAGCCAATATTCACCAATATAAGTTCAATAACCCTATAGTATTGCATGTTTTCAGATCAGCAGAATACATCAGCATGCCTTTAACAAAGAGCCGGACCAGATTTCTATGAGATGTTGTCTGTGTCGTACGGAAGCCGATAGGTGCCAGGGTATAGAATTAATATTTATTAACTGGCGGCCGCCACTTGATATATATATATATATATATATATATATATATATATAAAGCACTGAATTTTCGCTCATCCGATCGATCGATACAAAATACGTTTGTCCGATCAATCGATATACTTCGCCTCTACTAAATATAATTTCTTTTCCGTAACATAGCACGTGAACATTTCTGATCTTGGCAGTTTCTGTAATGTCACGTGGTAAAAATTCGATCTATAGGCTGGCTCGAGATTTAAAAACAAAAAAGTAGTAGTGATTTGTAGTAGAAATATAATCAAATTATCCGAAGAACTGAAACAAAAGACGAACCGCCGTCCTCTTAACCCCAAAATTTTTGGATTTAAAGCTTTGTTTTCATTTTTGAATTTTGCGAGATAAGAATTTTTAGACAATTGTGAAACCAACTTCTACTCCGGCTGCCCCCCCCCCCCCCCCCCCACCCCCCCCCCCCTCTCGGGTGTCTGTTGTTTATTACAAATTACTTTTAAAATTCTCGGGATTCATATTGTATTACATGCAAGGTGAAGATAACGAACAGTGATCAATTTCATAACTCCTACAAGCAATACAAAATAGATAGTTGAGCAAACACGGACCCCTGGACACACCAGAGGTGGGATCAGGTGCCTAGGAGGAGTAAGCATCCCCTGTTGACCGGTCACACCCGCCGTGAGCCCTATATCCTGATCAGGTAAACGGAGTTATCCGCAGTCAAAATCAGTGTGCCAAGAACGGCTTAACAATCGGTATGAAACACGTCAGACAGTATTTGACCCAATGCGAGGTTGTATTGACGAACTAGATCGTTATAACGACCATAGAATTTGCGAAATGTTGACTTCAATCGAGACTGTTGAAATCCCTGTACCATCAACTTGTTTGTCAGTAGCTTACCTCGATTTAAAAACTGACTATACCCAAAACAAGCTCTTGCATATCGAATCAGTTGAGATATATAAACACCATATGCAGGTGATAATGGAATATTGCTACACAAATATGGGAAGTTGACGATGGAGAAGCTGAAATCATCCCGTTTGTCATACAGTTGAGTTGTCAGTTTGAGTTGTACAACTTGGACAAAAATGAACATTAAATACGGTTGTAACCCCCTCCTTCCCTTTTTTAAGCAAATTTTGTGATACTCAATGCAATGCTCCAGTTTGACATTTTATGACGGTGTCCAATTTTCTTGCAATCCGTGTACATGTAAGTACAGCTTAATGGCGTGGCGTCTATAGCACACATCGCGATTGATTTTCAGTCTTCTAATTATTAAATGCCTCGCTTTGCGAAATGTATAGTGTAAAGGTCATGACATTTAAAAGTTATAGTCGAAAGTTTTATATATCATAATATGAACTATTTTTTTCGTGGTCATAAAAAGATATACTGTATAAACCCTTGTCTTAAAAGAAAAAATAAAGACGTCATTCGTTATTAGAACACGTCCGCGGTAACAGACACCTGTTCCGCAGAAACACACGCGACTTCAAACTTATATCTTAGAATGGGCCGGTCCATAATAAACTAGAAATTAGTAATGAATAGGTATTCTGTTACACTGCTTCAGGTACACAAAGGAGAACCATTCAAAATATCTCTAAGGAAGTGCCTTGGCAAAAGACGGGGAAAGCGATCATTTTTCAAAGCTAATATCTATGACAACTTCTGGTGTGGATGAGCACTTCCGATGATGTATTGTTGGTCGATTGATTGATTGATTAATTGTATGTTGTTTAATGCCCCTTTCGAGAATCTTTCACCCATTTGGAGACGTCATCACTGTAAGTGAAGGGTTACAAAATTTAGGCCTATGCTCGGCGCTTACGGACTTTGAGTAGAGATGGATCTTTATCGTGCCACACCTGCTGTGACACGGGACCTCGGTTTTTGCGATCTCATCCGAAAGACCGCCCCATTTAGTCGCTTCTTACGACAAGCAAGGGGTACTGAGGACCTATTCTAACCTGGATCCCCACGGGACGGTGATATATTGCACTAACCCAGCGTCTCCTTTTTTACTATAAGCTTTGAAAGTTCCATGTCTCTATCTAAAAGCGTTACACACACACATATGCAAGCATCTTATCATAAGTCATACACAAAAATAGTGATTTTTGCTCGTTTCATATTTATTAAATACTTGGAAGATTTTATTTTGTTTAAGCCTCGGGTACACCATTTGTTAACTAAATTAAGATGATGTGCTGACGTCATAATGCTTCTCAGTATTTAGAGTGAGAATAAGGACAATCAAGAGGTATAACAGTTTGAAAACAAATTTAATCCATTTAAGAACACCATGAACATACATAATACACATTAGAACACCATGAAGATACATAATACACTTGTAGAGTACCAATTAATCCATATCAGAACACCATGAACATACGTAATACGTTTGCAAAGTACCAAACATTCTTTAAAATCACGTTTCTATTTTCATAATTTTGAAAATGTCCATCTTTTAAATCCAAAAATCTGAGAATGCGATCCCTCCATGTTCTCCGCGGTCTCACCACGCGGGGCTCTTCTGCAGGAGAAAGTCCCGTGGTGCAGAGGAAACTATACTGTACAGGCCTTGGTTTCACGGGCTTGGTCTTCTCTTCTTTGTTCTTGGTGGAATTCTGGGTATCGGGTGCAAGCTTAAAGGTTTCTATATTCGATAGAAACAGCTTTCGGGGAATAAACTTTTGTATTTTCTCTGTTTCTAATGCAGTAAGCTCCCTAGGTTTGTCCAGTCCACTTTTGACTAACTTAGTTTTCTGTTTCAACTCTTGTAACTCAGGTTTCTGTAGACACTCATTTTCCATTTCCTGGCTCGCATCTGAAGTGTTCACAATTTTTTGTTTCTACCATAACACTGTCGTCATCCTGATCTAGTTTCTGGACTGTTCTACCATGGAGAACTATTGCACATGCCTTTTCGACAATGCTCAGGATACATGCTGCAACATCCTCTGTTTTTATGTCAAGTTCTTCGCCACTGATCCCAGGAACATATGTGATTTGTCCGTTCTCTGCATTCGGTATTGCCCGTGCGCTCTCAATGGTTGCCTTGTCTTCTGACTCTTTCTCCGACACTGCCTCTCCAGTTTCCATGCTTGTCTCAAACACATTTCTCTTCTTTATTTTCTTCGGTTTGTGTACCTGCATGAAATATTCATCATTAGCTCATGATGGCAGGAATGAAGAAATATTTGCATTAGCAGTTTTTAAAACTTCAATTTTCGAGATGGCGTCCTTAAAGCTGTATGACCTGATGTTCATGTATTATTTTTGTACATAAGTACTTTAAAGCAGATTAATTATTTTATAAAGTTATTCTCTTTCCCTTAATTACATGCTTGAAAACATCTGCATGTAAAAGAAAACAGTGCGAATAATATTTAGAAAGTAAATATAGTGGCTACATATATAAATCATCCCATAATAGACGTCTATAAATAGACCCACGCGCGTCAGGGGAATCCCAACATGATGTATTAACTCATACGCAACTGTCTATAGTTTTAAGGCTGAAAGAGCGTAAAACAACGAATTACTAAGAGGTATTTGATATTTTTATTACTATTAAACTTATGGTACGGTACTGTTATAACAAAATACACAGCTTTACACAGATTAGACCACCGATGATCTGAAAGTTTGAACTGGTCACGTGACTGTCACTTGAAATAGCAGAGTGACGCGGTTATTTGTAAACATCGATTTAAAATCAAATTATTTGGATTAAAACAGGTGAAATAATTTATGATAGGTCGTACAGTCTCATAACTACATACGTGTGATGATTTAATAGCGTTTTTACGAGATGGAAAAAATATTGTAATTCGGACCATACAACTTTAACCTGTTCATAAGGTACAAAGTCATTTTTCAAATCATTGTCGTCTGTCATAGAACGAAAAAACATTTCCAGAAATCATCTTTTGATTTTCCATTTGCATCGTCTCCAAGCAAGCGCACAGTATGTTTATGTTTAGTTGCAAGGGTGAATGTGTTACGCCGTACACATTATGACGTGCTGTACATTGTGATATTATAATTCGGTGACGTTTAAGAAATCCGATATTCTCTGAAAGCAATCGGATCACGTGTTCGTCCTTCTCCGTAACTGGTAAGAAGACTCGGACCAATCGGAATTCCTCGAATGTCTCGCACACTCGACAGTGATCTCGGTAGTCTCGTTCAACCAGACACTCGACTGTCTCCGTAAATCTCCGACGAGCAGAGAGTCTGGTAAAAGACACGCGATAATAACTGTTACCGCTAGGTAGCGCTAATTTAGTTTCCGTTGGATTCTCTCTAACATAAACAGTCAATTCCGAAATTTGATGCTAATTAGTTGTTCCTTCATTAGTGATACTAATGGGAAAATCATTACTACATGTACAATAAAAAAAAATTACGCTCTTTGTCAGCTGGAAATTGTACTTTCACTTTTGCCTCCTAAAGTGAATTTGATAAAACGGTTTTACCATTTCCCGTCGGTAGAACAGCAAATGAATATTTCTTTTAACAAAAGCTTTTATAAACACTCTAGTTGTAAATCCTTATGCTTAAATGGCAAATTCAATCTATTACAAATTTCTTCGGTAGTCGTTATTTTGAAGGTGTGTTGAATCAACCAATCAAATTAAATACCGAAATTTTGGTAAGCCTCGTTCTGACGTTACAAACGTTATTGCGTATCTTTACCAGACTCTCTGCTCTTCGGATATTTAAGGAAAAAGCAGAGCGTCTGGTTTCACGAGACTATGATCTCGGATGTAATACGATGGCATCCCAATCGTAACTACTCGGCTATTTCCGTAACCGCAAATGAACCTCGTATGTGGATCGACGCCATCAGAGTTGGTTGTTACGTATACATAAACGTAACTTTGACGTCACAGTCGTACGTTACACTATGAAACCAAACTCCCCGTCGAGGCCTCATTACGTCACCTACGAATTGGTTTGTGAGCAAATGAACTCTGTGGAAGTTTGACTATGAAACGTGAACTTTCAAATGCATCTAAGATATTTTACACATCTAAGGTATTGTACCACTATCAATTTCCACTTACATGTTATGTATTAGAGTGAATAGGACGTTAATGATACCCAAACTGAATCTGTGGTGAAAATATAAATAACTTATTATATACTTTCAAT
Source organism: Ostrea edulis (assembly GCF_947568905.1). NCBI lineage: Eukaryota > Metazoa > Mollusca > Bivalvia > Ostreida > Ostreidae > Ostrea > Ostrea edulis. The sequence continues at coordinate 73,063,078 of NC_079165.1, read as the reverse complement.
TTCATCTCTCCTTTTTTCTTTAAAAGTTTGCGGGCATATATCACACGATATATGCCCGGAAACATTCCGGCCCGCAAACATTACGTCACAATCAAATTTCTACGCCGTTAATTTTCAAATTTTTCGTGTTTTTCATCTTCTACTCAGTTAAACCGATAGTTATTGTTAAAAATAAAATTATTGTTAGTTTCTAAATGAAATTGAAAGTATATAATAAAAAGGTTATAGACTTTGTATGGGAAATATGACGACCTCGTTTTTTGTCGCGAACGGACCTCGCAAGCTCGGTCCGTCTACGCGCCAAAAACTCGGTCGTCATATTTTCCCATACAAAGTCTATAACCTATAAATATTATTCAGGGATTCGGTTCTGACCTTTTAACACTCATCCACGGGCGCGCTTCCAGCGAAGAAATGCATCGATTTGATGCAATTCTTGCGCCGATTATTTATCAAGGCCAAGAGTAAAGAACTCTGCTATAGCCGGAGGTGGGAGGCACAATCGGACTACCTCGGTCATTTTTTTTTTTCTAGCATGCAATGGGAATGGGCGAGCTGATTTGAGATGTTGGGAGGCACAGCGTTTCACTACGTATAACCGTTTTTCATGGTAGATGGATGATTATAAGGGTGTAGTTTTTTTTTAACTTGGAGAGAGTAAACAAAGAAAAGATTTTTTCTTTAATATGATGATCAGTGCTTAAATAAGACGTCACTGTGACGTATCGTATCAACTTCCACTTTCCCGGATATAGTATTCTGATTTGTGCCATGTCCTTCTTGCGTCAAATGAACAAAGTATATGTACTTGTAAAAGTACACTTAAATCTTGATTCTTGCAATACTAGGTATTCTTTGTGGTGAACTCCCGTAACCACAAGCAGGACCTTCCTATTAATAAATGCACACGAAATGCTTGTCAACATTTGACAGAAGAAAGCTCATGACAATGCCTGTCGTCTGCGGTGTTTGTATTGGTAACATTTTACCAGATCTTAATTTCACCAGTAAATATTACATTTGTATACGGTATGTTTTACCGAAAAGAACTGATCCTCTTCACATCAGAATCATGACTGAGTGATCTAAAGCTGTGCTTCTGAAAAGCAAGCTCAGGAAAACGTCGGTTTGGAACAATCAATGTTTACTCATATCGATATGTCACTAACTGTTGGTGAAAATCTACACAGGAAGACCAGGGACGTAGCAATGACAGATCTTTATCGTCCCAATTTTTAAGGCTGCCGCGACGAGGTTTCAGTTTTGTGAGAGAGGTAAGGGAGACAAAGAGCGAAAAGGGAAGAGGTAATTTCTATCAACGTCACAAAACCACTCTATGCATATTCAGAGCTAGAGAGGCACGCCCGCTGTCTTTGATGAACATGTATCCTCAGTGCACCTCACTTTTGTATGTCCATACATATACATGTACTTGCATTTATATCTACGTGTAGCAGTCAATCTCAAGAGAAGTTAATAAATGCAAGGTGAAGATAACGAACAGTGATCAATCTCATAACTCCTATAAGCAATACAAAATAGATAGTTGGGCAAACACGGACCCCTGGACACACCAGAGGTGTAAATACAATGCCTTGTTAGAATACAAGGACAACCGTATAGGGAGAGGCCATTAACACAAATACCGCCAATCTAATTCCACATCTGGTATTTTATCCTTCCGTATCAGGGAGTCATGTCGGTGCTTTTTTCCCCATTTCTTCCTGAGGTGACCGATAAACTTTAACCGTGTGAGTACAAGAAGGGATCATGTACGTTTTTTTCTGTCGCTTTCGTAACAGTCTACACAATTTATATAAAATAAGACACGTGTGTATAAGGTATGAGGGGGTATCTTCAAACAAAGCTGCATTAAAGTGCAGGTTCATTACACAGCATGAGGTCAAGCTATTTCCCCCAGAAACGGTTTTCTACATACTGCAGGTAAATAGGTCCGAAAGATTATGAAGTAGAATATTGTACCTACTTTCACATTATATCTACTTGAAGGCAAATGACACGCCCCCCTTACTTATATACTATACACACTATATGTGTGATGAAAGGAATAGTAAACAAAACTGTAAAAATTGGGTAGTAAATGTTAAAGGTATTTTGTCAAATGTTGGATTGATGAACCTATGGTTAAATCAATGTACTTTGAAGCCACAATACATGTTTGCAGTTGCTAAGCAACGTATTTTGATAATTGTAAACAAACAATACTTTCTAAAGTCAACACCCCCCCCCCCCCAATGTAGAATTTATAAACATTTGATTGACCATTTTACTTTGCAATTCTACTTAACTAAAAGAATTCCTTTGCAGTATAAAAAGCATCACTGGTTAGTTATTGAAACCGGTAAATACAAAAATGCTCCTTTAGAAAGACGTTTACATGTATGTGCTTTATGTACCTTAGATGGAGAAGATGAGTACCTATTACAGTCAGGAGAAGATGAGTACCTATTACAGTCAGGAGAAGATGAGTACCTATTACAGTCAGGAGAAGATGAGTACCTATTACAGTCAGGAGAAGATGAGTACCTATTACAGTCATTTAAGAATCAAATTTTTGAAAAAGTATTATTATATCAGACCCTCTGTTTTTAAATCAATTCAACTTTTATCGACACAGAATGTAAAGGAATTATGTAACTTGGGTTTTATTAAGAATTCCTTTGAAATTAGAAATACCACTGTACAATTTCTATTCTTTCTTGACCTTTATATGGTTTTAGATTTATTACATTGTATACTATGTCTATTAGCTGTATTTGCTTTTAACTAATAAACAACAACGACTACTTATTATTCGGTTGAGAAACATTTCAGGTCAATCGGGGTTTCACACGTTGCGGGGTGTGAAATGTTTACTGATGATCTGGGTGTACGGAGTTTACACGTGGGCATCATAAGGTTTATCATTATCTCAAGACTTCGTACCAAGAATATTGCGACATAAAATAGTGACTCATCTAGAAACAAATTTGAATCTAAAACGTACATATGATCATTTTGCCAATATACTTTAATTCACGTGGCCATGAGTACTGTAGTTTAATATGCTCGGTGAGGCTGGCTGTCACTAGTGCAGACTTTGTTTTGGGGCTCTACCTATAGTGAAAATATTTATCCATTACTATAGAATGCCAGAAACATTGTTGAGTTTGTTATACTACAATTTTACACTCACATATTGGGTTAATGTATCAAACTGCAACATCCGTTTCAATGTGATTGAAATTCTTATTATTGTGATAATTTACATGTCACATGAAAGAATGAATTTGAATGAAAAACACACAAATAGAAAGCAGGCAGGACATAACACCAAATAAAAAAGTATCTGGAACAATCCGTTAGAGTCAATGTAACTTCTCACTGAACCAACTGTCTTGACTATGCATTCGAGAGAAATTCTACTTCCTTTTAAAGAAATGGAAAATCTCCTTTTTTACTTACTTTTAAGAAAATGGAAAAATGTCATTTTGATAAGTATTTTGATATTACATAAAACAGACCCCTGTCATGTATAATAAGCTGCTTGCCTCAATTTCCCGTCTTAATGTGCCAGCGACAACAGCGACTTCCGTCCTCTCTTCATATGTCACGTGGTTAGGAAAGAAAGGGCGGGCTAAACCAAGTGAGCTATAATAATAAAGTCGAGCGGCTAACCACTTTCTAAAACACTTTGCATTTGAACAGACCGTAACCATGACTGCGCTCAGCAGCGGCGCGGGCAATTTTAATGTTACGATCATGGAATTGAATTCTGAGAGCTACACGACTATGGGAAGGGTGGTAGACAACAGTACCTACACTGGTACTACAACAGATCAGCTTTATGAAGAGACACTGAATCGAGCATCAGCTTATTTGTGGATTATCATCTCACCAATCTTTCTTTTCGTAGGAATTTTTGGAAACATTTTGAACTTGTTTGTTTTGCGGAGAATGCATTTTGAAAAAAATCCCACGTTAATTTTGCTGGTTCTTCTCAGTTTTACAGATATGACCGTTCTTTTGGTCGGACTGCCCAGATACTGGGCTAGGGATGCCTTAGACTTTGATCTTCGGACAGTTTCACAGTTTAGCTGCAAGTTCAGTTTGTTTCTTATTTACACTTCCATGCAGCTTTCGTCGTGGATTCTTGTGATGGTGTCCATCATTCGCATGATTAAAACCGTCTTGCCTCTACATTTTCCCAAACATAAGATACGAGTGACACGAAAGAACACGCTGACCTCTTTTGTGATAGTGGTCATTGTACTTTGCATCATCAACTTTCATTTATTCATTACAAACGGTGTGCTGATGGATGATGGAGACGCTTCGTGCACCTCTCTTACCCCTGAATACAGAGATTTTGACGAATTTGTTTTCGTCTACATTGACTTTTTCGTTCTCTCGGTGATTCCAGCACTCATTATTATCGTCTGCAACGTTTTAATTTATTATGTTCTAAAACAATTGAAGCACAGACGAACGTCCACATCTTCCACGGATAAAGTGACGTCGGAGTCTGTCTCAAGAGTTACCCGTATGCTTTTCGTAACAAGCTCTTATTTTGTCATCGCCACCGTTCCAATATCTGTGCATTTCATCGTTGACTCCTACGTTCGACCTGGGTCAGATGCTTTGACGCAAGCAAAGTTGGACATGTCGTTCACGGTGCTCTATCTATTTGAGTTTTCACATTTTGTAGTCAATTTCTACTGTTACACGGTCACCAATAAAAGATTTAGAAGAACCGTACAGAACCTAAAGGACGAGATGAAAAACAAGTATGTATCAATTACGTAATTGCTTACAATTGTTTAATAAATGTGCGAGCGTCGTAACAGGGCATACATTGCCTTTAAGTTACAAAGGTCAGGTAATTGCACATAGGGCCTTTGGTGGTAACACGGTGAATGTTGGTGTCAGCACTGTGAAGAAGTCATCTAAATCTTTATCATTCCTCTTAAATATTGCATAGTATTTGTTTAATTTCTCACAGCTAGATACTTGAAAGTACTTGAATGTATTATTAGTATCACATTAAAAGAGGAAACGCTTCAATAATAATAATAATATATACTGAATAAATCAAAACTGATATACATACCTTATATAGATTAAATAGATGGAATATTAACAATAATTACGGTATCTCGTGCATCTTTTTCAGAATTCGTCGTCATAGCCGCGTGCCCTCCGACTCATACGACGTAAACAGTACAGTGGATTCCAACAAAAAGTGTTCAGTCAGCGGGGTGTCAAAGTCGATGTAGTGGTGCTGCAAACCATTTTCCCGCCAATACCAGCCAAACGGGAAGAGTACCTACTTTAAAACCGGAGAACATCTGAACCGCGACTAATGAAACAATAAACAGATTTTTGAGGTTTAACTGAGAATGTACCTCGGCGCATATCTTAATATGTAGATTTGATGCTGCAAAGGTTCTGCTTGTGAAAGCGCGCGTGCGTGTATGTGCATGTGTGTGTTTGATTATACTAGCTAGTGTGAAACTTTAATGCACACTCTAAATATTTTTTTTCACATATTAAGTTTTATTTCTACATGTATATATTTATAGACAATCAAAGATGTAACATTCTAAAAGGAATTGGTAGAGAATGCAATGATCATCTTAAGAACACCTTGTTTCACTCACAGTTCGTACGATAAGGAATTTGGATCATTTTGAGTTACCGGCATTGCTCAAGGGGTAACTCCTCATCAATTTGTGCATCTCGGTATTCACCGTCTGAGATACTACATGTTATCTTGAAATTACAAAAGTTCCTTGTCGCTTTGTGTTTGTACATTGTACAAAAGGGGAATAGGACATGAAACCACAACCCGGAAACATCCGGGACCGATTTCCTCCATTATTCATTACATCTTTGACTGTGTTTAGTATGTAAATATGAAATGTGTATAGTATGCAAGGACTGCAGAATAGAAAGAGTGTATTATGTGACATTGATCACAAAGTGATCATTTCATCAGCTTTATCTGTCTCACCTGAAATGTATGGCTTTAATTTATTATTTGTATATATGCATTTTTTTTAAATTTTCTAAATAAATAAATATATATATATATATATATATATATATATATATATATATATATATATATCAATCAAAGAAATGTCCTGTGTTATAAAGTCTTCCTCCGTTGATAAAAATGTTCTACTGCGATAACTAACGAGAATGGTTTTAAAAATTCGTGAAACATCTCTGCATTCTTACTCAATATATGAAAGGCGAAGATAATGAACAGTGGTCAATCTCATAACTCCTATAAGCAATACAAAACAGAGAGTTAGGCAAACACGGACCCCTGGATATACCAGAGGTGGGATCAGGTGTCAAGGATGGTAGGTTGTATTGGCAAATGTTATAACGACCATAGAATTTACGAAATGCTGACTTGAAACCCCTGCACCATCAACTTGTTTGTCAGTAACCCGACTCGATTTAAATACTGACCATACGCCGAAAAAGTTCTTGCGTACCGAATCATATGTACATGTATGTCATAAGTTTTGTTTAAATGCAAATTGCCTCCCTCCTTGCAATCAATGATCTTGAGATGTGGACTATGACTTTTTTCTCTCTCGACAAAACTAATGGTTAGGGCTCTCACATCACAATTACTGCCTATGCAATGCATGCACAGCTGTATCCCATACTGAAAAGGAGGGGCGTGATAAATGCAGCACATCAAAAAGCCAATTTTCAATTACGTAGTGCTATTCCTAAACTATCCTTCGTGTGTCTCCCAGAATTACTTTGGTGGACTTCATACCGAACACGTGTGGGGTAATTGTGAAGCTGCCCCCACTTAACAGTGTTTTTATTCAGGTTTATAGTTTGAGAAAAAAATACTTGAATATATTGATTTTTAATATTCGTCTTCTTTCCTTTTTTTAAAAAATATATATTAAGATATCGAACATTTTCTTTGATATAAGAAAGTAAGTTTTTATCTCAGAGAATAGTTTTGTTCATATGCAGGAAAACCTCTATTTCTGCAGTGGTCGATAATTGACATTTAATATAAGGAATAAAAACTCCTGATATTTGATACATGAATTGAAACAACATCTCATACAATAAAACACAGTACAACATGTACATGCTGTACACCACACAATAGGAATACACGGGAACAAGTGCTTCATACCTCTCGCTGACTGCACCCCCCCCCCCCCCCCCCCCCCTACTACCCGTAGTAATACATTGCCCTATATAGCGAGACTGTCATTTCACTAAGATATCGACGGTTAGAAAGAATCGAAGTCTGAGCATTTGAAACCACGTTGTTCATGTAAACTAGTACATGGTACATTGTATTAAGGAGGACATTGTAAACAAAGAGAATGTCTAAACTAACCTCATCATGATCAAGAAGTTCAAAACGATTAAAGAAGATGTTGACACGATTAGATAGATCAGTTCACCGAGTCTTTACGCTATCATCACGAGTCTTTACGTACCACTTGAATCACATTGTTCGTCAGTGAGTTTGTCGCCCAAAAAAGAACGTTTGACACGAATAATGCGGAACTCATTTTAGTGCAGACTTTTTTCCTTGCTCTCCTTGAAATGTTGTCATTCTCCATTGTATTCGCGTGATAGAACGTACTGACACAGCGTTTTAAATGCATGTTGTCTTACTTTTTGACTAGTACTTAAAAATCTAAACCTACGTGCTTGAAGAAAGCTATGTCGTTCATAGATTAATACAATATCCGGCTTTGTCTATTTGCTGTCTAATGTCGCATTTGAGAATTTTTCACTCATGTAGATTCGTTACCAGCTGTAGGTGAAGTGGCACTTTTGACCTATGGATGGCACTCATCGTGCCAACGCCTACCGGGACACGGGGTCGCCTTTTAGGATGACTTTCACTTGTAGGGTACCATTAGTTAATGGGTCTTATATTATGACATAACCCCCGTACCTGTTACCATTAAATCGAGGAAAACTGTGCTCAGGTGCATCTAATGGTTGAAAGGGAAGGGGACATCATTTGTGCAGTATCATATGATCGAGGTATATTATATCCTGACCCCTTATTCACAAAATCATGGCTTCATTTGGCGTTGGTTCATTGCACAAACCATAGCTGTAATCAAAGTACAGAATGTACTAATGGGACTTGAACTTTTTAAGGCATGCAAAGAAAAATTGTTAATTTATTTACTATAACAATAATAATATGTTTATTCACCAATCAAGGGCCCTCGGGGGCATACACAGGTTAACAAGCAATTCATTATAACAATGAAAATAAATAACAATCATTCAGAAGTACTAATACTGTCCCGAGTTCACACTTTCTGCACTGCACACATCTATAATTACATGTGAAATACTAATTTCAGACAAGATTTACATTAACAACTAAATGCAGAGATTCAGCCTTGTTACGCTAATGAGCAGTGAACTCGTCCATGTAGTGCCAAGCGCGCGATGCTCGAGAAAAAAATCTCGCGTGAATGTATTTTTTCCTATCATTTCTGCTTATATAATGCTTGTAACTCTTTGTTTTAAATTTTAGCTTTTGAATATATAGCGTCATATTGTACTTTGTGAATTTACTCAGTAGGTGTAAATACAGTTTAGTATTATATTGTTTGAAGAGCGTTTTCTGGGACATGAGATATTTCAAACAAAAGAGGATGTAAAAAGGCCCACACCAAAGTCCTATGCACACTGAGTGTAACCATGCGCACAGTGCGTGATGAATGAACACTGAGTGTAACCATGCGAACAGTGCGTGATGAATGAACACTGAGTGTAACCATGCGAACAGTGCGTGATGAATGAACACTGAGTGTAACCATGCGAACAGTGCGTGATGAATGAACACTGAGTGTAACCATGCGAACAGTGCATGATGAATGAATTGACTGAAAAATCCTGTCCATTATTGTACAAATTTCTTCATCTTAAAGCACGATTCCTGTTCCTCTAAGACGAGTACTATTTCAGGAGGCTCGGCTTACATCGGGAACTCGAGACGAGTACTATTTCAGTAGGCTCGGCAAACATCAGAACTCGAGACTAGGACTATTTCAGAAGGCTCGGCTAAGATCAGAACTCGAGACGAGTACTATTTCAGAAGGCTCGGCTAAGATCAGAACTCGAGACTAGGACTATTTCAGGAGGCTCTGCTAAGACCAGAACTCGAGACTAGGACTATTTCAGGAGACTCGGCTTGCATCGAGAACTCGAGACGAGGACTATTTCAGGAGGCTCGGCTTACATCGAGAAATCGAGACTAGGACTATTTCAGGAGGCTCGGCTAACATCAGAACTCGAGACTAGGACTATTTCAGGAGGCTCGGCTTACATCGAGAACTCGAGACTAGGACTATTTCAGGAGGCTCGGCTTACATCGGGAAATAGAATCACTCAGGTGAAGGATTTAATGTTGACTTCTTAAAGGAGCATTATAAGCTGTGTAACCATTTTATCTCTCACAATCTTTCAATGGCTAATATATTAATGACTATTAAAACATTTATTTTGTACAAAAACAAGAGAAACCTAATAAATTTTACGTTAAATAACCGCTTTAGTGTAAAGAAATATATAAAGAAGAATTATTGTCTTGCAAGACAATAATTATTCAATCACCAAAATCACATGTTTTGGGGTTTAAAAGTGTTTAAAATAATTACGAGTAAATACTGGTGTTATTACTGAATTATACATGTATGATATAGAGCAATTTTCATTGAATACGTCCCTTGGGGATCCGGATTAGAATAGGTCCTCAGTACCTCTAGGCTTGCTTGTCGTTAGAGGCGATTAAATGGGGCGGTCCTCTTTATGACACCGCAAAAACTGAGGTCCCATGTCACAGTAGGTGTGGCACGATAAAGATCCCTCCCTGATCAAAGGCCGTAAGCGCCGAGCATAGGCCTAAATTTTGCAGCCCTTCACCGGCAATATGGCGACGTCTCCATATGAGTGAAAAAATCTCGAGAGGGACGTTAAACAGTGCCTATCAATCATTGAATACAGTTTTTGGTGAAAAAATTACAGACAATGTCCCCTTAAAACCTTATCATTGTACATTGTATTCATATGCAATACATGCAAGGTGAAGATAACGAACAGTGATCAATCTCATAAGTCCTAAAAGCAATACAAAATAGATAGTTGGGCAAACACGGACCCCTGGACACACCAGAGGTGGGATCAGGTACCTAGGAGGAGTAATGTACGTTAATGATTTGAACCCATATTAGAACCCTATCCTGGTTCTGACGAATTGAATCTATACTACTTCAATATTTGCAGAATATTAGTATATTTCGACTGTAGATAATGATCACAGGGGCATGCTCACAGTTTATAGATTGTTGACTTTTTTTATCCAAATTTAATTTTACAAGCAGAGAGCAAGCCCCTTTACAATGGTCTTATCAGGAGGGGGGGGGGGGGGGTACGGGAATTGCAACCCCGCCTTTGGTTGAACATTTTCACAAAAATGGTCCTTTGGAGACGTAATAGATACCATCTTAGATCACACCCCTCCCTTTCAAATTTTCTGGACCCATCCCTGCTGTATCTGACACCAGGATGATACATCATACATGTAACTTCTTCTAAGGTTATAATACATTCTATTCGTACGAATTATGACCAAAGGCCACATGTATCTTCGATCATTGGCCACTGGGGGCATCAAATTACCTTTACATTTTAATTCGTGAAATACATGTGCATCACAGTATCATGCCGAAATGTGATAGAATGTTTCAGAAGTCAAGATTAGGAAAACATGGTGAGTCATGATCCGTGACCAGCTGGACGGACATATGACCCTTATGTAGATATCATGTGCTCGGGAAAGGTGAATTGTTTTTGTTTATAAATACTATGTGTAATCCTTTTTCTTTTGTTTTTGATTTAGGACTTTAAAAGTCACAAGTCCGCCCCGTTTGAGTCAGTGCTGTGTTATTGACAATGCATCATCTGTTACACTCAAAACACCAAGGCCGTCAGAGTACACAAAAACGAACTTCCGAACTACACTATATGTACACCGATCACGTGTTTTCCTCACAGGGGCTCGGTTGTCAGATATTGAAGTTTTGTATTATTTGTTCCCGAATAATAAATTGAAGTTTTGCATGATTTGTGTCCGAATAATAGATTATATAAATAAAATCCACCACCAAAATCCGCTGTTTTCGAGGTTTTAAAAAAGGTGTATCATGTGTACATTAAAAAAAGTACTTTTTTTAATGTACACATGATACACCTTTTTTAAAACCTCGAAAACAGCGGATTTTGGTGGTGGATTTTATTTATATAATCTATTATTCGGACACAAATCATGCAAAACTTCAATTTATTATTCGGGAACAAATAATACAAAACTTCAATATCTGACAACCGAGCCCCTGTGGTTTTCCTGTGAGTTTCTATGCAAATAAAATGGCTATCCATAAACATAAAAGAAAGGAACCACCGACTGGTGACGTCATCCTTATAAAGTCACTTCCATTGTATGAAAACACTGTTGTTTTGTACATTTCAAGGAAAATACAGACGCAGGAATTTATAGCTATGCCAGCCTTTGAAAGAAATTAATACACTGTCGGGCTTACAAGGTCAAGGTTTATCGACTAAGACGACTTGCCGAGCTACGGAAGCCTTTAAGGGTCAAGTTAATAAAAATTATATGTCGAATAAACGACATAACTATGTCGAATAAACGACTTAATGTGTCGAATAAACGACATAACTTTGTCGAATAAACGACTTAATATGTCGAATAAACGACATAACTATGTCGAATAAACGACATAACTTTGTCGAATAAACGACTTAATATGTCGAATAAACGACATAACTTTGTCGAATAAACGATATTTTAATAGCTCTACAGTTGAATACACGCATTGTTTCGGAGAGTTACATCAGGGACATTCCTAGCTCCATGTATCGGAGAGATATCAGGTATTGCATCCAAGCATCAAAACACAATTATTATTATTATTATTATGATTATTATATATATATATATATATATATATATATATATATATATATATATATATATATTCATGTTATATTAAAAGTGTAGGTATTGCAAAATGCACTGCATGACAAACAATATTTTATAAATCTCGTTTTGCGGTAGCATATCATAGTCTTTTTACTGATTTACGAATTAATGACATTGACACACAGAGGTGATGGCTAAATAACAAAGGGGAGTATAATCATTTGCAAACTGTGTTTAAATGTTTCATCAGTGATTACATTATATATTTCCATAAAAATGCTAAATACCATGACTCGGTTAACCAGTACAGTACGTGTTGCATACTTACTCATGTCACTATGACACCCAAAATAGTTTATGTTTGTATATACGTACATGTATGTATGCATGTGTGTGCATCAGGGGCGGATACGGGAAACTTTGAAAACGGGTAGTGGAGGAGTTGGGGGGGGGGGGTAAGAAAGTCATCGACAATTTGCATGGATATGCCTTAAAAGACCATGAATTGTGCGTGAGGATGAAACATTTTGTAATAAGCGGGGGTCTGAGTGGGTGTTCCTAAACAAAAAAATGTCTGATTTTTTAACGCATTTGGTGGATTCTGATGCATTTTGAGGATAGTAGCAATCGTATCGATTGGAAATGTTTCAATTGACAATTGTTGAAGGAATAAAAACGTCATGATGTCTTTTCGTGATCTGTTCACACTATCACCCTTCATTTATTATCTCTACTTTCAATTTTTTTTAATCCCTTGTTCTGTTAGTGTTCTTTACATTGATAGATGCACATAGTTCTATGATTCCCCGTTGTTATATCCAAACACTTTTATAGAACGCCGTTTTAACATAAATTCAATTATTTGAAGATATGAAATATTGGAAGATGCATTTAATTAATTAAAGATATCTTTAAATGCTGAAACGTATTTAAAGATATAATAATTCATAATTGAATTCATCATAATTGAATTCAAGATGTCTTCAAATAATTGAATTTATGTTACAACGGCGTTTCATATACTTTTCACACCGAAGTGTGCACACTGGGACTATGTTTTAATTTCATCTTCAAATAACGGCTCTGAACTGAATGTATGAACATCATTGATTTTTCAGGCTGACCTTGATGAATTTCCCAAGTCATGGAATTCACATCACATTAGACCCACCAGAAATCAAAACTGCCCTCATGGTCGACCAATGGTGATGTACAACATTCCATCTCTCTTCAACACAAGCAACTATCTTCAATTAACATCTGAGCAAAAGATTAATGTATGTGCTGAAGAATGTTCGTTTCGCAAAGATGTTACATGTGACGAGCAGATAAGTGAACTATGTTGCATTTACATGGAAGAAAATGGGTGGCAATATCCCGTGGATGTAGGAGAAGGCATAACATTGTACAGAAACTTGCGGAGATCGCTTATGATTGATCTCAATATGGATCCTTATTTTGATGACTATGATTCGAGTGCATATGATATACTAAAATAAAACAATACTAAAATATGCAATGTAGTTAATGGTTTATTATACTTCCTCGTAACTTTAACAGAAATAAGCTCTATGAGAAGTCTATGATCGGTTATTGTTTACACGAAACATTCGGTCTACATCTCAAAAGTTGAACATGCTTAACTGTAATAATAGAAAAAACTCGGTATTTTGCAGTTTGCAATAATGCAAACAAATACAGAATTTAAGCAGGGCGAAAAGATGTTTTTCACAATCTTTAACAAAACTAAAACTTGCATCAAAATACAACACCTTGTGCCTCGAAAATGAAATAAAATTCTGAGCTATAAATCGCATATCGGTCATATACATGCTATGAAACGGTACTGCGACCTTGTGAGATATCGTAGTACTTCCTACGGATGTGTCACATGCAGGGCTAACTTATAGCATTAAAAATAGATACAATAACAACTTATACCATCGTCTATGTTTTATACCATAGACTGTTTTTCCTTCAAATCTTTCTACCAGAGTCTACTCTGCTCTGTTTTTTTTTTTTTTTTGGGAGGGGATGTTTTTTTTTGTTTGTTTTTTGTTTGTTTGTTTGGTTTTTGTTGTTGTTGTTTTTTTTTTGCCAATAGATAATATCAACATACTTTGAATTGAAAAAGAGCATTTATTACAAACGCCAATGTAAGTAAAAACAATATACATGTAGCAGAATTGTCCTATATAAAATATATGTTACACCTGTCACTAGGAAAATGAGAACAACCCAAAAAGGTACATACAATACAATAAGAGCATATCTTATATTTGCCCTAATTAATATAGAGCAATCATGAATACAAAACTGTATATACACAATAAAATACACATGACTAAAAAATTGGCAAAATTGATGGGACTAGCTTGAATCAAAACATGTCACCAACTTGTAACAAACCAACGGGTTAGAGACAAGTGTCCCATCCAATATTTTATCGTCTTCTATCTTTTGAATCGCATCTGGACCAACTCCTCTCTCCCGTAGAAACGTGTGCAAGTCTTAACCCATCATGCATGAGATTGTGTGACGTTTCCTTATGTCACTAGTTCAACACATGTATGTCGTTTATTCGACATAATTATGTCGTTTATTCGACATAGTTATGTCGTTTATTCGACATAATTATGTCGTTTATTCGACATAGTTATGTCGTTTATTCGACATATTATGTCGTTTATTCGACATAGTTATGTCGTTTATTCGACATATTATTTTTTATTAACTTGACCCTTATAGGCTTCCGTATAGTTCGTAAGCAGAATAGTTCGTACAGTATTGAAACAGTGAATTTCAAATCATTATTTTTTCATATCTTTTTTTTTTTTAGACTGTGGTTGATTTATGAGAATTTATTTTTTTAAATACATACTTTAAAGTAATTCCACCCTCCTATGATGTCATCAGATTTTGCAAAATCAATGATTTATTTAGATTTATGCATGATAGGAACATAAATTTTGTTGGAGTCTTTTTCGATAGTTATTGTAAAAAAATCTTGTTAAAAATGAAATATTTCAAAAGTCAAGTTATAGATGAATAATCAATAAGTTTCAAAATATGGAATCCAAGGGCAATAACCCTGTTTTTACTGATTTCTCTATGAAGTCAATTATGCAATAGATTTCCTTTATTTTTACAGACATTTTGTATATTTTTGTGAAGAAACAAAATTGTTATGAATGCTATTATATCATCATAACCAGTTTTTATGATTGATTGATTGTATCTTGCTTACGGAGGTATGCTACACCAGAGAAATTTTATGTGGATGAAAAGTGGAGGATATATACAACAATATTTTGAAGTTAAAAATTTTCAAATTTACTTTATTTTGTCAAAAAATACAGTTTTGGTAAAAGGTAATCTGAAAAAATTTAAAACCCCTGCTGGACTCGAACCTGCAACCTACAGGTCAGCACTCGGTATTCTAACATACTGAGCTACTTGGCTAAGTATTTAAAAGGAAAAGTCAAATATTGCTGATATCGATTTTTTCATCCATGTTTTTAAAGGAAGTCAGCAATTATGACGATGTAGAGTACCACTTTAACGTCTCGCTCAAGAATTTTTCACTCATATGGAGACGTCACCAAGACCGGTGAAGGGCTTCAAATTCGGCGCTTATGGCCATTGAGCAGTGAGGGTTCTTTAGCGTGTCACACCTTCTGTGACACGGTTCATCCGTTTTTAAGGTCAAATTTGATAACATTGTTTAAGGAAAATTGCAATTTTCTGATGGTGATATTCGATTCTGTTTATGTATGTCTCGCATCTTAAAAGGTGTGATGACCTATATATTTTATTTGATATTTGTTAGTTTGAACTCTAATAAATGGAAATAAATACACTTTTTAACCCCCCCCCCCATATCAGTCTTTAATTCCAAAATACATTACTATTTCGGGGTAAAGTCTCCGCAGAGACCCCCTTATAATCTTTACCTAGGGTGCCAGGGGCCCCCTGGATTAGATGAATATAGGCATAGGCATACATATACATATATATAAATTTATACATATAAATATCTACATATAGAAAACACAAACATATATGCATACATACAAACATACACACATATAGTATACTGTTATATAACAACATTTATTAACATGTTATGGCAAAAAAGATTGTTATTTTTACGGAAAAACAAACCAACAACACAACAATATAATAATGTACATGAAGAACCTGAAACTGCCATATGCGGGGTTAACAATTCAAAAGTTCATATCACAACCCCCCATGGCAGCACTATAGGAGGACAGGACCCCTCCTCATAGTGGGAACTTGCAAAATACCGGTATATAAAAGGTTTATTACAAAATTTTATTTGATATAGAAATATAGTTGTTTGTAATCAATTCAAATTGTTCAAAATAAACTCACATTGAAGCATAGTTAAAAATGTGCATATACAGATATTTGTCAGAGGTTTCATATTAGAAAAAGTCATACCTGCAAAGGTGTATAAATTACAATTTGTCTTTGATTGCTTTCATAACTTTAGCATATTTTTTATCCTGAATTTTTGTGTACACTTCTGTATAAAAATTCAATTTACTTTTTATGTGATTACATATTTCTTGAGGTTTTTCGTCTTTGTTATCTAATCTACAGTACATTTTATACTTGTATATTTTACAGGCAATAAGAGATATTATGCTATTCAAAAAGAGTGTCTTTTCGTTGTTTTCATAGTAAAATCCTATCACAATTGTTTTCCACGATATATCAAATTTTAAAATTTGTTTAACAATGCCCCATATATGAGAAACATTTTTTACATTTTAAGATAAGATGTTCATTGTTTTCTTTAACATCTCTGCAAAAGACACAAAAATCATTTTCTACTATTTCTTCAGCAATTCTCTGTTACACAATAGGTTATTTAACAATTTATAATTAAATTCTGATATACTTCTGTCTCTTATGGATAAGATTTTTTGTTCATAGATTTCCAAGCCGTTTTTGGTATTTCAAAAACCTTTCCGTAATATGCTTGGTGTAATGGAGGTATAAATTTTTCATGGCAAAGAATTTCGTAAATCAACTTTGAATTGATATCACACACTTTAACATGTCCTTTACATAATAAATCGTATGATGTATTCCCATGAAAAATGTTTTCGTATCGTATATTTGAAAATTCATAACTTTTGAAGGTTTTTGTTATGACTGTTTTTATAATCATATATTCACACATTCAGTTTTTTTTTTTGTTTTTTTTTTACATATAAGTTTGTCATCAAACCATTCCAAAGGTTTTATGCCATTTTCATTTACAATATCATTCAAATATTTAAAACTGCTCCTCAGCCAATTATGAAAAAATATTGGCTTGTTTTTGTACATAAAATTTTTATTACACCACAACGGTTCCTTCAATAATGCATTCAGATAAAATTGTTTTTTATTATTTATTTTTTTTTTTTTTTTACATTCGTTGAAAAATACAAGCATTTCCTTGTAGAATAGAGGAAAATGTTCCATTATTTGATAATCATTTGATTTCGTAATATTTGTTTTACATAGATATTCAAAATCAAAGTCTCTTTCTTTGCACAAACTATCTACAAAAAAGAATAGAGAGTTTCTCTCGCTTGAAATCCTGTTTATCCAAGATACTTTTATGGATTTTAATTTCAAAGATACATCGACAATTCCAATGCCTCCCTTTAGGACACTTCCAATCTGTGTATTTCTTTTAATTCTATCTCTTTTGTTCCATATATAGTTATATAACAGACTTTGAAATTTCTTAATTACTTCTTCATTTGGAAAGCTCAGAACTGATCCAACATATATAATCTTTGATATTGCTAGGCTATTGATGACACAAACTTTACCAAAAATGGTTAGTTTTCTTTTTTTCCAGTTTTTCTAAGTCGTCTACAATTTTTGTCCAATTGTTTTTAATAACATATTTCTTTGTTGTGTCCTATATAAATTCCAAGAGTTTTTATGCTATCATTGTTTACGTTAACATTTCTAATTTGTTTATAATGATATTTGTGAGGATCCGTTAATATACATTCTGTTTTTGACATATTTAAATACATACCTGAAACATTGCTGAATTTTGCTATAACTTTTAAAGAATGTTCTAGAGAGGTTTCATCTTTAAGAGGAAGAGTACAATCATCTGCATGTTGTATAATCTTAATATTTTTAGTCATTCCTGGTTTTTGAAATCCATTAATATTTGAATTCGATCTAATATTTACCGCTAATATTTCTATAACAAAAAGAAATAATATTGCAGAGATGGGACATCCTTGTCTTATACCTCTCTGCATATTGCATGTTTTGGACATCCATCCATTATTTTTTATTTTAAATATAGGTTTATTGTATAGTATGTTGAACCATTTGAGAAAGTTTTTGCCAAAGTTATATTTTTTAAGAACTTTCGTCATAAAGTTCCATTCAACAGAGTCGAACGCTTTTTGGAAATCAAGGAAGTCACGTGATGAGCTAAGGTACGGACGTACTTTTTTTGCTCCGTCAATTTGACCGTCATTTTCACTCTTTAATTCGAGAAATTAATGCGAATTTCTCAGAGTTTGGAGTTTGGATAGATAGTGTATATATTTCTGACTCTTGATACACAATTTCTCAAGGTGATCTTGTTTTTTGGACTGTTTTTGTGAATTTACACCTGTGCTGAGCGTGAATAGGTGTTCACAATCTACTCACGGTACCTGTGTTTTTCGAACGGCGTTTCAGAGTCTCATAGTGTCTAAGATAACGAAATTATGGAGTGGACACAAACTCTTAAGCCAGTTTATATGTGGAACAGAGACATTCAAACAACAAAACGTAAATATTTCACCGACTTTGACATTGCAGAAGCCGCGAGCGCAACAGTCTCGGATGTGATATGTGTACAAAGAGATAGAGATCTGTGGAGGATCTACATAAAGTCTGCGAAGAGTAGATCGAAATTAGTTACTGAAGGATTCTCACTTGGAAGCAGATCAATCCAGGTATATGACACGAACCCATTCTCTGCGGGTACAGACTCTCCTGATGAGAAAGCTGTTCGAGTCCTGATTAAAGGTATACTTCTATCGGTTGAAGATTCATGTATTAAAAAGATGCTCAAAGGCTTAGGCCTAGGTGTAGAATTAACAAGTGATATCAAATATGAAAAAATCAGACATCCTAAAACCCACAGAATGACTGAAATATTAAATGGAAATCGTTTTGTGTATATGTCGCCTCTAGAGAATGGAAAATTCCTTCCACGTTCTGCGTCTTGTGCAGGTTTACGCTGTACCAAATATCTCACAAAGGCCAACCCCTACGGGAACGAAAGAAGCAGTGCACAAACTGCTGGGCAGATGACCATTACAAAAATGCTTGCGAATTCGAGCAGAGTTGTAGAATATGCAAGCAACCAAGTCATTTTCCGGGATCGGATAAATGCAGATCATATGTCACTAACCAGGAGGACATAGTATGCTTCTCTGGAAAAGATAACCCTCTTTCAAATTTCTTCGCTACTGAGTTAAAGGTTTTCGGGCAAACATATCCTTCAGCCGAACATGCTTTCCAACACATCAAATCCTTACGTTCTGGTGATCTTAACCGTGCAGAAGCCGTAAGTAAAGCTGAAACCGCCTTAGATGCCAAACGTGTAGGAGGTCAGGTCCTGGAATCTGATGCTTGGATTACATCTAAAGACTCCGTTATGCGGGAAATACTGGAATCCAAACTACAGCATTGTTCACAATTCAGAAGTGCTTTAAAAAGAATCAGAAAATCAGATATTCTGGTGGAATCGACGTGGGATACTTATTGGGGTAGCGGGCTGAACGTGACCGGAACATCTCATACTCTAATGCAACATTGGCCAGGTGAAAATAAGCTTGGACGTATCCTCGACGGCATGGCAGCCAAATTGCAGCGTACGGACGAAAATTCAGCTACCAACAATTCATCTAGATCAACAAGAAACAAGCAGGGCAAAAAACAGAGTTAAGTCTACCAAACAACCCCCCCCCCAAAAAAAACCCCGCAAGTCAGTCATACGCATGAACAAGTTAAATATTATTTCAGTGAATTGCAGGGGTTTAAATACTGCAGAAAAACGTATAAAATTTTATACCTGGATTAATGATAGCTGTTTTGATGTAATATTTATGCAAGAAACCCACTATATTGAAAAAATGTACTAAATTATGATGCAAGGTGGAAAGGTATATCAATACATTGCTTTTCCGATTCAATTTTCAGTAGAGGAGTTTCAATATTATTTAATAAAGATTTGAATTTCAAAATACTAAATATATATAAATCTAATGAAGGCAGGAAACTCATGGTTAACATAGCATATGATGAAAAAATTATTACATTAGTTAATTTATATGCTCCAAACGATATCAATTATAGATGTGATTATTTTAAATGAGCTAAAGAATGGATTAGTAAATATACAGCAAATTTTGATAATATATTGATACGTGGTGACCTTAATTGCTCAACAGAAAATGAATCATATAAAAGTGTTATAATTTTAAAACAATTACTGAACAAGCTCGATTTACACGACATGTGGAAAACTATGAAAAGCGACAAAAAAGGATATACATGGTGTAACGGAGTAAATATCCCAACAAGTAGAATAGATTATATTTTACTATACGCTACCTTTTGTTTTCAATGTAAAAATATAAGGTTTCAAAACATTCCTGGTTCACACTCAAACGGTACTAGGATGTCTGATCATAAGTGTTTAATTTTTTCTTTGATTGTAAATGAAAACCTTAGAGGTCCAGGATACTGGAAATTTAACATATCTTTAATTGAAAATGAAACCTTCATGAACGAAATGAATACATTCCTGAAAAACTATAATTTCGATAAAGAAAATACACTATATTCATGGGAAAATTTGAAAAGGAATATAAAAATAAAATGTATAAATTTATCGAAAAATATATCTAAATCTTACAAAAACAAAATAAATTCTATTCAAGGAGAAATAAGTAAGATAGAAGACTTGCCATATGAAAAAATAGATATGAATAGAAAAAGAAAATTAGAAAATGAATTGACAGAATTAATAAACAAAAAGGCAAAAGGTGCACAGGTAAGATCAGGGGCAAAATGGATTGAAGAGGGAGAAAGAAATACCTCTTATTTTTTAAATTTAGAAAAGAGACGACAAATATCAAATGTGATAAAATCATTAAAAAATGAAAAAAGGTACAGTTTTTGATGAAGATGAAATATTAGATTCTACATGCAATTTTTATGAAAAATTGTATACATCAAATAATGAAAATGATAATAAAGTGAATGAATATTTAAGTAATATACAATTAGAATATAGTCTAAATGATGAAGAAAAAATGAATTAGACACCCTTCCCTCACTATCAGAATGTACGGAAACAGTATTCATTATGAAAAAAAATAAATCACCCGGATCTGATGGATTACCGTGTGAATTCTATCAAACTTTCTGGGAAAACATAAAACAACATTATTATTGCACCCTTCAAGAGGTCTTCCAAAAGAATACAATGACATATTCACAAAGACTATCTTTAATTACTCTCTTATTTAAAAAAGGAGACCCTCAGAGTCTTAACAATTATAGGCCTATTAGTCTTACAAATACTGATTATAAAATAATAGCTTTCCTCTTAGCTAATAGACTACAAAAAGTGTTGGATAAAGCAATACATGTTAATCAATCAGCTTATATAAAAGGGAGAAATATAGCTCTGAATGCAAGGTTAATTATTGATATTTTTTAATCTTGTGAAGAAAATGATAAAGAATCAATAATGTTATTTCTTGATCTCCAAAAAGCGTTCGACACTTTTTAAACTTCTATCAGATAAAACTGCGAGTATGGAGTTACTGTGATTCAGCACAATATTACAAAATAAAACGTCTCTGTGATTCAGCACAATATTACCAGTACAGTGTCTGAACCGGGCATCAGGTTGTATGATAGTTAATATCACGTATTAATACCCCCCCCCAAAAAAAACTTTCTTTTTGGAAACGCCCAGTCAATCTTCCTTATACACTAGAACAACTGGTACAAAATAAAGCATAAGAAAGAATGAAAATTAAAACAAAATATATTACTTATATGAAAATTCTATCATACTACCCAATTGAATATAACGTGATAAAGCTATTGGGTATAAATAACGTTAAAGACACCAGTATCTAAAATGCGCCATGAACCTACACATAAGGATAATGATATTTATCAATACTGCAGATTTCACAGCATATACAGTGTATGATAGTGTGTACATGTACATATAACAGGAAGGAAGGAAGTTCAACGGATCAGACTAGGATTGGAACCCGGGCTCCCTGAATTTGTAGTCAGGTGCTTTACCAATTGAACAATCTGGCCACCGGCGATTGAACCCATCTGACCGCTAACAATCCCTCCTTGAAATTAATGTCTTCATACTTTAAGACATCAACCCAGGATTGCTATCCCTTGGCAGGCATTTTAACCTGTCAGTTCCAGGGACTGGTCACGGTACCAAATGTAACAGGAGAGAAAATGTAAAGGACCAGATTGGGATTCTGACCCGGCCCCCTGAATCTCTAGTCAGGTGCTCTATCAACTGAGCTAACTGTCCACCGGCGATCGAAACCGTCTGACCGCCACGAGTGCATGAAAACACACACACACACCTGTTTATATTGTTAGATAATGACATAATTATGCAATATTAAAAACATTTATGCACTCCCCATTTTTCACGCATAAGTTTGAATCCAATAAGTTGTATGGCTCTGGGAAAATTTATCAAGAACAGAAAACAGAACACCCATGGGCCACATTGCTCACCTGAATCATCATAACCCTGCTGTTTTGATTTTATTTCAATTTTTATTCCATGAAAATTGTTGACCCATATTGTGGCCCCAAAGGGTTACGACATAACCAAACTTGAATTCACACACGAGGATGCCTAAATACCAATATGACGAGCATATTATTGCTGTTCTGGAAAAGACCAAAGCCACAAGATCAAATATAATTCGAAATGAAAGGTCTTGGCATAGATTTATTTAAAAATATGAAAGCTCTACCTTAAATAGTTCAGAAGACATTGAATAGGTTAGGTTTCCTTAATGTAGATCAAACTTCAAGGCCACAAGATTAACAAGAGACCCATGGGCCACATCGCTCACCTGAGTCACCTTGGCCCATATTTAAAGATTTTCCTTGTATATTCGCGCGTAAAACTTTGATCCCTAGCTATTGTGGTCCCATTCTACCCCCGGGGCACATGCTTTTTACAAACTTGAATGTGCACCATGTCAGGAAGTTTCAATGTAAACTTCTTTGGTCCAATGGTTCTTGAGAAGATTTTCCCTATATATTTGTATGTAAAATTTTGTTCCCCTATTGTGGCTCCATCCTACCTCCGGGGGCAATGATTTTTTTCAATAAAATAAACTTCAATCTGCACTATGTCAGGAAGCTTTCATGTAAATTTGTACTTTCCTGGCACAGTGGTTCTTGAGAAGATTTTCAAAAATGTTACCTATATAAAACGTAAAACTTTGATCCCCTATTGTGGTGCAACCTTACCCCGGGGGTCATGGTTTTAACAAACTTGAATTTGCACTATATCAAGAAGTTTTCATGTAAATTTCATCGCTCGAGTTCTTGAGGAAAAGATTTTTAAATGCCCCGATCCTATTTTTGTAATTATCTCCCATTTGAAGGGGATATGGCCCTTCATTAGAACAAATTTGAAAGTCCTTCACCCAAGGTTGCTTTTGTCAAGTTTGGTTGAAATTGGCCTAGTCAGGGGCGGATCCAGGAATTGTGGTTACGGGGGGGGGGGCACTTTATGAGACAGGGGGTCTGGGGACCGCCTTGAGGCCCCCAGTGGGTCCAGGGCGAAGCCCTGGTAGGGACCCAGTGGGGCGAAGCCCCCAGAAGCTCCTAGATTTTGCAGGTTTTATAGAGCTTGAAATATTTCTCCTATTTAGTCATTGGTACTATTTTCTATCATTTTTTATAAGGTGAAATTAATAAAAATGACGAAAAATTTTAAGGGTTTTTGGAAAAAAATCAAGTTCTCTCAATAAAGTAATTCAAGAAATCAAAAGATTTTGTTATTCATTTCTCCGGGAGTGGAAGGAATCATTGCTTCTTTTATCATTTAGTACATTTTTCTAAACAAGATGCCAAGATTTACCTTAAATTTGAACATTTTAGGGGGGGGGGGGTACGAGCCGGCTGCGCCCCCTTTAAATCCGCCACTGCTAGTGGTTCTAGAGAAGAAGTCGAAAATGTAAAAAGTTTGCAGACGGACAGACGATCAGAAAAGCTCACTTGAGCTTTCAGCTCAGGTGAGCTAAAAACTTTGGTACCATAAAATAGGTCTTGTACAAGGAATGGACATATGAAATGCAAGAGCCTATCATTCACTACTCAAAATTATGAGTAAGGTAAAAGTTTTAGATACACAGATACAACATAAACACCCCCCCCCCCTTGCATGTCAATATCACTATTCATGGTCCTCTCGTTCTTGAGAATACACCCACGGAAAACTTTGATCCCCTATTGTGACCCCACGCTACTCTACCCACATGGGCTATGATTAAAAGATTTGAATTTACATTAGTCAGAAAACTTGCATGTAAATTTAAACTTTTTTGGCCAGTGGTTCTCGAGAGGATTTTTAAATGACCCCACCCTATTAAACTTTTCTTGATTATCTCCCCTTTACAAGAGGCATGACCTTCAACTGAACATAATTGAAATAGTTTGAGCAAATAGGTTCTGAAAGAAAATAATGCTTTCTCATAAAATCAAACAAGTATGCCTGAAACATTAGTGAAAATATATCATTAATCATATTTTTGACTTAACTATGAAATCTGAAAAGATGCTGAAAAATTCCCTATAGAGTGTGTGAATTTCGGAGAAAGTTTTTACTGCTTTTCAGGGAAGGTAACTCATTCATGCCCATAACTCCCTTTAATGAAAAGATTTGGACATATTTGTATGAGGTCCTCTACATTACGATTTCACACCGTCCTGCCCATCCTTCATAGCAAGCAATTTAATTGTTGTGCACATTCAAATGAGTTAATACCAACAATTCAATTTAATTGTATTAATAGAATTATATTGTATTTCAATATCATAAATTCAATTGAATAATATCATTAATATTCGATTAATTGATGCAACAATTGAATTGTTAATATCTATAGTTGAGTTTCAAAAGATACCCATGTATATTAGATGAGATCCTGCATTCAATTCCTCGACTTTATATAGACAACAAGCAAATAATCTTTAGGGAGAAATTTACAACAATTCAGTATGACGTTTATTATTGTAATCATAAAACAAATCACAATTTCTTGTAACAGCAACATAGATTCTATGTTCAACAACGGATCACATTCAATATGTACATTTCCAGAACTATCAGAATGACTTACTGGACTTCTTAACGTTTTTAAGAATATACAGACTCGATGAGTTTAACAACCTCATAAAAACTAGAAAGATTTTGACAAAAAAGTTGTTCATTCAGAAGGAAGAAGTTTTCTGATCTATTTCAAAGTATATGAAAGTATTTGATTGAGATTACATGAACAATCAAACAGCATCTTTCACTATTTTCATTTCATGTCTAATTCACATTTCAGAAATAAATCACAATTCTTAAAAATTATTCACCCCTCTTTATATTCTTCTCAACAATTACATTTTGCTTTCATCCACTTTGATCCGAATAAAAATTTTCAACAAAAAAAAAAAAACATGGTAAAATAAATCACAAATAGAGAAAGATGAGAGATTCAAAATATATATTAAATGCAATGAGGGAAAACATCTTGACCCTGTGCAATACTTAGTTACCTACACTTGGTGACTAACTACTAATAAGGCATTATATTGATGAGTAATTGTCAAGTAAAAACAAGTCATGACGCTGGGCCTAACACAACTGAACAAGGACAAACACTTCTACAGTACTAAAAAAGGCTTCAGGAAAGAAACCAAATGGAAATTGGTTTTTAAAAAAAATGAGGAAACTATTATGAAGCTTCAATAATGAAATTAATGAAGAGAAAGAATAAACATAGATTGCACTGATTTTGTCTGTTCTGTAATAAAATCTTCTCAAAATACCAGGTACATCAATGGTTATAAAACTTATAGTGCTGATATGCACATTCTCTGTTGTGATTTTACAATTGCCATTGCTGAAGAAGAAAAAGAAAATACACTCATTGTAACTTGGAGCAATAGTTAACTCTCTGAGATTTATAGATCTCACTGAATACTAGCTGTAATAATGTAGCCCTCTCAGATTTTTTTCTTAGGGAGAGCAAAAACGTCAGAATAAAAAAAAAATCGGATAGGGCTACATATTGCAGTTAACTAAATACTGACACAATGAGTAGCCCTCCCAGTCTGCCTGTCCAATGAGCTTAAGAGATTTATTCACAAATATCATTGTTTTAACCCTCTCCCATTCAACTGCTTCTAACAACTAAACACGAAACAGTGTGTATCAAAACTGCATGCAGCAAGAAGATACACGTACCTGTCATTTATCACATTTTTCTGGAATTTCAGAATATCTTTCTTACATTATCTATATTACAACTGCCATTTTCTCATAACATAATATCTTTAAACAACATACAAAATCATCTATACTTAAATGTTGTAGGTTTTAAAATTTCACAATATTTTTACATTTAATTTATGTAAAATAATACATTGTATCTCTTTGATACAACCTTATAATGAGAATCTTTCTTACTAATGCCAAGGATAGTCAAGTCTCGTTCATACAGACACTTTCATTTTAGGCACAAGTATCCAAATGCATGAAACATCTAGATAACCGAGATATTAATGAGATGCAATAAATTGGTTCCCAAAAGAAATTGTCCAGAAACCTCATTTGGAAGCTGAAGCACCTGGATTGTTAAGAGTCCGGATAAACAAATCCCAACCACACATCCCTATGTCAGAACAGCCACAATACACTTGTCTGCTTGAAATGAACCTGGATCTGATTGTTTTTAACTTAAACAGCTTTTATGATGACCAAAAGTTGCAATACTAATGAAGCTAACATGCTATGTTTTCAACCCTCCACTCTCACAGATTTTTTTTTTTTAATTCTTTAACATACAAGTACGTTGTTACTGTCTATCTATCTATAAGGGGAAAAAATCTTGAGTATAATACGAAAATGATCTTAAATATGAAGTGCATAAAATCTTATAGGGGATTCAGATATCAATGAGAGAAATCACATGTATGCAGCACAAATATATACGAAAAAGTTGGAAACAAAATATTCATGTTCTGTCAAAGTTTTGATCAAAATAAATTTATCACTGAACATGTAGAAACACAACATAGGAAGAATCTAACTATAAAAACGGAGACAACAGGGTTGTCACATGAAGGAAACAACTTGAAGCTAAAACAACTAAGAGACACAAACAAGAACTCATTAAATAACAAACAACTCTAATAATAAATGTTATCTATAACAATATATATATATAATCTCGTCTATATCTGTATACTGTGTTCAAATCACAGAAAGAACTAAAAATAAAAAGATATTGTCCGAGATAAAACTCCATCATCTGTAAAAACAGACTGAGGGCCTGCCCTCCATCTTCCTAACTCAACAGATTTAATCTGTATTGGATACACCTCTCCATACTTTTCCCCCTTTGGCACTTCCCCGGCTGTTTATCAACCAACCATTTCATTTCCAGCACCTTTGACTACTTTTAAAGTTACAGCACATGACATTTGTACATAAAACATGCTTCATTAGAAGAGTCTAGTATTCTTTTTATATATGTGCCATATAGTTAGCTATCACCAAAAATTGCCATTTGAAATACAGGTGTTTTGTTTTTTTGTACAGAACAAAAAGCAAACAAATTAACACAGAGAAATAATTTGCACTTTGATTATAGAGACAATGTGACATATATTTGATCCAAGAAAACCGCTAAGTTGCAAGTAATTTCATAAATTGCAGTAGCACTATCATTCCATGTTACCCTCCGAGCGAGAAGGTAATGACATTTGATTATATCCTCCCGAATCTCTGCTGTCTCCACCACCAGATGGATCTGAACTGGAAGCCATATCCAAGGTTCTCTGTCCTGCATCTCCACAAGCTCCAGGTGAATTCTGGGAAGCCTTTTCAGCAGCTGCTGACTGGGCCATCATTTTCTGACGAACTTCCCTGATCTTTAATTGCAGACAAACTTTGCTGGGGAAAACAGAAGCATGCTCTGCCTGAAAATTTGCTGTGTCTTGGGCTACAAGGAAAACACAAACATCAGTATCTTTATTCAACATTTACTGTATGATTTTCTTTCAGATTGAAATGATGTATTGTCTATTCATGGAATATGTAGGGAAATAAATAAGTTACCTGAGGGAAATAACCCAAATTGTTCAAAGAGCTGCATAACAAGCTGCCGTCTCTGATCCAGGATTCGTCGAAGGGAAGAAAACTGTCCTGCTGGGGAATTGGGCGTCCGAGGGGAGCACGCAATGCTCCCTTCTCCAAAGTCCTCTAAATAATACAGAAAATACATGCAAAGTTGTTCATGTAAATAATGAAGATTCAAAGAACCATTTATTACTAGAGATATGAATTTTGGGAATAAAAATGAACATATTTCTTAAATATCTCACTACAATACTACGGAAATAACATAACCAAATCATTATATAGCCAGTATATAAATTATAACTAGAATTGTCTTAATAAAACTAAAAACCTCTGCGAATTTTGTTACTGGGAGTATAAGTAAATAAATCTGTGTCCTGGAGAAACTTGGTATTCATACGGGGGGAATTTTACCATCATCTATTTACCAAGATTTCATGACTATTGATTTGAGACTATTGACTGCAACTTCAATGTGCACATTATTAAAGATATGCACAACAGTGGCATCACATAGACACATGGATTATCATGATAACATTATGTTTCAATTTCAGGACATGTACATTATATTTTCAATACGAGGAATTAGATAGTAGGTTATATGATAAACCAATTGTTACATTGTACATCCATTATCAGGCCATAGTCCAAATACTTTTCCCTTGAGGTGTGACCAACCTGGTGTGCTATTACCCTTGGCCTTCAGCCTCAAGGACATCAGATTCACCATATTTTCCCTTCACAAATTACATGTATATTGCATATTTTTTCTAACACAAAACCGATTCAAAATATCCTTACCTGCACCTTGCTTTGATAGTGCTGACATTTGTTCAATATCAAAGTTTTTTCCAAAGAACATATTGTCCTCAAAGCGAGCACTGTGGGGTGTGCGGGGTGTGTTGGCCTCCGATTCACTGGACAACTTCTTATAACTAGGGCTGGGGGAAATTCCCTCCATGTCGGCCTCCCTTGGTGTCAGTTCCCCTGTCGCTGTAATAAATAGATACTACACTTTATAGGTCAAAAAAGTTCTTCATCCTGCATTCAAATTGGTGATAACTTAATGGCTTGCATTTTATCCACCTTAGCAAGTGATTTGCATTGTATATGATCTAACTGTAAAGATCTCCAAAATTTAAAAAAAGTTACGGGTAATAAGGTTCAAATATTAGCCTAATAATAATTGCATTGTTTGTTATCAAGGAATCAACTTTTGTACAAATTCTTCAGACTTATCTAGTAGGACTTCACGATATGCACCAATCGCTATATTTGATGACCTAGAATTTGTAAACTACTTGAAGAGACAGTTGTCTATTTGTGTATAGTTTCCAGGTCTTATACATTTCAATTTTGATGAAAAATCACCCATCTCAACGGTTTCCATGTTATTGGTGCCTTAGTATCTATCTGTGTATTCATGAAGTCACCAACTGTGATGACTCCTGTTTAGGGGGACTGCCATATAACTGTTAAAAGAACAGCACATTACCACTAGCAGGACCCCAACTGGGCAGTCTGCACTATAAATCTACACATTATGACTTCAGTGGACTGATAAATTGATTTCAAAATAAGAGATATTTCAATAGAAGCGATTTTAATTTAACCAATATTTTAATGCAAAGAAAATGAGAGACTGGGGCTTGGGGTTTTGTTTCACTTCAAAATAAGTGGAGTAATTAGCTGCAGTATAATTTCTGGTCGTGTTTATGATGTTATAAGCTTATACTCAAAACTGTACTTTGAATTTTATAGCTTACATAATTATCTAATGCCAATTAAATTTTTTTCATGACCTGACATCTTGAAATATATATACATATTTTGGGAACAATTGCTACCTTATTGCCCATACTTTTTCAAAAAATGAATTTTACTTTCGACAAGTAATCCTGGAAACTTACCGAGCGAGGACAAGTAATCCTGGAAACTTACCGAGCGAGGACAAGTAGTCTTGGAAACTTACCAAGTGAGGACATTTTCCTCTTGCGTTGCTTGTAGTTGCTGATGATCCCCCGGGGACTCTGGGGGAGGGGAGAATGCATGTCTGTTTCTTCTGGGATAAACTGTGGCAACTGATCAAATTTTTGTTCAAAATCTACCTTCTGTAGCACTCTGAAATAGTTATGCTTTCTGAAAAAAATCATCTCAAAATTCCTTTAAAATACTCAGTGGATAAACAGTAAAAACATCAATATTAACATGAGGCCCAAGGACCACAATGCTCACCTGAGCCGCCTTGCTCAAACAGAGCTGACAGTGACTCAACAATACACTACATATTGTATTGAGATGCCTACATATCATTTTAACAAATTGCAATTATGTTGTGGTTGGAAAGATCCCATAGCTATTTTCAGATCTGTTATCATTCAGTTCAAGTAATAAATTGTCAAAATATACATTTACTTTAAACCCCACTGTGAACCAGCTCCAAGGTCATGGAATGAAGACAATTAGAATGAGGACAGTTCAATGACTATATCCTTTGGGTTCTTAAATTAAAGATGTTTGTTAAAAAAAAATAGTACATAAAACATCAGCCTCCCATCATGACCCTCCCCATAGCCCAAGAGACATGATTAGAACCAACCTGAATCTATACAACATGAAGAAGCTGGCATATTAAATTGATAAATTGTAGCAATTTTTTCTTGAATAATCACACACACACACTATTATGAAAACTCTAACCCCTGTTTGTGGCCCAAAGACAGCATGGTATGAACAAATTTGAATTTACATACTTACATGAGGATGCCTGCATATTTTATTCAATATTTTGTATCCTTGTTCTTAAGAAGACAATATTACAATATGTTAACTTCCCTATACATTTCAATGTAGACTTTGAACCTTTATTGTGGCCCCAGACGTCATGGGAAACCAATAATAGTCTACACTGCGGATGCTTTTATATTAACTCAACCTGACAAATTGTACCTTTTCTGATCTTAATATGATTTTAAAGAGTCTTCCTATGTATCACCAAGTAAAACGTTGAACCTTTATTATGGCCCCAAGGTCATGTTGTGAATTAAACCTACAACACAGGGGGTTGTTTCCATATTGATCTGACACTTAACCTTTGTGATTCTTAACAAATCTTTCTATACATACAAGTACTTCTCTGAAAATTTTCAAAACGCTCATGGTTAAAGAAAATTTCTTGCAAGTCTTGGTTTTTCTGCTGTTGTGGTTTTTGAGCAGATTTTTAAGCACCACACCCGACCCTACAATAAGAATAACACACTTACTTCTCCATGCCATCCTCACATTTCTTCTTGAATGTGACTTTCTTGGGGCTTTGAGCCGGACTTTGAGAGGGAATGGCAGAACTCTGAGCCAATGAAACAGGAAGAGGTGGAGGCTTGTGTTTCTGATGTAAAAACATTTTGAAATGATAATTCATGTTCCCAGCTATATCTACTATAAAGTAAATTGTACTTTAATGGAGTTATTCATCTCATCATTACCACAGAGTGTACAGTCTATGTTAAACCAGTCACTTATGCATTTCCCCCATGTGTACCCGTTTTTAATTATGTCACAAAAGTTTATTCATCGAGACCATTGTTTGATAATTCATTTTAATTCTAATCTAGGGCCTAGTTCCATCATCAACCATCGTAGATGTCTAGTTGACTTCCAAAACTTAATTGTGTATGCCTAGCTTCCGGACCTTCAGTGCGCATGTCTGGTTACTAAAGTTCAACCTCTCTGCAAGCATAGGTCGCTGTGTGGTAGACCAGACATGCGCAGCGACATCCCTTCCAGTTTCGACCAAAGGCAGTTCGATCGTACTGCGGTTCAACTCTACTTACTTTAGTTGATGATCGACCTAGGCCTATGTAAAGGGAGATGAAATATTTTCCCAATATGGTGGACAAAAATTGGTTTCTGAACCCCTTCCCAAACTTGCTGGTTATGTTGTGAGGCCCCCGGAACTTACTGGTCGTGGACTGAGAGGAGTTCCGACTGGTGTGGCAGACGAGGGTGCAGGCATGCTCTGCTCCTGCAACGTAGCATGAATTGGAGACTTCTGTGTGAAATGGGAGCCAGGTGATTTCTCCTCACTAGAATCTGGCCCAGAACTTCCTTTAGAAGACTGTAATTACCACACATTGCAACTTTAAAAATTGTACAGAATTCCAAATTTTCTGCCATTTTTGATTACAAAAAAACCAAACAAAACCCAACACATTCTGGTTTGAAATTCAAATTACATCATTATAATCAAAGACCCAAAAATTCAAATCTTATCTTCTTGATGAAGCATCACGACCCATTCAGATTTGTTTCTTCTTAAGTGTAAATTTTATGATGAGAATCTTTATATTTTGGGGAAACTTGACTGGGTTACCTTGTAATCAAACATGACATTGATATATTACAACATATCCTTATACATCCTAGTATAAACTGAAAATGTCTGAAAGTTTCAAGAAATGTATATAAACCCGACCTTCCTCTCTCTGCGTGGGGCAACAGCTCCAGTTTCCACGAGCTCTTTGTATTTTCGTCCCTTGCATGCCCTCTCCTGACGTACATCCCCATCGTTCTTCCTCTCCTCGTCTGCTTTTAAATCTGTTGCTTCATTCATGGCAGAATTGTCAAGGACCAGAGGAGAGGGCTTCTGAGGCTTGTGTTGACCGGTCATTGTCTGTGGGCTTCTGTATGATGGCTGAGGACTGGGGGCTTTTGGAACACTGGGAGTGTTAGGGGCCAAACTTGAAGAATTCCGTAAGCCTTTAAAAATACAGTACATTTATGAATATGAAGAAAATTTTCAAATAAAAATTTCAGAATGAAGACACTTGCACATTTTCATGGATTAAAATTTTCTTCTCTATAAACCTTTCTATCAACAAACAATTTGTAACTCACCTTGGGAGGTTGAAGAGGTTGGAAAACTCTCAGTAGCCACAGGAATGTTAGCTATTGTAGCTTTCACTTTCAGAGGTCTTGCATTCTGATTATTTCCTGATACATAACCTATGTCATTCTTCTCTGTGGTGATAGCTCCTGGAACCTTGGGTGTTGGACTTGGTGCTAGATTAAAACAGTATATATTTAGGTCAAAATCGATGATTATACCCAAACTATCATTTGAATAACATGTAATCAACATGCAGTGTCATGTGCGGTTAATTAACAAAACCAGAGTTGTTGTTTATTCAACAAAATCAAGGATCAAGGAATTAAGGCCATAGTTTTCTATGGTGTGAATTTCGACAGACTGAGAAGTGTGGGGTAGATCGGATATTTTCAATGGTGTGAATTTCGACAGACTGTGAGATGTGTGGGGTAGACCGGATATGAAAATATACCACATGGTCTACCATTATGTTTAACAGAGTGGAAAATTAGCGTGATTGCGATATAAATCAGGTAAATATTGTGCTTGAGGCTGAAATTTTAACTGGAGTATTCACAATTTTCCTGTACGAGATACTCAACATTTCTGGAATCATTTTCAAGACTAGAGGCTCACTTTCACATATCCCGAGTATTTGGCATACCCAAGTTTAAGATAGTGCCTGCATTAGTTCAAAACTTTAAAAGAATTGCTTTGCACAATAAATATTGTGATTTATTTAATGTCTTTCAATTTTCAGCATTATTGTACAAATTATAGGAGACCTACCACTTTATCACTTGCTTTCTTTTCAACCAAACAAGCATTGCATTGTTTAGTTGAAAGTGTATATAAATGCTCTTCACAACAAAATATTTTTATCATTCTTAAACAGATTCAATGTAATTTTTGATGAATAATAAATTATAAAATAACACATTGTATTTTAGATTTTTAACTATTATCAATTGTATTTTACAACTATTAAAACCATACTTGATATTCTTAATAATTAATTCTAAATACATGTACAGTCAACTCTCGATAAACCACCACCTTTTGTTCTGTTGAATCTATGGTGTTATAACGAATTTGGCGATGAATTGAATTTCTGCCATCGTTAGGTGAAAGAGTTACTTTTCTTGTATATGTAGGAGTTATCTTTCCTTCACGTACAAACTTAAGGTAGTACTCTACATCGTCATAATGGCTGACTTCCTTTAAAAACATGGATGACAAAATCGATATCAGCAATATTTGACTTTTCCTTTTCTATTTAAATACCTAGCCGAGTGGCTCAGTAGGTTAGAATACCGACTGCTGAACTGTAGGTCGCAGGTTCGAGTCCAGCAGGGGTTTTAAATTTTTTTCAGATTACCTTCTACTAAAACTGTATTTTTTGACAAAATAAAGTAAATTTGAAAATTTTCAAATTCAAAATATTTTTGTACATATCCTACACTTTTCATCTACATCAAATTTCTCTGGTGTAGCATACCTCCTTAATGTAATTTCTTGCAATCATTTTTCCAAATTTTCTAACATGATTAAAATATTTTTATTAATAATAGGGCTTCATTTCAAAACAATACACATACAAGACACACATACACAGTATGTTTCAAGTTATTTAAAAATCTTGTCCAGTGTCGGTATTTAGCGCACCGCATGGCTGTTTCCTGGTAGGTGAGCCGTCAATTAACTGGACGAAGATTAACAAGTATTTCACCCTTTGCAGCCAAAATATCACCCATTTTCCTCCTTTTTATGGACTTTTCCCATAAAACAGTAGAATAATTGGAGATTTCCTGTTGTGTACATTTCGGATGGTTTCCATGGTATGTAATAATTTACTTATTTTCTGAGAAATTCAACAGAAACCTCTTTTGTGGCGAAGCCATAGCTAAATTGAAATATTTTTTGACGAGTTAAAAACAACAAGACTACGGTTCATATTAAGTAATTATCTTGTTGATTTAATACTGGGTACCTTCTGCTCAGGTGTACGCCGGAGATCGATAATGACCAATTTCACGCATCACTGATCATGTGCACCCATGGCGGTTTATCGAGATAATTAACACTTTGATATAGACTTTTGTTATAGAAATACTGTGGCAAATGGCGATAGCGAATTTGACGTTTTAACGAGAATTTTAAGTAATAGGAAAAACATTCTTAGAAAAATGCGGCGTTATAACGAAAATGGCAATGAATTGAGTGCCAATAATTCAAAAATGAACTGTAGTTATTTTCTCCATTGTACAAACTATTTTTGTATACTATTTGCGAAATGCATTTACTGCAAAAAATAGGCAACATAGAAAATATTATACAGAGATCTCATAAACAGGCTCATTCAAAGTGAACATGTTTGCATTGCCCATATCCTTGTTAAACCAAATGCATATAGAGGGGATCTTTAAAGAATTGTGTAATAATTTAATTGAATTGAATAAAAATCATAATGATAAACAAATTGAATTTTAATTACATGTATGTCTCACTGAAAATTCTGACAAGCACTACCTGAATAGTGTGTTAATGTACAGCACTACCTGCATAGTGTATTAATGTACAGCACTACCTGAATAGTGTATTAATGTACAGCACTACCTGAGTAGTAGACAAGTTTTCCTTGATTCGTTGTGATCGTCTGCTGCTGTGGAATGCTCTGAGACAGACCTGGGCTGGCAGCAGGGGACCGCACGGCATGGGGCTGAATTAAAACCTGCTGCACTCCTCCCTGATTGTCTACAAAATAAAGTATCAAGCATTCTGACAAACATCCGCAATGTGACGACCAAACTCCTGTAACAATCAGCGATACTTTTGACATCGATCCAATATGGTAATGCTTTAAAGGCTAAAACCTTACTTTGTTGGATAGATCCCACATAGGTTTGTATGTAAGCTGGCGAGACAGCTGGCGAGGGCGAGGCCACCGTTGCTAAAGCCATTGATTGTGGAACCATCACCCTAAAACATTCAAACATCTTTCAACCCGGCTTCTTGATGTACAATGTATATAACCCGGCTTCTTGATGTACAATGTATATACAACCCGGCTTCTTGATGTACAATGTATATATAACCCGGCTTCTTGATGTACAATGTATATATAACCCGGCTTCTTGATGTACAATGTATATAACCCGGCTTCTTGATGTACAATGTATATAACCCGGCTTCTTGATGTACAATGTATATACAACCCGGCTTCTTGATGAACAATGTATATATAACCCGGCTTCTTGATGTACAATGTATACAACCCGGCTTCTTGATGTACAATGTATATAACAGTGGATTTGAAATGTGGAAACAGATAGTTTTGAAATTTCTGATAAGAAGAATATAAACCTTACTTTTGCTGTGTGGGCAGAAACTGAAACCTTGGCTGCTGTTGGCCTATGGTTTGGTACTGCCCCCCTGGGGTCAATACTTGACTGACAGGGAACTGTTTGGCTTGCTGCATTTGAGTGACCTGCTGTAGCTGTGTTGTGACCTGTCCCTGACCGGCTAACTGGGTGGGAGTGTGGGGTACAGCAGTGGGTATGTGGGTGGGGGTCTGTGGATGAACCTGAAGCTGTGTGATTGAGGTGCCTTGGGTCTGGCTCTGGAGTTGGTTAATTGTCTGTTGCTGTTGTTGATAGGCTCCCAGTGATACGACTGGCTGGGCTAGGGTTACCGTGGGTAACTGATGAGATGTTGCCACTGCTCCTGAAATTTTAAGGTTTACTTTAAAATTGCACAAATATACTTTAAGGTTTATTGATCCTCATGTGATATCATAGGTTTTTGCAAAATCTTTATTTAATTAAATTTTGCACATGATTGAAATATATCTTTCAGAGGAATTTTATTCACTGAATAAAATAAAATATTTGGTAAACTTTTGATACTGAAAAAGTTTTTATTTTCCATAGATAATCAATTATTTATAATTTTAAAAATGTTGTCAAGGGCAATAACTCCTATGCTGGAATTTCCTCTACTGCACGTCTATGACACAATGATTTCACTAATATCCACAATTAATTTTTATATATCTATGAATTATCAGATTTCTTTAACTGTTGACATTTAAAATTTGTCATTTCAACAAGTTCTTATTAATTTACATCATTCTCTTTAACGAAAATGTGCGATTTTTTAATGTTGATATATGCTTCTGTTTTTGTATGTCTGACATCTTTAAAAGGGTTGCAACATACATATTTTCTTTGGTTATTGGTTAGATTAAACTATATTGAGTGGAAATTAATACAGTTTTTCCACTTCTAACCATTGATATTGATAAGTCACATGAGGATCGACCCACCTTAAACTAATTTAAATGCAGCCCCCCCCCCCCCCCCCTTCTGATTTAACTAAGTGTAGGAATCAAGCATTTTATATGTCATATAAAATGCTTAATTATGTTCCCCAAACAAAGTTTGGGAACATATTGTTTTTACTCTGTTTCTTATTATGTTCCCCAAACAAAGTTTGGGAACATATTGTTTTTACTCTGTTTCTTCTTATTATTATTAAGGTCTTCCGTCTCCTGTGGAAGACCTTACTATTATTGTTCGCGTTCTTCTTCTTCATTATTATTAAGGTCTTCCGTCTCCTGCGGAAGACCTTACTATTATTGTTCGCGTTCTTCTTCTTCATTATTATTATTATTTTCCTTGGTAGTACACGCGTTTTTCTCAGCCATTTCTCGATCGATTTTCACGAAATTTTCAGGAAAGATGTCTTTTGGTGACGAGACTTTGCTTGCAAAATTTTGTGCATGACGTCACTTCCGGTCAGGAGTTATCTCTCTTTTAGTGACTTTTTGAAGGGCCTTGTTGTCCACACATCTCCTCCGTTAGTTTTGAAGCTAGAGTCTTGAAATTTCTACACAAGATAGAGTAAACATTTTAGAAGATTTGTGGGGGATTCGATTTTACCGGAGGCGATTTGCCTAAACGCTCGCCTGCACCTGAAAAAATGGATGCCAAAATTTTTCGCCGATTTCGGCGATTTTTGACCTTTGATCTCCAATATCTTTTTTCTTGCAAATATTTTGTTAAGACATGTAGAACAAAAGTTGTGCACATTTACGAGATCTTTTCGAAAATATCAAGATTTAGGGGCTAGCCCCTTAAATTAGGGATCTAGAAAGGCTCAAAGTCTAGATCAAATATCTCAAAAATCGTTAATATTTTGGTATAAGTCAAAGAACAAATAATGTTCATCTCAACAATCCAAATCTATTCATATAAAAATTTAGGTCATATGTTACGTAATAAGGGATTTTAAGGGCCAAAACCATAAATTTTTTACCCCTTGTATCTCGAAAACGACAAATATTTTGAAAAGCAATAAAGAACAAAAGTTGTTCAGAATGATGATCTGAACAATATGCATATTTCGTTTTTACCCTATGTGGCCCCGTTAGGGAGCTACAGTTTGGCCCCTAAAAATTACTTCTAGAAATAACTCGAGAACGGTAAAGAATTTCTAAATACTTGTTGAACAAAAAATGTTTGAAATGTCATGACCTTTCTTACGATATCAAGCAAAAGGGGCTGACCCTTTAAATTAGGGGCCCAGAAGGGTCCAAAGGTTAATGAGAATATCTCAGAAACTATTAATATTTTGTAATAAGTCATTGAAGCAGAAATGTTCATCTAAATGAGCTTGTTCTTATCAAATCAAAAAGTAGGTCATATGTTACGTAATAAGGGATTTTAAGGGCCAAAATCATAAATAATTGACGCCTCATATCTTGAAAACGACAAATATTTTGAAAAGCATTATTGAACAAAAGTTGTTCAGAATGATAATCTAAACAATATGTACATTTCGTTTTTTCCCTATGTGGCCCCGTTAGGGAGCTACAGTTTGGCCCCTAAATATTTCTTGTAGAGATAACTCGAGAACGGTAAAGAATTTCTAAATACTTGTTGAGCAAAAACTGTTTAAAATGACAAGGCCTTTCTTACGATATCAAGCAAAAGGGGCTGGCCCTTTAAATTAGGGGTTCAGAAGGGTCCAAATGTTTTTGAGAATATCTCAGAAACTATTAATATTTTATAATAAGTTGTAGAAGCGGAAATGTTCATCTCAACGAGCTTGATCTTATCAAATCAAAAAGTAGGTCATATGTTACGTAATTAGAGATTTTAAGGGCCAAAATCGTAAATATTTGACGCCTCATATCTTTAAAACGACATATTTTTTGAAAAGCATTATTGAACAAAAGTTGTTCAATGTGTCATAACCTATCGATCAATATCAAAAAATGGGTCTGTGGGCCTCATGGCTCGCCTGTCGATTTTTGTCGATATCAGTCGATTTCAAAAACTTGTAACTGGTAAATATTTTGTAAGGACATATTGAACAAAAGTTGTTCAGTTTATCGAGATCTATCGATTGATATCAAGAAATAGGCCTATGGTCCTAATGACTCGCCTGTAGAGTCGATTTTTTGTCGATATCGGTCG
Organism: Ostrea edulis; assembly: GCF_947568905.1. NCBI lineage: Eukaryota > Metazoa > Mollusca > Bivalvia > Ostreida > Ostreidae > Ostrea > Ostrea edulis. The sequence goes on along the minus strand of NC_079165.1, from coordinate 73,023,221 downwards.
ATCTCAATAACTTTTTACAGGTAAATATTTTGTAAAGACATATAGAACTAAAGTTGTTGAGTCTATAGAGGGCTAACAAATGACATCAAGAAATAGGCCCGCGGGCCTTATGGCTCGCCTGGAGAGTAGAATTTCAAACGAATTTCACCGCAACTTTGCTTCAGAAGCTTATGATATGAAAAATTGATTATAGCTAAAGTGTCTTAAAGTCGGAAACTAAATTGGGACTCATTTGTCTTTTTTTTTTTTTTTTTAACTCCGAGTGCATCAACAAATCGGACGGAAGACCTACTCGTTGCTCGCAACGAGATCGTGTCTAGTTATTATTATTATTATTATTCTTTTTCTCCGGTACTTTTTTGTCCGGTAGTGTTCTCAGAAACTACAAAAGGGATCGATATGAAACTTTCCAGGATGATAGTATAGCGTTTGTAGATGTGCATAGTGATAGTCATTTTGTTTGCACGTGCATGCACGCGCGCGCACGTGCATTGCAATTTTGGTACAAAAAATGGAAAATCAGAATATTGAAGGAAGCGATATAAAACCTAAATAGGATGATAGTATATCATTTGTACATATGAAAAATAATAGTTATTTTGCCAGCACGCGCACGCATGCGCGTGCACGCGCATTACAAAATTTGTACGCTAACTTTGGAATCAGTCTAACTTTTTTGTTGTTCATTGAAATGGCTTGAAATTCATATCATAGGTAGATATTGAGACCCTTAACTGATTTACATGGTCAAAATTACCAATTTGCACGCGCATGCACGTGCGCTTCATTTTGATTGGATAATGCTAAAACGTTTGTAACTATCTTATTTATGAAGCGAATGAGATGATATTCACAGCATATGTAGACAATATGTGTATCTATATGTTGGTGTAACAAAAAATGCCAACGCACACGCGCATGCGCGTGCAACGTTTTTTAAATGTTCAATTTTTAAAGGACGATAACGTTTTTGTTTTTCATCAAATTCTATTCATATTAGGGGTTTAGATGTATCTTGGTACTCCTTACAAATTGCTGTGGTTAGAATTACTGCTCATCACGTGCATGCACGTGTGATGATTTCTGATTGGACGATTTTAAAATCGCTATAACTTCCTTATATTTGGTGGAAACGTTATGAAATTCATACTGTGGGTATATGATACAAATGCCTGTTGAACGACATCAACAAAAATTCGGAATCATACACGCGTGCGCGTGTATGCACGTGCAACGCTTTCTTTCATTTCTTGGTACTGAAATGACCATATTGAACGTACTACATGTAATTAAAGGCTAAAATAAAATGATTTTTTCCTATAGATTCACAAGGACATCACTTTTTAATTGGGGGAGGTTTGGGGAACATCTGTAACGGTCCCCGTTACAATTAGAACTAGTTTCTTTTGAAATATTACGTTCACAAAGTTTAAACATTTCAATTTTGACAACTTATTAATCACGGGCATAACACAAATTAGCAACTGATCTAAGTTATTTTGTCAATTCTGTGAATTTCCCCCCCGGTTTCATGATATTTTGATTCTAACCTGCAGGCAGGGGGGAGGGTTGGTTAACGATCTGATACTGGGTCACAGCGACCGGCAGACCTTGCTGTTTGTTGGCATTCAGCACTATCTGTTGTTGTTGCTGCTGGGGTTGGAGTAGATTTGCCTGACCCTACACACAACAAAATAAAGACTCAATTACAGATTTACTGCACCCTGCCTACAACAGAAACAAAATATTTGCATATTTGCTGGACCCTGTCCACAAGATAATTACATATTTGCTGGACCCTGTCCACAAGATAATTACATATTTGCCTGATCAAAACAAGGTAACTGATATATAGTATAATCATTTTTTAAAAAGTAACTTGATCTAAAGTCAGATCACATGAAGTTGACAGACACAGATCATCAAATCTAACGGAAAACAAAGAGTCGAGTTAAATATAATAATCTGCACTTGTCATCAATCAACTCTTCAGACCAAGTTACTATTGTAATGATAAATTTCATAAATACACATTTATATGATGACAAATATATTCTTAATAAGTCAAAAAAGAAAGCAAACATAGTGAAATGTTTTAAATTGCGTACACAGCTTTGTCTGTGATGCAGCCAATCACTTTCCATAAAAAACATGCATTGATACATTGTGATGTCATCAATTTCAGAGGATGGTGATACAGATTTAGAAAATCAATGTGGTGATCTGGAAAGTCGGATCACACTCAGTGAAATCAACAGTATTGACACACAAAACAAGATTTGTCCCAAAACAACATATCTTGCTGGGAAGCATGACTACTTAACCTATCCCATTTGGTTGAGAAGGTTAAAAGGTCAAAGTCCAAAGTCACTAGGCCAAAGGTTTTGGTACCATATGAAAGGCCTTGTCATGAGGCATCTATATGTGAAATATCAAAGACCTATCCCTCTTGGTTCAAAAGACATAGCAAAGGTTAAAGATTTTGAAAAGTAGGTCAAAGTCCAGCATCACTAGAGCTAAGGTCTTGGAATGAAAAAAAAAACAGTTGGTCATGAGGCATGATTTATATACGAAATATCAAAGCCCTATCCCCCTTATTTTCAAAAAGATATAGCCATGGTTAAAGTTTTTGAAAAGTAGATCAATGTTCAAGGTCACTAGGTCAAGTGTCTTGGTAACATATGAAAGGTCTTGTCATGAGTTATCAATATGAGAAATATTAAATCCCTATACACCTTGGTTCAAATGAAATAGCAAATGTTAACATTTATAAACTGTGATGCTGGGACCATGACAATAGCTCTCCGGACATTCGTCTGGCGAGATAAATATCATGACAATAGCTCTCCAGACATTCGTCTGGCGAGATAAATATCATGACAATAGTTCTCTCAGGACATTCGTCTGGCGAGATAAATATCATGACAATAGTTCTCTCAGGACATTCGTCTGGCGAGATAAATATGATGGGTATATAACATAATTACAGACTTACCAAATTCTGCCCACAACTTATAAATAAATGAGATTCTGCTCACAACTTATAAATAAATGAGATTACAGATTTGCCAAACCCTGTTGACACTACAAATAAATGAGATACAGATTGTCTTGATTTTCATCAAAACTGTTTCCCCAATTGAAAAAAAACAAGAAATAATTTATGATTTATAATTTTCATTGATCAGACTAGTTCAAGCTAAATTGCAGTTCTTCCAAGTATTACACGTATGTGTCAGAATAAAGATTTGATTAGAAATGAGACAAGAGATTTAAATACAGAAGATTGATACTATGTAGCAAGAATAACATGGAAAATGGTTTCCCAACCACATGTATGGTATTCGTTTTGTTCTGAAAATCTAATGAACATAGAAATTTTCTTGCAGTTCTGGCCTCAAGACCATTAACTAAGAACAGCCTCAAGTCAAAATTTTGATTACTGACATCTTTAGACTTATCTAGCACAGATGGGTTTTCTTTATTAAAAAAAAAAACTATTGGTTTATGAAAAAATAAATGCAAACATACACTAAAAATTTTGGTTTAAGAAAATTATTTAAAATATTAATTAGATTTGAAATTTAGACTTGGCCTATCCTCACTTTAAGGTCTTGATCCAGGGAATCTGATGATTTAAGAACATACATGTATAAAGCTTTGTATACTACAGGCTAAGTAAAGACTTGCATATTTTCTGACTTAAGATAATTTGTACAATCATTACCCGATTTGATAATCTGAAAATAACATTTTATCTATATTGCTCACACACCCCATCCACCCCCCAAAAAACATCAAAAGAGTCAGAGGCAGGTATAAACCCTAGTTTGTACCTGAACAAATTTGACTGGGCTTATCTTGATCCCTGATCCAGCTGAAGCAAGCTGGATCTTTTGTCCAGTTTGAACTGGCTGAGAGGGCTGTAATGGTGGATAATGTTGCTGGTGCATCTGAGGTGGAAGTGGAGAATGTAAGGGAGCCTGTGATTGGTTACCACCAAAGGACAACTACAGGTCAAAATGAAAAGATGTAAGATGACAAAATGAGAGCAATATGAGGCATCACCAAACTGTACTGGCAATGACTTCCACCTAATAAAGACAAGCTCGATGAATTACTACTGAACATTTGTTGTAAAATTACTTATTACATACATACAAAACTTCAATCCACATTAGAGAGCTGCTAAAAGTTTATAACGCTGTTTTAAAATTCATTTAGCATCATTTGAAAAATAATTCCTGGTATGTTAATAATAAATGCATTATATGAAAAAAGGGGGAGGGGTGGAATAAGGGCTGTTCCAGAAATGATCAAATGGGGGAGGGGGGGGGGGGGGTCGGGCGGCAAACGATATTTTTTTCTTTGGGTGGTTGTATTTTTTCCTATTTTAATTGGTCCGTGGTTGGATGTTAAAAAAATATTTATTATGGGTAGTGGGTAGTTACTATTGTTTTATTTTGTGCCACGTGGGTGTTGAGTTTTCAGAATATTTTTATTGTCGCTCTTGTCGTGTTGGTTACAAAACGTCGGAGGGAAAATTGAAAACGTGCTTTCGAAATGCTGCTTTCGAAATCGGAAATCGGAAGTAACATAGAACTATTCAAGTTGTCGCTCTTTGCAGTGCATAGCTTTCCATTACGGCACTCTTCAAATTAGAGGCACATTTAGTAGGGTCCCTTTGGACGTGATGGCGGCGAACTCTGTTCTGTAGATTATTACAGTTTACAGTGCATCGATTTTGGAAATATTTTGAAACCCAATAGGTATTCCGTTTTCTGATAAAAATAGGTAAACCTTAGTTGATTTATATGAGGGTACCAATGCGTTATATTTATCAGTCGGTGTGATGGTGATATAGAGGCCTCCGGGCGCGGGCTCCATTAAAAGACGAACGATTCGTGGAAAAACATATCCATACCCATTTCATGATAATAGCATCGTTTGGACTCCCAATCTTTCCAACATTCCCGCCATAGATGCCTTTGATTGTTGATGTGACATCGTTTCTTCAGAACTACTGTGATACAATGTCGCACAGGCATTACCGCGTCATTGACTAGAATGTTTGTCCCGAAAACCTCGCGAGATTTGTACCGTTTTCATTTTTAAAAATATTTTTGTGGTGGGTCTGGTTAGTTTTCTTTTTTTTATTAGATGGGTCATTGTAAAATGAGTTTATTAATTTGATGGGTCATGGGGTAATTTTTTATTTTTTTTTATGGGTGCTTGGTATATACAAAAGGTGCCTCCCGACCCCCCCATGTATTTATTTCTGGAATAGCCCTAAGCAAATGTTCAGTAGTCTGATTAAGCTGAATGAAATTATGACATGAACACTACAGGCAATAGGAATCTGAAAATTTGCTTTAGTAGAATAAAGAAGAAAGATATTTCGTGTGATCTATATACTAAATGAATCTCATGAATTAGAAAGAAAAGCTATCGAGAAAAAGAAAAGCAAAATGATAATATGTTCAGATTTTACCTCTAGAAGTTGTAATCAAACATCTAATTTTTACCTGTTGAACTTGTCCACCAGGAAGGGCCATTTGAAGAAGATTCTGGACTTTGCCTCCGTTAGGAGTTTCCAATCTCACTGACGGAAGGATGTACTGAATCTGTGTTGGTTGAAGTCCCGCCTGGGAATTCACAGCATTTAGCATAGAAGGCATTGCTGCTGTTTGATTGGTGGACTTGATTTGAACCAGATTTGTGTAGATTGTTGTAGGTGTGGGCTGAGGCTGTGACTGGTGGTTTTGGGGTGGAGCGATGTTTCTCAATGTTGTTATGAATCCTCCAGAGACTTGGTTTGTTTGAATAGTGGAAACTGTGGTAGTAATAGCTTTTGTGACAGCCACAGGGCTTCCAATATTTTGGGTATTCAGAATAGCATACTGAGAAGCTGGAATGTTTTGCAGTACAATAGTGCTCATCCCTTTCACACCATTGTTAGAACCGGGTTGAATCTGCTGAATATTTGGAACTCCTGTCTTTAAAGTTGTAGGAGTGGCAATATGTGCCTGCTGCATGGAAACAATGGGCTTTGAAAGAATGGGCACTGGTGTTGTGATTGGTTTGCCCATAGTTGAGAAAGTGGACATTACCATATTGTTCTGAACCACATTAGTGGCTATAGTCTGACTGGGGGCGATTAGCTGCACATTACTGGAAGTAACCGGTTTTGTCTGGTACTGTGAAGGTGGGGTCACAGCTGGCTGAATAGGCACCTGTTGTGAATTGTTCCTCTGCTTAGATTTAGTCACCTTACCGATGACCTGCCCTTTGCCATTCTGCTTACCAATCACTGTTTCAGTGGTTGTGGACACTATAAGCTGTTGGTCCTGTGTTGTCATTGTGATGTTGTGTATTTTCATGTTGCCCACTTTTACTGGAGGTTGTTGACAGAGCCTTGGAGTGTTGTCATGCTTAGCATGATGTCCATCTAAAACACTTCCTGTTGATGCCATTCTTAAATGGGAAGCCTTAGCTCTGAATACAGCACCTACATTAAATTTTACAAACATGCACTAGAGGCTTTTCTATGAAGTCATTTAATTAAGAAAAGGAATCGCATTCAGTAACATCAACTTTATCATATTACTGCTCATCAAATTTTTTTTTTGGGGTCCCTTTGCATAGACTGACCTTTAGGCTGGAATCCTGATCCTACACTGGATGGTCTTGGAATGTGTTCAGCTAGGTCGAGTCCTGCTCCTGGTATTGATGACTGAACCATCTTTGGTTGACCCTCAGGGATTTTCTTTATTGGGGTTGGTCTGCAATCAACACATTCACATTGTACATACAATACAAGAAATTATCATAAGAATGAAATACACGTGCAGTTCCATTACACTAAAGACCATTTCCAATACTCTATCTAGAAATATTTGATTCAGCGCTGGAAGTCAACAGAATACCTTCACACAAGAGTACCGCAAACAATACAACATACGACCATTAGACCGTCAGTGCAATATCTGTATCAATGATGAGAAAAAGTCCAGTAAACTAAAGGACCGACTTTTAGCCCTAAAGTAGGTCACGGTGTACCAATCAATTTGAAATGCAAACTGATTATGTATTTCTCTGAGAAAAAATTTGAGGGCAATACCTGTATTCATAATTTTAAAAAATCAGGAGAACTGTTTCACTTACTTTTACACCTAAATTAAGTCATGGTGAACCAATCCAGCTGAAATGCAAACCGAACTTATATTCCTCCGAGAGACTTGTGGCTAAATTTCGTGGCAATATCTGTATCCGTGATGAAAACAAGATTTTTCTACTAAGTGATACTATGACCTTGACCTTTGATCTTGAGAAACAATAGGCATCCTCCACTTACCATAAGACATATGTGTACAAAGTTTGGTGATCCTAGAGCCAACAGTTCAGTCCATCCTGCCTACAAGGTTTTCCTACTAAGGGCTATTCCAGCAAAAAACGTATGGGGGGGAGGGACGGCAGTCGATATTTTTTTGGATGGGTGGGGGTGATTTGGGAAAATATATTTGTATGGGTGGTTGTCTTTCAGGTTAAATAAAAAACATGGGTGCCTGTGAATTTTGATAAAAATGAAAACATATCACGCTACGTTTCTATTATTACAAAAGAAGAAGAAAAGCGGAGCCATTCTACATTAACTTAAGTACGGAAAAAAGATTGATAAATGGGCAGATAACTCAATGTCACCGTAAAACTTTCCCCTCCAAGGTGTTACCCAACGTATTGTACCTGTCCTAAACTACCACCTGTCTAATGCAACCAACGATCATGAGTTTTACAACCTTTTCGTGTAATTTCACCTTTATGAAACGACTGTACATTTTTTCGATTACAACGCGATTCCTACTTTCGATTTCAGTTGAGCATGACTATTCTGGGAATTATCGCCCCTAACACTTTCGTTTTAAAATGCACAGGTAACAGTTCGGCGGTGATCTTGTTTAATCGGCACTCTGAATCAATTATTATACCCAAGCTATCAATTTGTTAACGTGTAATCAACATGCAGCGTTGTGTGAGGTTAATTACCAAAACCCGAGTTGTTGTTTAATGAACAAAATCAAGGATCAGGGAATCACCGTTGTTTCCGAAGGTGTGGATTTCGACAGACTTTGAGATGTGCGGGGTAATTCGGATATGAAATCTCCCACCTGGTATACCATTACATTTAACAGAGTGGAAAATTTGCCCGATTGCGATATAAATCGGGTAAATATTATGCTTGGGACTGAAATTTTAAATGGAATATTCGCGAGTTTCCCGTAGGCATACGAGAGATTGTAGGGGGGAAAGTCAAAGGAAAAAAGTCACAATCTATATGCATACACTTTGTAATTTAGGGAAATATCTATGTCTAGCACTTAAGTTGCGAGAAAACCTAACTCCTTGAAAAGTTCTTCTCCGTTGCTTGCTTGAATTTGTACACCACTATACAATGCCATTTTATGTATACATATTGTAACTGATGCATGATGTAATAAGACACTTGTCTTTTAAAAGCAATAAAGAGAGTAACAATATATGTGAATTTAAATTAAAAGTGGTATAATATATACATATTTTATTTAGTTATATATCATTTAAAAAAACCAACTTCTTGTAATTTCAACTGTGCAATTAACAAGCACCCAGATGATGACATGAGTAAAAAGGACATGCACATCTAGTCCAGAAATGATATGACAATATCCCACATCATTAGTGAAACTGTTCGTTTATAATAAGCAAACAGAGCTTAGGTTTCTACAACTCGCATGTTTCCAGAGTATACAAAATTAATTGCATTTTTTCTTTCATTTTATATGCTGAGATCATCCTTTTTTTCTCCCTACCAAAATTGCATTGGAAACCAAAATATGTAATTTTTTCTGCAATGATTGCTACCTTCATCTCCCGATGAAACAACAAAGAAAGACATTTTATTGTTTATATTTCTTGCATTTTTAAAAATATAAACTAGAATTAAGTTCTAAAATATCATATGGTTGATCCATTTGTTACGTTAAATGAAAGTATTGAATTGTATGGGTGGTGGTGGCAGGGGAGAATCTAATTGTATGGGTGGTGGTAGCAGAGGAAAATTTAATTGTATGGGTGGCTGTCTTAAAAATAAAGTGCCTTCCCTCCCCCCCCCCCCCCCCCCCCCCCCATATTTTTTTTGCTGGAATAGCCCTAAGTGATACTATGACCTTGACCTTTGAACTTAAAGAAAAATGGCGTCCTCCAATATTTGTACAAATTTTGACAGTCCTTACCCCAATAATTCGGTCTATATTCTGCCTACAAGGTTTTCCTATTAACTGATATTATGAACTTGACCTTGAAAAACAATGGGCATCTTCCTCTCATCATTGTTGCAAGATCCTGGAACTTATGGTTCATTTTGCCTACATTGTCTAGACAGATAGACGGACGCCATACCACAATACAGGACATCCCGTCTTTGAAGGGCGTATAAAAACTTTATGAGTAACAAGAGGCCCAAAGGCCTTATCGGTCACCTGAATACTAATTAAAAGTATCACTAGTCCCAAAGGTTAAAAATCTAGAAAAAAAATTCCTGGTCTGAAAATATCTAAACTAAATCCTAAAAATCAGCAACAGTACAAAACAAGATGTGTTCTTAAAACTTCAATGCCCTCAAAAGTGCATACTGATGAAAGGCTTTAGATAATATATGTATTATCATTAAACGATATCACTAACTTGGACCCACCCTAAAGTCAAAACTCTGGGGTTGCAAAATCCACCATTTTTTGTACATTCTTTCTGCTCTTCCTAAATATGTATTTAGTTTTATACTGTATTAGTAAAACTGAAAGAAGTCCTTCAAATTATAAAGACAATAATCACTATAATAATTTTGGCTCCACCCAGAAACCAAACCCTTACCCCCTAGAATCATAAAATTTACAAATTTTGTAAAGGACTACCTACTCCTTCTAAATATCTATTTAGTTTCAATTTTATAGTATCAATAGCATTAAAATGGATACCATTTACATGTACATGTTTTGCACATATGTACACATTATATACCAAGTTTGGCCCCACCTTGGAGTCAGAATATCTACCCCGGGGATCATGAAATTAACAATTTTAGTAGAGGATTTTCTGCTCCATATCACTATGCATTTAGTTTTTCTTAAAGATATGCAATTGCAGAGAAGATTTTTGAAAATTGGTCGAGTTTTGGCAGTTTCTGCCCCACCCTTGTCCCAAAGATGCTTCATATAAAACTTGAAAAGAATTGGAATGGTAGCTATCAAGAAGAAGTTAAAAATGTTCAACTGTTAACGCACGACGGCAGACGCAGACCAATTGCAATAGGTCACCCAAGTGACTCAGGTGACCTAAAAATATAAAACGAAATTTTTAGAATAAAGTTGTCCAACCTGAATGCTCTATCTGTGGATTGGTTGGATGGAGAGAATCGTTGTTGTGGGAATACTCTATTCATTTTGCTTTCTACGGGAACCTCCTCCTCTGTCTGGGAATCAGTTTCGCTATCTGATACATGTTCATGACAAATTAAGCTCTTTCCATCCGGGTCATTCTTATCACCTGCACCTAACAGAAAAAAATAAGTTAAAAGAAATCTATATATAAAATATTAGTATCGCTTCTATTCTTGTATTCATTTATCCTTGAAAATGCTTCCTTATTTTGACAGTACTTCATATCCTGAAATACTGCCATTCTGATTCTATGACCAAGACCTATATTTTCAGCTAGTCAAAAATGTTTCCATTTCTGTGAAAAAAAATCATAACGATATGGTTGCTTGTACATTTGTCCGCATATTCTATATTTCCTTGGAGTAGTGTAAATTCAAATTTGAAAGAAAGTGTGGCATCAAATAAAGTGCAAAAAGTATTTCTGGCCTCAAATAATAAGACCTACATAAATAGGCCCCTAGAACCAGTTGCATAGAGGTTAGTATCAAAACAGAGTTTACTTCCTATTGAATCTTTCGACAATTACATAACATAAACTAAATTTATGTATGCTGTCTTGCATATTTTTAGTACTTAACTGGTAATTAGCTTTTTTCTGAAAAACCCGACAAACATGGTGATTTATTACCTTTTTCTTCATCAATGACCATTTTCTCATCATCGCTGCCATCCCTGTCCCCTGCAGCATCCCTGAACCCAACTGCTGAGCTCAACTGACCTTCCTCTGGACCTGACACTGAGTGACGATGTTGAATGTCTACAGGGGGTTGAGCCAGAGGGGACAATTTTGCTAGGGGGGAGGAATGGAGACTGAGAGAGGAGCGTGGGGTTTCATGCTGTGAAGGGAGTGACAGAGGAGATTTCTGAATGGTCAAACCATTCGTCAACTGTCTTCTTAATGCCTGAAATATCAGAAAAGCATATACACTGTCACAGTGGATTGAAATTTGATCTTTATGCTTCAAAATACACCAAAAAAACTTTATGCTTACATAAGGCCAATTCAACTTAATTGATAGATTATCATCACCGCCCGCCCCTCAAAAATTGGCCCGCCCTGAATTTTTTTATTTTGTGGAACTTGCAATTTCCGGAATATTTTCATGTCCGACTCCGGTATTTACACTTCTTGTTTACATTTCCGGTATAGCAACATGAAGAAATAGATCTATATGGTTTTCTTTTAAATTTCTCGCGTTCTTACAGGCGTAAATCTTGGAAGAAGTTAGGTATATTTCTGTTTGAAATTAAAGCTTAACCTGGAATGATGTCTGTGAAAATAGCATATATTGATGATATCCACCTGGCATTAAATGATGCGCATCTGTTGAAAAAAAAAATTTTTCTCAGAAAATAAAAATTAAAAAATAAAATCCTCTCACCCGCCCCATACTTTTTGTTGATCCTGGATGATAATCTACTAATTAAGTTAAATTGGCCTAAGTTGTATAAAATATACAAATTCCATACTCTTTACTTTAGGTTGGAAAAAAAAAGAAAGAAAAGAAGAGATTGGATAACGTCGATCATGTCTCATATAACAACATGTCCATTACACTGTACACTGAAAATGAGTCCATCCTGAAACGGGTCATCTACCTCTGAAAATCCTCGTTGGTCCTCATTTGGGTTGACAGCCATTCCTGGTGGCATAAAGGCTGACCCCTCCCCATCTCTTGGAACAGCTGACAAACTCTGAGATCTCCCTCCCCTTCTATTCTCAAACAACGACTCTCGGTTTAAGAATACTGTGTCTTCGGTATCCATGACCGTATCTGATATAAATAAGGCCAAAAAAAAATTGATAAATAGTTTCTCAGGCACCGCCGCATCGGTAAAATCATCGCCGCACTGGCTTTTTTTTATTATTATTTTTCCGGATTTTTCGTACCTTATCATTATAGGTTTTCTCTTTTATTGAAAAAAATAACAAACGCTCAAGTGATTCGGAATAAATAGGGCATCTCTGTCATAAAAGAAACGTGTTTTTTTCGCGGGATCATGTCTCTGTTATCTGCACAAATTGTGAATGGTACTTCTGTTATATTACCTTGGAGCATAATTGGGGGATATAGTGAAAATTGTTCGGCAGGAGAACTTTACGAAGATCTGAAATATGGACTCCATAGAACCAGTCAAGGTATTTTTAAATACGTGTAAAAGTAGGTGCAATGAAAATCTAATTTATAATGTTCTTGAATACCTGATTAGAAATTGTCTTTGAAGACGGAGTCTTCAGTGTATATTTTTTTTACCTTATAGCAACTCCTCACCAAGATGTTTGAACGACTTTTTCTTAAAGAAAAAGCATTTAAGTCCTTCTCAGCTGCATCAGCAGATGACATCAAAGAGATGTGGAAGAATTTGGAGTTGTTTGGAGGACCACTGGAGGACAACTTAAAACAAGCTGAACTCAACAAATGTTTAAAAGAGAGGTATTAATTTAAAATGTTGCCTTTTACTTTTATCTTCAAATTCTAAGAATGTGATAAAGTTTTGTTAGTTTTTCTTTTGTTTCTGTATACCTTTCAGATGAAATGCAGTGTTGGTAAGACTTCACTAAAATTACGCTTCTAAATATACATATCTGTGTGGGTGCTTGTTTTATCTTAACTGTCAAAATGATACCTTTCTTTGTGTAGCACTGGAGCATAGGGCTAGATGAATTATCCTGGTCTCCTTACTAAAATATTACTCTATCTTGTCTTAACACTTGCAGCTTTTGTCACCTTGTACATGCAGCCAAAAATCTCTTTAATTCACAAACTCTCATTGTATGTTACATAGGTTCAAATTAAATTCATATTTTACAATTTGAGATGAACATGTAAAGTATATGCATTTAAACATTTTGCTCTAACTTTATAGGCCAGAGTTAAAAGCCTTTATGGAGCATTGTACTACATCCAGGTCTTATTCATTTTGCATTAAAAAATGTGCTGATCCCAGCTGTTCCATCTGCCTCAGGCCACGCTTGCCACCTGATGTCTTTAAGCAGTTACATCGATTTCCAGACCCTGTACCTGGTATTTAGTTATAGCATAATATGATATTATCAAATGATTTCTATAGAAATGAAAGATTGAATTCTTTAAAAGTATTATAAAGTGATATATGAAATATGACCAGAAAAAATAAGACAATTTTCAGATTTCAGTTTTCAAAAAATGTTTAAGGTGAAGATGGGCACTACAAGTCATTTGATGAAGTTTATGGTAGTGAAACTACAGAGGAGCACAGGCCATCTCTACGGCAAAGAGTTACATCGAATCCAGGTCATGGCATACCCTTTTCCCCAAGTGCGCAAACAATGAAAACAGTAAAATGTGTCTTTATTTGTACAGAATGTGAAAAACCTCGTGTAGTATATGCTGCTACCAAACTATCAGAACAAGAAATGGCCACTATAGAGCGTATTAAGCAGCTATTTCAATATACATGTGGATCATCACTGCAAGAACTCAAGACTGCCGATAACAGAACACCGCAAGTGAATGCTTTATTAGACAAATGTTTCATCAGGGCCAATTTAACATGTGAAATGTCATTAGAAGTCCCATATTTCAGTTCAGGATGTTTCAGGGACTTGTGTTTTTACTGTGGAGGGGATAATGAGCTGCAAAGTGAAGCAGGGGCATATCCGATATGTCCTGATTGTTCCTCTACAAAAACTCTTCCTTTGAAAAGGAAAAACATTAATCTGAAGGAAACAGTTAAAACCAAAAAGGGAAGGAAATAAACTGTGCTTCTGTATTTGTTTGATGAATATGCTAATAAATACACAATAAAAAAGTAACACAATAGGCTGTTTTTATTAAATTTGGTGTCTTTATTTAGAAAAAAAAAAGAAAAAAAAAATCCTGCCTGCCTCATCAAACTTTTAAAAATTTAGCCCGAGAAACAATTTATTAATTTTTTTTGGCCTAATGAGAGTAATATTATCTATCTTATCTATTATGTAACAGAAAATAGAGAATAAAGTAGGTGGAGCTGGTATTTTATAAAACATAACATTGATAACATTTACAATGATAGTGAAACATTGAAATGAATATCAAGTGACAAATTTTATCTGTCAAAAAAGAAACTAGGAGCTCAATTTAATTTGTTTTCAAAATACTATATAAGATTATATTATTCATATATCATAAGATGTCTTAGCTATCAAAAGTTAATACCTTTGTATGGAGAGGGTATATATAGGCACTGCTTGTTGCCCAATCCTTCTCCTTTTGAATGAAATATTGTTTAAAGGGGCATGGACATGATTGAGCTGAAATTTTTGTTCTACCATTTTTATTGTTTACAATGTTTAGCTACAGTATTTCTAACGGTCAACCAAAATTTTAACATAAATTTTAAGAATTAACTTGTAAATTGAAAAATTCTGCTTTAAACAAACTTTTACTAGTATATTTAACATATATGTAAACAAAAACATGACACGAGCCTTGTTTACATAACAAAGAATTGTTAGCTTTACTATCTCCAATATACATCAACAACGGACATTCAAATTTTTGCTAACCATTAAAAATGCTTTATTTAAGTAATCTAATCATTAAAAATGGAAAAATAAAATTTGAAATTTTTTAACTCAAATTGTGTCCATGCCCCTTTAAACAATTTAAAGGAAACTATCTATTATGTCCATTATCCTGACAATACGCTACCATCGCCAAGGTTACTGATAATAGAACGTGTTGCCGACTGACAATTTTGGTAGTGCAAGGAAGCACTGGCATGTATGCAACAATGGTTTGAAAATATTTCATTGTAACTAAGTGGGACTGAACACAAGTTTTCAAAACTTCAAACAATAATAATAGAGTAGCCTGTATAATATCCCAAATCTGCCTTTCAACTGATGGACACATAAACCAGGGAAAATATTCCTAAGTATCTCCTCGTTAGAGAAGCACAATAGCAAAGGATGGGTGAGAACTTCAAATGATATTTAAAACACCAACCTGTGTCCTCCAATATATCATCGGTAGAGCTCAGACGCTGACTACTGGTCCTCTGTTTCAACTTGTCAGCAATGGTGCCCGACTTCTTCCTGTCTCGTGAACACCATTTCCAGTCTGGATGTGCTTTGAAATGTGCTTCTTTCACCTACATGTATAAAAGTTATGTGTGACCAACGTAGTGTCCATACCTCAGCAGATGGAAGACCCTGCAGCATTATGGGAAATCTAATTGCAATCTCTATTCTGTATTTATGTAGAGTGGGGGGGGGGGGGGGGGGGGGGGCCTAAAATGAAATTTGATTGAGTATAAAAGCATATTATTTCCTTGATATCATTCTTCTGTCTTACCTGGTTAGCCAGATCATTGTACTTCTGCTTTTCAGTGGGTCCCAGTGCATACCACCATTCACCCAGGATCTTGCTTACTGTCCTATTGTCCTGGTTTGGGTGTCGCTGGTGAACCAAGTGCCGGTGTCTTTTACTGAATATCATGAAGGCATTCATAGGTCTTCTGATGTGATCTTTATCTTTTGACTGTAATAGAGTTTGATCAAATGAAATTAAGAAATCTATTTTCATATACTGGTAAACCTCTTTTTCACTTGTCATTCAGTATTTACAACAAAGAAACTAAAGCCCCGTTCACATGTTCTGATTTACTCACAGGATGCAAATTCTGCATATATGCAAAATCTGCACCCGGGTGTAAATTTGAGCATGTGAACGCAATTGCATATATGCAAAAGTAAATATACATATGAGCAAATATACACCCGGGTGTAAATCTGCACCTACTCAGACCAGATGCAAATTTACTTTTGCATGTATATAATTACTCCTAGTGTATTTTTCTTCATGTGAACGCACACACCGTATACAACATCACACTCGAGGAGTCGTCACTGTGGATCACGAGGGCTCAGTTCCGAAGAGGAGCAAACGCAGTATCACCGAATATAATATCGCTTTTCTCATAAAATACACCGTATTTCTGCAATCATTATATTGCATAGAGTGTCATAGACATATCTTGATCAATCAAATTTGTCACCGAAGCCTACACAGTAAGGGAAAATCCTCCTTCTCAATAAAAAATAATCCGCCATCTTTATCAAACTTTGAGAATCATTGTCATTTGACCCTAATTTGTTAAGTACCATGTGAACGCTTAGCAAATATACTTTTACACACGGGTGCAATTTTTGCATATATGCAAAATTTGCACCCCGTGAGTAAATCAGTGCATGTGAATGGGGCTTTACTCAACAGACCTTGATTATATTTTGTGATGATAAAATTTTATAGCTAATTAAGGCAAGATGGTTTCTACTGGCTCCTTTCAACTTTGAAATTAGACAGACCCTACCTTTTTGGGACTCTTTTCCTCTTTGTCCTTTAAGGCACTCAGGCTTTGGCTACGCCTTTTAGCCGGGATCTTTTTTGCTTCAGGCTGTGGTTCTTCTTTGGTGTCGAAGACATCATCATCATAATCATCTTCAATGTCATCATCCATGGGAGCTACAAAAATATAACTGTTAATTAAAGGAGCTTTTGATAAAAAAAAAAAAACCCCAACTTATTGATTTATGGAATGTCTTAAATAACGCAATTATGTATTTGGTCACAGGAGTGACTGATGATCATAAAACTGAGATTAGTTTAACTTTGATTTCAGTTTCAGATTTCATTGTATATTTACAGGCCTCGCACGAGTGTGGTCTGTTCTGATACAGGTTTTCAAACTGTATAAGTTTTTCTGCAGTATTAATGTGAATTATTTCTAAAACTATTTCTAAAATCAATATAATACGTACTTCATTTGGGATTGAAATTATTGTTGATATTAGCCTTCGAGTTGTATAAGCTATAGTTGTCAATTTGTACAGTGTGTTTGTTTTGGGCTCAATTTATTTCATTTATTACTTTATATCTATTTATTCCTTTATGAAACACAAAATGGGTGTGCAGTGTTTTGTGGACTATTTTGTAGATTCACACAAGAAATATATCCAAGTGGTCTAGAAGTGATGAGGGGAGTTGATTGTCGGGTGACATAACTAGTAATATATCCAAGTGGTCTAGAAGTGATAAGGGGAGTTGATTGTCGGGTGACATAACTAGTAATATATCCAAGTGGTCTAGAAGTGATAAGGGGGGTTGAGTTCAGACAAGCGAAAACTCCAAACATATATACTTGTATATCTATGCCTTTTAAAATTGTTATCCTTCTGTGCAAAGTTGTTTCTACGAACTAATTTTGCTGACTAGATATCTTAATTAAACTATGACTTCACAATTAAAATCTTCATCCTGAAGGGATGTACGCAATGCATATTGTTAGTGTAATACAATCTAAAAAACAAAATATTATTAGAATGATGTCTTTCATCTTCTGTGGCTTGATATCTTTAACATTTGCATCAAGTTGTTTTCTTTAGTGTTAAATCTAGGATCTAGAGAGGGCACTTTTCGTCACGGCAAGACAATTTCGGGGCACTTTCATTGTATCATAGCTAACTTTTTATGTCACCAGTACAGCCGGACTGATGGGGTATAATTTCAACCAGTCTGCAGAAAAATTTACCAGTCCAACAGTTTTCCACAAATAATTGAACATATTTCGATAATGTTATTAAAATGAAATTTAACTCAATATGCCTCAAACAATATTGTAATGTTCACTTAAATGTGGGATTTATACTTACGAATCATATTTGTCTGATATCAACAGACCGAAGCATGCCAAATGTGTGTATAAAATTTCATAAGTATATTTCCTAAAACAATGCTTTAGAAAATTAACCAGTCCCATCGGACTGACTAAAACAAGTGTCAGTTAGTCCGCCAGACTTTTAACAAGTCACAGACTGACGGGCATATGTTAATTTCGAGCCCTGTAATAGAAAAATCATTTAGCCTCTTTCAAAGTTAATACCTGCTGCCTTGATTTAAAATTTTTCAATCAACCTTGTGAAATAAAGAACAATTGTTTATATGAACAAATGTTTTCAAAAAATTTATAGAGAACAAGAGATGTTTGTAAAACACATATGCCCCCCATGGTGCAAAATTAAAAAGGGTTACACACACACACATCATTAAATTGAGAGTAGTATCATCAATTCAAAATATTGAGCAGACAATATCTTCCTATGTCAAGAGTGGATTGACCATGTGACCTCAAAATCAATAGGGGTCATCAACTCCTGAAGATGTACCAGTGTACCAAGTTTGATGTCTGTCAAGCAAAGGGTTCTCAAGATATTGAACGGACAGTATATTCCTATGTCCAATTTGACCCTTGACCTTTGACCATGTGACCTCAAAATCAATAGGGGTCATCTTCTCTTGAAGATGTACCAGTGTGCCAAGTTTGATGTCTGTCAAGCAAAGGGTTCTCAAGATATTGAGCGGACATTATATTCCTATGTCCAGAGTAGATTGACCCTTGACCTTTGACCTGAAAAACAATAGGGATCCTCTTCTACTCATAACTAACCCACATATGAAATATCATTATCATCAAGTGAATGGTTCTCAAGATATTGAGCGGACAACACATGGTCTACAGACCGACCGACAGGTGCAAAACAATATGCCCCCTCTTTTTCAAAGGGGGGCATAAAAAAGGGCATGGTGCAATTAAAAAGGGCATGGCGCCTGCCAAAAAGGGCATGGTGCGGCGCCATGCTAGTTTGCTTTAAATTTAACACTATTTCTTGTTGCAACAGAAAAGGGAAAATGAGATCAGTCTGATAGTGGCACACCTTTGATTTATTTTGTATTGCACAGATGAATTAACCATTCTTTTAAAAATAGAATTTTTGAACTTACGAGCTTCAGAAACACTGACGCAATGTTCTGATTGACTGGCTTTCTTTGGTGATGCTGTTGTTTTAATATTTTGATGCTGTTTTTCTATTGGTTGTTCAAAAGTTGAGGCAGGGGTCTGAGTTACTGTAGGAGGGCCTGTATTGGTGAGAAATGGCACCAAAGCATGCCACGGAAACACCGGAACTGGCTTGTTCGAATTTACTGAAAACAGCAAAGAAAAGGTTCGAAAATTAAATCAAAAAGTGTCAATTCTACAGTTTACATCAATAATCCTAAAATTCAATAGAAGGACATACACAGGCACTGTACAAAACCAGGCTATGTGTCATTCATGATGTATTCATGTAAATGGATAAATAAAGAGTCTGGAAATAACAATCCTTCCCTTTGAATTCTTATATTTCAAATAAATTCCATCTCATTCCACGGCATTCAAGACCCATTTTAAGATTACTGGAAAAGTAGACATGACCAAATCAAGATGTGTGTTATTTGCCTGGAGTGGCAAGGATCTACCTAGGTGCTAATTGCTATACACTATGATTATGAAATACATGGAAAATACAAAAAACTATAATATTATTGAAAATCTGCCAACTGAGTCCATCATTTAGAAATAAGAATGAAAATGTATCAATTGATTTATGTAAATAGTTTAACTGGATTTGAAATTATCATAAATTTTATTGATAAGACCAGGGATAGACATTAACTTTTCATCTCACTTGCCCTTCGGGAAAGTAAACTCGAAGTTTTACTTGTCCGAATGAAAACTTAGTTGTCCGAAATATTGTAGACTCTAAAAAGCCTGTCAACCAGTAATTCTAATAATCTTTTAATTATCTCTCTCTGTCAATTGTCAATTGGTGATACAGTATGATCTACTAGAATGGGCCTTTGACGATTCGTTAAAGAAAACAACACTATATGAAGTTGGGTTTTACTTTCTAATATTTTATATTCATCAAGCTTAACACAATTATTATAATTACATTTTCTACTAAAAATATCACTTGCCCCATCGGGCAAGTGTTTATTGAGTTTCACTTGTCCGAACTGGGTTTTCACTTGCCTCAGGCAATCGGACAACCGTTAATGTCAATCCCTGAAGACCAAAATTAGTTTGAGGACGTTAGCTAACATTTCTTGCCATTTTAGGGGGGAGGGGGGGGGTGTTTATCAGGCCACCAGAAATGTTGTTCTCAGCGACAACACACGACTGACAAAGGCCATCCGGGCATTCTGTAAATTATGCTTGAAAAGGAATTACATGTTGAAAGGTAGGCACGAAAGCAGATGTTGCTACAACAGGAACTTTTTAATTTTTCTAGACACTAAATTCCAACCAAAAACTTGAATTGCAACTAATTTGTACGGTGATTTTTTACAGTATTTTCTCCGAAATACGATTTGACTTTGACTGATTTATTTCTAATATTTGAATCTTTAGTTCAGGTTAATATCTACTGATAAGTAAAAAAAAAATACAGCGACCTTATATTTACAGTAGATGAAAGGGGTGGTTCTCAACAGAATGACTCTGAACTAAATGACCCTACTCTCAATTTCCCTTTTCTTAATTATCTTCTCTTATTTACAAAGAATCAATGAATCCATAGAGAATCAATGAATTCATTTTATTTTTAACAAAGGATAAATCAGCTAAGTGATTCTTGATAATTTGAAGCTATGTAATGCTATTCTCTTTCAAACATTTTTCACTGCATAGTTCATATGTCAAAAAGTTTCATGAAAGTGATTTGACAATGTTTGTAGATTTATTTCTTTATGTTTTACAATTCGTTACTTTCCGTAATTTTTTTTCGCAATTTCTGAGATCATTCAAAAGTGCTTTCGAGTTCGGTGTATATACTACTATTGGTCAGTTTTCGGGCAGTGCAAAGTTCATTATGAGTAACAAAGGTCACTTTTGTATTACTGTGCCTTTGCCTGCCTTCCCACACCATTTTCAGTTTTGAATTCCATTTCATTTGCTACTATTGAATAGTCAAGAAAATATTTATTTTCAGATGAGGACACAGATAGAGAAAATATATATAGTTTTTTTTTATTACTTCAGAGACGTCTCCATACGAGTGAAAAACTCGAGAGTGGGACGTTAAACAGTATACAATCAATCTTACTATAGAGCAACTTGATTCAAGGTTTAAAGAACAACAACCTGCTTGACCTAAATGTTCTACATACAAAAAGAGTGAAAATGAAATGAAATGCAAAGCCTGTTCCATTTCTACATCAATCTATAATTCTGAGATACAAATTTTCATTGTCAATAACACTTTTACTTCAGTTTCTTCACACAACATTTTCTATTTCAACTTGTATAGATAATGATTTGCTTGGAAAAATTTCTAGATATTTGTCCTACATACCTGGAGCAGAGTTGATTGCAGTAGGTTGTTCATTCTTTCCTCCATTAGCCACAGGCATTATGGGTAACAAGGACTGGGCAGGGATCTGATGTTGCAGTTGCTGCTGAATGACTGATGGTATGTGATCTGGACTGGAAACTGGTGCCACCACTGCTGACTGTGGTTTAATGGGTGCTGGGGCAGAATTTATCAGACTCTTCAAAGTGGACATTGAAGTTTGTGAAATTCTTGAAGATGGTGTTGTAGTTCGGTTGTTGAGCTCCTTGTGTCGATCAGGATTTGGAGAAGGTAAAGCACTCATAGACAAACTGTGTGTCATTTTTCTGGACTGCAAATCTGGAGTTATGGGTAAAACAGATACACTTCCTGTTGGAAGCCTTTGTTGTGCATGCAGAATAGCAGGGTCAAAGTTCACTTGGGATTTGCTTGCTTCTTGGCCTGCTTTCACTGCGTCAATCTTAAAATTACTGGCACTTGCAATTTTCTGATACAGTTGCTCCATTTCTGGGGTGTTATACATGTGTGCATGGGATGTTGGAGGGAATCGGGGAGTGATCGGGGAAACATGTTCTGAGGAGGAGCTTCCTGATTTAGAGGTTCCTGAACTCCAGCTACGAGTTGGTGAAGTCATAAAGCCTTGTGTTTGTGGGTGTGGTGAAATAGGTGCAAAAGATAAGGGATTGCCTCGAGGTCCCATGGTACTTGGTGATTGCACAGGGTGTGGAGAAATGGGATGATTACTAGGAGTTGGTGAAAATGCTGGAGTAGTAGATCTTGAATTTCCCAGAGACACCAACATGTTGGCTGCTTCTGTTTCATCAAATCTCTGAGGATGCTCAGGATCAAAATCAGTAACACTGCTCTCTCTGGTCGAGCTTTCAGACCACTCCATATGTCCATCTTTAAATTCCCCTTTCCTAAATTGTTGTATGTTTCCTCCTCTCATGTTCTTTTGTCCCTTCATAGACAAATGTCGAGAACAATAGCCACGTCGTTGAGATTCTTTTGTGCAACCTTCTTTTGAACACAATCTTCTCCACTGTTTCCCATTGAATTTCTTTCGAATCCCATTGGGAGTTGAAACCACATCCCCCTTTTTGTACTTCTGCGTAGAACTTGGAGATCTTGGAGTACTGGATCGGCTGCTTTCACAAGATTGTACACTTCGACTTCGTGAGAATTCACGCTTTTTCGGAGGTGGACGGTTTCCTCCGCTTCCTCCCTGGGATCGACAACCAGAACCTGGAGTAGCACTACCTGATCTAGGGGTGCTTAGTCCTGAATCAAAATCAAATTCCTCACTTTTCATTTCATCCTCCGAGGAATCCCCTCTTTCTATGCTGGTGCTCTGTGGTAAAGAAGGGGATCTCTCCATTCTGTTTTGTAACGGAGGACTAATTTCCATCTGTGGGGGATAATGATGATGATGAGTTATAGGATGATGTGGCATCTGTAATTGCAGAGGATATCCCATTGTTGGAACAGGAGTGGCTGGCTCTTGTTGCTCTGCTAAATTTTCTAGGTCCTCGTACCATGGTGGCTGAATTAGACGAAGAACTGCACGCGACACCCATTGGGGATCCCTGAACTTGTCTTCATGGTGGCCTTGAATCTTAATATGATACGAGGGAGATTGGGACTTTTTGTCAATAATAACTCCCTCATAATAATAATTTTCTTCTGGGTTGATCCTCACACATATTCTACTACCAACATTTATCATCATAGCCATCGGACTATGGTCACTGATAATGTCGAACGGAGCCCTTTGATCTAAGACATCGTTAAAATACACAGTATTTTTGTCACTATCAAATAGTACACCAATGTGTCTGTTTTGTCTGATGTCACTAATTTGTCCAGGCTGGTAGAGTCCATCACGCTTGGCCAGAACTCTCTGATTTATCCACTCACTCAGATCTATGGAATGTCTCTTTGATGGGGGTGACGCGTCCCTTTCTATTTCATTTGCTTTCCGTTTCTTGGGAGGAATAGCAATTGACCTTTTCTCTTCCTCGTGAGCCTCCATCTCCAGTATATCTGTTGATCTTCTCACAGAGGAGCGGGACTGTGGTCGGGATCCACCACCAGAATGACTGTCAGAGTTTTGATTAGTACCTGGTGGAGGTGCAGGAGGGGGCAATCCTGGAGCTTCTATTTTGCTAGCTTCTGTTGTAGGTGGACTTTGTTTTGAATTGTTGGGCGTTCCTTTTGGAGGGGGATCTTCCTCTGGTTTAGGAGATTCTGATGGTGATTTCTTCCCTCTGCCTGTGCGTCCTGACAAAAAAAAAGGTCCATAGGTCATAACACTCACTAAAGTCACTTTGCTTTCATAGTAAAATTCATCTCCTACACTTTGGACTAACTGAAATTTCACATTGAAGTAATGGTCATAATAAGACAAACATATACTTGAAAAATATGTTTACATTAAAGCTGTGCAGGGCACCAACAATTTCAGCATATCGATTTTCTTTTTGATGTAATGCATCGATGACAAAATTCTGGATTCAGTTTGGTTCAGAATTTACATGTTATATATACACTAAAAACAACAAATATGGTGTCCAAGTGATGCATGTTCTTTTATGCAACAGAGATCTAAAATCACTATGTTGGAATTTAGCATTTTCACCACTCAGGTACCTAAAGAATATGGTTCAAAAAATCATTGCATTTACCTTTACATTACATATAACGACAGTTCTGGGGTGAAATCAACATCGTAGATAATGACAAGGATTAAATCTTTTGACAGTTTATATAACACAGAAGTAAATTAATAAAATTATGACACAGAAGTAAATTAATAAAGGACAGGTTTTTAAAAACTCCCAAATGACAGAATTGTTGAAGTTTGACATATAAATGAAAACAATGTTGTAAGTTTTAGATTGATTGCAGAATTGTTTATTAATTCAAATATTATTCTGCACATTATAGGGACATGGAAATCATTTTTGATCGATTGAAATTGACAGTTTTACGTTAATATAGAAATAAAGATCTTTTATGAATGAGTGGTTACACATGATATATACTAAATCTGGCTCCCCAAATCATGTTTGTAAACATGTTTGTCATAGCCAGGAAACCACATGTGGAAGTGAGAACACTAATTTCTGAATAATCTCCCTTTGGTAGGGACATTGCTATTCATTTACTGTTGAAAAATTTCATTCAGAAGAAGACTTCTAAAAATGTTTCCCTAACAATTCTTATGCAAAACTTTGATCCCCTATTGTGGACCTAACCTACCCACAGAGGTCATATTTCAATAAACTTGAATATGTATTACCTGTGGATGTTTGCATATCCATGAATAATCATGACCTTGTTGTTCTTGAGAAGATTGTTAAAGATGTTTCCTATATATCTACATGAAAAACTCTGATCCCCTATTGTGGCCCCATCTCTACCACCTAGGGTCCATGATTTGAACAAAATTGAATTTACTTTATGTAAGGAAGCTTTCATTTAAGTTTCAACTTTTCTGGCCCTGTGGTTCTTAAGAAAAATATTTTTAAGTGACCCAACCCTATTTTTTGCCTTTTCTTGAATATCTCCCCTTTAAAGAGTGCACGACTTTCATTTACAAAAACTTAAAATTTCCTTTACCAGTCAGATGATTGTGCCAGCTTGCATTGAAATTAGACCAGTTGTTCTTGAAAAGATATTTAAAAGATACCACAAAGTTTTTTCACTAATTTTTAATTTTCTCCCCTTTAAAAAGCGTGTGACACTTCATCTGAACAAATTTGAATCCTCGTTATCCAAGCATGTTTTGTGTTAAGTTTGGTTGAAATTGGCCCTGTGGTTCGAAGAAGTCTAAAATATTAAAGTTTACAAACGGACGCCAGACAAATTTGAAAATGTGATCAGAAAAAGCGTTCAGCTTCCGTGAGCTAAAAAGTGACCGCCTGTATGGACAATTAACGGGGAAACACTGATCTGAAGGGCTCGCTTATTTTTTTAGTCGGGTAATACAGAAATAAGTTTTGTATCATTACTATAGACATGCTTTATTTAAATGTCCATGTATCAAACTGTATACATCATCACGAGAAGACTGATTTGCTATAACAACAAAGTGACCTTTCATGATAAAAATTCTTCAGTCAATTCTATCATTGCATAACAAGCATTTTGTTTTCAAACGTCATGTTTAAGAAAATACCTTGCCACTGCCATTAAGTTCTAGTGATCCTACCTCTGGCAATTCTTGGTCTTTTTGAAGTCTCAGATGTCTGCTTGGATCCAGTTCCTCCTAGTGAGTCTGTAGGTGGATCCAAGATTTTGTCACTGTTATCTGATTTGGGAGAAACATTCACTTCAGTCAGTCCCCCTCTTCTCTTGGTCTGTCTCACACCTACATCATATTCATTTAATCATGGTTTTTAAAATAGAAAGTTTATTCATAGCAACACTGATGTACCTTCAATTTAAAATCATACTTCATTTTTTACTATAATCATCCTATATATTACATTACTCAAAATGCAATACAGACTTTACATTATAGAGCCCCAATTTTTTCATTACCTCCATTTTAATAATCTTAATATAAATTTTCCTAGTATTTCACTATTTCTTCATACATTAGTTCTATCTGACATGTACCTGGTGATGGCATTGTATTATTTCCTGCTAGGAGACTTTTACGAACTACTTCCTGTCTGTTATCCCACTATCTTAGTGGAAGGAAGCCTGAATGATCAGAGAAGAAAGTTTTGATTACCTGGAGCTTTCTGTTCTTTCTGTGAAACAGGGCTGTTTGATTGACCTCTTTTCTGTCTAATATCCCCTCGCCTACTCATGGTTTCTCACATTAATCTAGCATAAGTTAAAAAATAATGCTTGTGAAAAAACGTACAAGTGAAATTTACATAGTGCAGTCAATTTCATGTGAAAACAATGTTCAACTTTGATTTTTAGCGGACTGGCGGGTACGATTTTGATTTTAAGAAAACAGAAAATGGTTTGTTTTAAAGTAAAAGCATCCATGATTTTTAAATTTATGAGACAATTAATTGAGACAGTTAATTTCTTGTAAGAAATATAAGAGAAAAGATTTAGTGAATGTAAATATTTCTCTGTAAAATTTCTAACATACTAGCGACCTTTCAACTCAAAATAAAAATATAAATTTATCATGTTTATGAAAGAGTTAAATTGAATTGCGATAGTACACTGAAAAATTTATGCCCAACATGATTTACAATAATGGTACACATAACTACATGCATCAAAATTTTGTCCATCCTCTGCTGTCGTTATAAAGATTTACATTGAAAGCTGTTCTTCAATAAATTCTTAAAATTTCCATGAACCTGACAAAAGGCCAAACATTTTGAGTTATGGCTCTTTGTCTACAAATGTTCTACAAAGCAACAGATTGCTCCCAAAATTAATCAACTCATCAATGATGAAACCATAGACAATACACCAGTTTCGAGATACGTCTGAGTTATTTCCCTTTGGAGAACTCTTGTACATAGTTAGGCGCGAAACAATTTGTTTACACCTGGGAGTGGGACAAATATTCATCACTGTGTAAGTGAATGTACTCAGTAAGTTTCTCCTACACTGTTTGATCACTCGAATTAGACTGATACACAAATTAAGTAAGTTATAAGTATTTAGGGAGTAATTAAATACATGGAATTCTTATCATATTATCACGTTATTTTGTTGGTTATAAGTACCATATCTAAGATATTACTTGCAAATATGACATTGTTTTTATGTTTCCACTTCAGTAAAACATTTCTTTTGATAGTATTTGGTATTTCCCACATTTACATATTAAAAGAGAAGCCGCTTCTTGTCCCACTTAGTCTTTCAAAGTTTAACTAAATGTATCTCCTACACAGAAGAATTTGTATCTTGAAACTGGCGTATTGACATTATATAAACAAAAAATCAGATATCTACAACTTCGTGAATCATCATTCATGACATTAAAGCAAAATGGATGACTGTCGATTTTTGCTAGAAATGCTTCAACTTATAAACCAATCCTTTCATTCTATTTATTGAGCATACATTTCTTTGTTTTCACCACATCAATACACAGCACACACATTCTATTAACACCAACTCTTAACTCAGCCTACTGGGGTCTTTTTGGGGGTGGGGGGTTTGGTGGTTTATTTTGGCTCTGAAACTGGGAAGGTGAAAATATTTGTTAAGACTCGATAAATGTTAACATGCCAGTAAATTTTAATAAACACAAAAGTTCACATTTAATCATGGCTTGAAATTAACTTTTTATGTCACATTTCTCAAGGCAGGTAGGTAGGTCGGTATTTTAAAAAAAATTTTTTTTAAATGTCATGAAA
Organism: Ostrea edulis; assembly: GCF_947568905.1. Taxonomy (NCBI): domain Eukaryota; kingdom Metazoa; phylum Mollusca; class Bivalvia; order Ostreida; family Ostreidae; genus Ostrea; species Ostrea edulis. The sequence continues at coordinate 72,995,211 of NC_079165.1, read as the reverse complement.
ATCAGATTTACAAATTTACTGATGTTTTCATTAAACACATAATGCTGCCAAACAGAATAGAGTTTAGAACATTCATTTTGTACACATTGTATATAATACACATAAATCTTCCAATGTCTCCTGAAATTTTCTCAGGACGTTTTGTATTCATCACGGATGAGGACCTCTACAGCTGTTAATAAATAAATTAACACCCCTTTTTATTTTATGTTAATTTCGAGCCCTGTTCAATGAAATCAATGCAGTGGGTTTCAACATATTTTGTCCACATTTAAAAATTTGGAAAGTTGAATCATGTGCATGCATTTGTAAACTTTACATCAAGTTTTTTAAAACTTTTAAGTTCAGCGTTTCCTGTTTAGATCTTAGATTCACACCTTAAACCTTGGCACCCCTTTTATGGTTTTTGAACCTGCAACCTTCGGGAACACTCCTTACAGTGCGAGTCTAGAACCAAGCCAGTCTGCTGCACCACATAAACAACAATTAGTAACATTATATAACAAGTTTTTTTCTTATCATTTAACCATTTTCCCCACTTAACTGAAAATTAAAACAGCCCATGAGTTCATTACACTTTCAGCTTACAAAGTGTTTTTATAAATTCATAAATTTTTACAATAAAACCAATGTCAGTGAGTGTTTCTAAGGTTCATCAGACCGTCAGACAAGTCTGGTAAAAATAGCTTTGGTCTGGTAAAATTTAGAATCACATCGGACCAAATGTGATAATAAAAAGAATATTATGCACAAAATAATATAAAACTAAAGTTCAGCATAAAATCATTTTTCTACTACAAATATGGTGTGAGAAAATGTGTCAATTACCTTGCTGCTGACATGCGATCAACGTGTCTTTTACTTTCGGAATTCATTCTTTTTTTAAAATTCAGTTCCGATTTTGAAATTTTACTACTGAAATATGTAGAGCGGGCTATCCCCGGCAAAAAAACTAAAAGTGAATAACGATTCGAAGTAAAAACTACAACAGTAACAGACCCGAGCATAAGTTTAATGCAAAATGGAAAGAGGGGAGACAGTGGATGACATACAAGAAGAAAAGTATATTGACTTATTTAGTCTGTGTTAATTTTAAATTTATGGCTCCAATTGTTTTTCCACTAGTTCTAACCTAAAAGGACGAATTACTTTACTAGCAGGATGTTCAAACTTAGAGTGACCGTTGTGGTTGTGATCACGAGAGCAGTGTCGCTCATAAAAAAGCTGTTGAGCTTCAAAGTGCATGTGTCAGGACAAAGTCGGGACATTTTGCTTGATATTTCAGCAGGCAAAGCCTATTCTCAGCTTTGTTCAATTTTGTTATAATGCTTTAAGATGTATGTCTTTCGCAATAAAAAGAATTACAAATATCTTTGATTGTAAAGATGATGAAGAAAATGAAAATTACTGTGATGAATCTAGAGAAGAAAATGTAGTATAGATTAAGGTATTTTAATAAATTGGTATTAACACAGTATTGAAAGTTATTGTAAAATTTGGCTTTTTGTTCAGTCTGGTAAACCATCATCCGGTCTGGTAAAATATATATATATATATATATTTACCAGAACAAATATCTTGTAAATTTTCTTAGATCTTCGCGAACACTGTAAACAAGACTGCTAAAGCTCTTTACCAATACATGGAGTAATTCACAATCAAATGGCATACATGTATTTTCAAGCCAGTTAACAAATAAAAAGTTGACTGAGCACATACGTCTCAAAGTGATGTATGAAAATGATGGTGGTATATCAACAATCAACAGAGATATAAATATGTCATTACACTGTTGATGTATCCGGTTACTTTATTTAATAATCCATAAATAGTTCCGTTTCTTTAAATATACTCTACTTTGTATATTCAAACCATGTTGAAATGCCTCGATCCAGCTACACTGTGTGTTGGGGTTACCTGGTTCTCACTTCTGTACCGTACGTTTAAAAGAATTCAATCGATTTAACACAGACCCCACGTATGTATTCAAGTTTCAAAAATTCCAGAACTAAAAACTAACAAATAACGTGGAAATTGATTTAGCGGATATATATAGTTTGAATGATCTCTTGAAACATATAAATCGCTTATACCTTCTAAAATCGATGAAACTTCCTCCACAGAAATATGTCATTCTTTTCCCATTTTGACCTCCATTACGCGCATAGCTTTGCCTCCACTTCGAGAAATATTTACATCCATTTATCCCTTCGTGATAGGAAAAATGTACTTCTCAACGTTTTCATCTTCGATAAAGTCAATTCATAGAAAAACCGGGACCAATGGCGGAATATATATGTCGCATACCAAGGTTTATGTCGGCGTATAGCGGCGTAGTAAACTGGCAGAGGCGATTTGTACGCTAAGCTTACAACAAGCCAGCTGATGCGGGGCCGCGAATTACAACAATGGCTCATAAAAACTAACAAATGGACGTAAAAATACTCTGTAAACCGGTTTAATTTTGAAGAATATTCAATGCATACTGCATGTCTATGTCAGAAACATTATGAAAAACATAATAAGTTTCATGCATCTTACCTTAAATCCGAGTTTAATCATTTTATATTTCACCATTCGTCGCCCATCTTGCAACTAAAAAAGGTGAATGAGCAAATACCATTTCATAAAACTAATTTTGATTGGATTATTCATGATCACGTGCTTTAATTTCACAGTTATGTCTAACATGATTGGTTGATTTAGCTTACTAGAGTCTCTCATCTATTATTCAATCGCTGGAAAAATCTCCCTACATACAATATCGCATATATTGTCGTTAGGATTGTCAGATCACTTTAGTGCGACCATTGCATAAGGCATTATAATGAAATAAGGTATGTTCCTTGATTGAAAATTACAATTGCAGACAAAGACACTTATTTATATGGCTGTTCAATGTGGAAGCACATTGTCGGGCTCTGGAGGAATAAAAGGACACGCCTTTCTCGCTTCGACTGAGCGTTCAGCCAATGAAATGCAAGCTGAGGAGTTGCAACGTAAACGTTACTACTATTTGTATGCAGTTACTATGTGACCTATTTTCAAATATGCTAGACCAGGGCCCCAACATTTTCTTGCAGCCGCAAGCACGCAATGTATTGCGTCTGTTACTATTTATAGAGTAGTCTCTACGATGAAAGGGGGGGGGGTGTTCTATTATTATTTGTTAAGTTTCTACAGCTTTTTTAAAAAATAGAAAAGTTATATAGCAGATCCTAACACGTATTAATGCTCCTTGGCGGATAACGCAGCAAAGGTTGTCAGTCCGCTATATATAGCAAATATTTTATGGTATGTACGTACTATCTGCCTTAATAACAAAATAATGAGAGGAGATAATAAAAATAGTGTTCTCTTATCTTCACATTTCTTTGTGTATTCTGCATATTATGTAACACACTGTAGGCTTATTGCATATTATGAAAAACATTTCATATTTATGTTATTACCATGTAGATTGGGAGAATTAGGCGGTCAAAGTTTTTAGAACTTGCGTCCGATCCTCTGTTGTATTACAATAAAAACCATCTCTTTGTGTTTAATGAAATCGTGCAACTCTTCGTTTCTGATAGAATGAAAACATGCTTTCCCCCACATAGACTCAAAAGATCAATTGATTAAGTTTAATTAGTATATTTGAAAAATCTTTCAATGATTCATTTAAAATCATTACTAAAAAAAAACCCAAAAAAACTCTCAAATGAATGCCAATAATGCAGTGATCTATTCAACATTGATCAGGTCGTTAGGTCGTTAATCGTTATACGGATTAAATTCTTATATATATATATATATATATATATATTCAATTCTGTTTACAATCAGCCCATCTTTTTAAAAAAAAAATTTAACTTCATAACCGATTGCTTACATGTAAAACCCATTTATCAGTTTCCGTGATTCTATGTTTTTTACACATCTACCCTAGACATGATCAGTACGGGAATGTCTGATGTTGATTCAATTTCCTGGGCTGCCTATTCTTTGTTTTTGTTTGGAGTTGGTCCATTTTGTTAACTTATTCAAACTTGTTGTTTTCATTATCTTTCTCTCAAACTTTGTGTTCATTTCTTACTTCGTTTACATAGCTTATTTTCATTTATTTATTTATTTATCATTTATTTATTTTTTTTGTATTTGTTACTTATTATTATCTTTTATAAATTATGCATGGTTAAAATAGAATCTCTCTAGGTACGAGTTAGCTTTACTATTTGTCAACGTAATTGGGTTAACTCGTTCCACTTGAGATTAATTAAGTTTATTGCTTTTCTTTTCGGACATTTTGGATCAGCTCTTTGGACGAATAAGGCATGTCCTAATTCACTCCACTTTTAACATTGATTGGCAAGCCTAAAGACCAAAAACATGTAGTCTGCGTTGTAAATACGTTTGAAGATTAGTGTAGTTGTAGTGCTAGATGTATTTATATGTAGTTTTTTTTATTATGCTCTGTTGATATTGACCACATTATGTAATTCTTTTCGTTTGTCCTGAAGAAGGGACGGGTCGTCCCGAAAATTTGACAATCTCGTTGTTCGTGTCGTTGGTCATTTTAGTGCTTTGTATATATATATATATAAAAGCACTAAGTTCCAACAACACCCGATACCTAAAAGTGTCGGATCCACAACATGGATACAAGGTCAAATACAAATCAAAGTATTGAAAATACTGAAAAGCGCTAAGCTGACTTCATGAATTTTGTCTGTAATGTTAATGAGCAGGAACAACAGGAGAAGTTCATGCATTATTCTTTACTTTGGCACAACTAAGTAATACATTTTCTGTAATGAAATAACAAATATGGATGGGAAACAATGTCCTGAAACTTTTCACCATTTTGAAATATAAACTTTGTATGATGTTGTGAAAAACAATGGTCACTATAATAATTTTGGTCCCACCCGGAACGAAAACCATGTCCTCGGATCATGAAATTTACAATTTGGGTAAAGGACACCTGCTCCTTTTAAATATCTATTTAATTAAAATTTAGTATCGATAGCATTACCACCGCCGCGGTGGTCTACAGGTAGAACGTTCGCCCTGCATGCGGAAGATCGGGGTTCGAATCCCAGACGCGACATATCTAAGTCGTTAAAACATATAGTGACAGTTCCATTGCCAAACGCTCGGCATCAGATGTGCATGTCACGGGTCTGCGGAGATGACCTTAAAAATGGATGTCCCGTGTCATAGTAGGTGTGGCACGCTAAAGAACCCTCACTGCTCAATGGCCGTAAGTACCGAGCACAGGCGTAAATTTGACGTCTACATATGAGTGAAAAAATCTCGAGAGGGACGTTAAACAAGACACAATCAATAAAGATAATCAATAGTATTAAGGGCAATGTTATAGAAATATTTTACACATAAACACTACATATGTATATACCCAGTTTGGCCCCACCCTGGATCATGAAATTTACAATGCTCTACGTGACTATGCAGTGGGGTTTTTTTTCTTACAGGTGTGATGTTGTAGAGAAGAATACTTTTGGAAATTGGTCAAGTTTTGGTTGAAAATTGGAAAGCAGTTGTAATGGTAGTTTTCGGTTAGAAGTGTTCAATTGTTATCATACAACGGATGCTGGTCAATTACAATAGAAATGAATGGAAACTTTCAAGCCTATCATCATTCACAACAACTAATATCTAATAAATACTGTGTTCGAGTTTAATAGTGTATGAAAACATTTTTAGAATACAACTAAAATGAAACAAATCAATAGTTTGATACGTACATGTAGATGTATGTCAAACGAGAAAAATGGAACAAACAACTGGACAAAAAGAACAATACACATACATGTAACTACATATACTAAGTAACAAGTGCCACAGATATTCAAAACACAACAAAATAATACACATCCATTTCATCACCTTACCAGAAATCATTTTAATGTATACATAAACATTGGAGATGGCAAGGGTTAACCGATTAATCGGTCGGAAAATTCGCAGTCGGTTTCAAATTTTATTTGTAATTTTTTTTTTTTACATTTGTAATATTATTTGTTCCTTTCAAAAAGGAAACTAGATAATGTCTTTAAATCTGCACGACTGATATCTAATTAGCAAGACACGGACACTATCAAAACAAATGCCCGTAATGTAGTCGTTGTCACTAGAATATTCATTAAAATTCAAGTGTCCTCAAAATTCATGCGTAAAATAAAAATAAAAAACAAAAATTCAGCTGAGCAATGTTATTCAGCTTAATTGTTCTCATATTATCAATCGCTTCGAAAATTTCCAATTCATTCAGCAAAATTGCCATCAAAAACAGAGGCAACTATGCGATATTCTAAGATAGAGCGGGACAACAAAGCACTTAAAGTTACAAAAGTAATTTCAACCGGTATTATTGAAACCGCTCTGTTATACGCAACAAAACTTGACTGGTCCCTTAAGAGAGAGATTGCGGTATAGGCAGAACCAGTCGAATATTGACAACTTTAGCTTAGGGAGTGGAATTTCCATAATGAAATCACCAACATATTTAAATGCTGTAAACTCATATACGGGCTATATACTATATATATGCGGAAGCATTTTTTTATGCACGTATGAAAGTAACACCAGTACTGTGTGTGACGTCTATAAATCTATTTGTTATCATCATATTCCAGACATGGTATCGGTCTCCATGAACTTTAATAAAAATCTTCACTACTAATATTGCACCTGTTAGAAATAATGAAGAGGTATCTCACCAAAAAACTATATACATTTTTTATATGAAAAGATCAAAGTATATATTTTCTTGACCTCTAACCGTTATGCGATGGTTACAATGCAAAGCCACCCTAACCCAACACAGTTTCATGTACAGATTCTTATTGATTTTTAGCTCACCTGAACCGAAGGTTCAAGTGAGCTATTCTGATCACATTTTGTCCAGCGTCCGTCTGTCTGTCCGTAAACTTTTCACATTTTCGACTTCTTCTCCAGAACCACTGGGCCAATTTCAACCTAACTTGGCCAAAAGCATCCTTGGGTGAAGGGCTTTCCAGTTTGTTCAAATGAAGGGCCATGTCCCTTTCAAAGGGGAGATAATCACAAAAATGCAAAAATAGGGTGGGGTCATTTAAAAATCTTCTTCTCAAGAACCACTGGGCCAGAAGATCTGAAATTTACCTGAAAGCTTCCTGACATATTGCAGATTCAAGTTTGTTCAAATCATGGCCCCCGGTGGTAGGATGGGGCCACAAGGGGGGATCAAAGTTTTACATACAAATATATAGGAATAATCTTTAAAAATCTTCTTCTCAAGAACCACTGAGCCAGAAAAGCTGATTTTTACATGAAAACTTTCTGACATAGTGCAAATTCAAGTTTGTTCAAATCATGGCCCCTGGGGATAAGATGGGGCCCCAAGGGGGGATCAAAGTTTTACACACAAATACATAGGGAATTTTTTTAAAAATCTTCTTCTCAAGAACCACTAAGCCAGAAAAGCTGAGATTTACATGAAAGCTTCCTGACATAATGCAGATTCAAGTTTGTTCAAATCATGGGCTTCGGGGGTTGGATGGGGCCACAATAGGGGATCAAAGTTTTACATACAAATATATAGGAATAATCTTTAAAAATCTTCTTCTCAAGAACCACTGAGCCAGAAAAGCTGATTTTTACATGAAAACTTTCTGACATAGTGCAGATTCAAGTTTGTTCAAATCATGGCCCCTGGGGATAAGATGGGGCCCCAAGGGGGGATCAAAGTTTTACACACAAATATATAGGGAATTTTTTTAAAAATCTTCTTCTCAAGAACCACTAAGCCAGAAAAGCTGAGATTTACATGAAAGCTTCCTGACATAATGCAGATTCAAGTTTGTTCAAATCATGGGCTTCGGGGGTTAGATGGGGCCACAATAGGGGATCAAAGTTTTACATACAAATATAAAGGAAAAATCTTTAAAAATCTTCTTTTTAAGAACCATGGAGCCAGAAAAGCTGATTTTTACATGAAAACTTTCTGACATAGTGCAGATTCAAGTTTGTTCAAATCATGGCCCCCGGGGGTCGGATGGGGGCCATAAGGGGGGATCAAAGTTTTACATACAAATATATAGGGAAAAACTTTTAAAATCTTCTTCTCAAGAACCACTAAGCCAGAAAAGCTGAGATTTACATGAAAGCTTCCTGACATAATGCAGATTCAAGTTTGTTCAAATCATGGGCTCCGGGGGGGTTGGATGGGGCCACAATAGAGGATCAAAGTTTTACATACAAATATATAGTTAAAATCTTCTTCTCAAGAACCACTGAGCCAGAAAAGCTGATTTTTACATGATAACTTTCTGACATAGCGCAGATTCAAGTTTGTTTAAATCATGGCCCCCCGGGGGTAGGATGGGGCCACAAGGGGGATCAAAGTTTTACATACAAATATATAGTTAAAATCTTTTTCTCAATAACCACTGAGTCAGAAAATCTGATATTTACAAGAAAACTTTCTGACATAGTGCAGATTCAAGTTTGTTCAAATCATGGCCCCCGGGGGTAGGATGGGGCCACACGTGGGGGGGGTGTCAAAGTTTTACATACAAATATAGGAAAAAGCTTTAAAAATCTTCTTCTCAAGAATCATTGGGCCAAAGAAATTTACATGAAAGCTTTCTGACATAGTGTAGATTCAAGTTTGCAAAGGGTAGTTTGGACCATAATAGGGACTAAGGTTTTACATGCAAATATATATGGAAAGTCTTCAGATATGGGCCAAGGTGACTCAGGTGAGCGATGTGGCCCATGGACCTCTTGTTTTAAAAGGTTAGCACGAATTAATTTCTTAATAATCACTTTATTATTTCAGACACAGATTCAAACGGGAATTTTAACTGAAGAATTACCTGCTTCTTGTGTCCCACTTTTCCCCAGAATGAAGGCAAAAATGTCACATTTTTATACATATTTTATCCATTGTCCAACGAACTATATTTCCAAATTGCCCCTGCGGATACACTGTCGTGATCGTGTGCAGGATTGGACAAAACAAGATGGCAGACGGCAGTTCCAAACAAAGGTAGGCTCTTAAAACTCTTCATTTTACCGACTTATTAGACGACGAATTTATGAATTTAAAACACTGCCTGGCCAGGGAGGTATCATTAAGTTGATTGGTTGTTGGAATTCTTACTCATGTACACGTACAACTCTAAATTCATTGATCGAAGTTGACGATGTTGCCTCGATAGAATTCGAAGCGGGCGAAGATGTTTCTAATCATGTTTTCATGCATTTTAAGAAAGATAATTTAGGTAAAATAGACTCTGAACATATCTTTTGATGAAAACTTGAACCAGTGTATGCGATTTGTCCCTCAAATTGCCTTGGTTAGATAGATATCTTGACTTGAACATTTGCTAATGTGCAGGATTGGACTCTGGTCGTTTCCACGATAAACGTGCCGGATTGGACCTCAATTTTGGTTCAGGATTGGACCCTCTTTTTATCTTTATTTTCAAAATCCTTTATATTTTCGAATCTCGACTTCACTTTATCATATTTTAGTTTGATTAATGTAGCTTATTAGATTCTCAGACATTTCCAACATGACCATGGTGTATTTTGAATTTTTTTTTTACTGTTATCAAATTACATTGCCGTTTAAGTTCCCAACGACGACAATTGCTACTGTAAAAATATCCATTCGCTATCTCTTTCAAATTGAACCAATATAGCAGATCTATACATGAATCGCCAATCTTTGCTTACGACAAGATGTAACGTTGACTGTTCGTATCCAGGATATATAAGGCCATTTTGACCTATAAAACACGTGAGAAATTATCATCATTTTATAATCCTCTGTAACAATATAAATTCGACGTTTCCTGAATTCAATTAACCCGCTTACATATTCCCTAATTCCAAATTCTGTTATGTAGATTTTCTCCTTTGTTTCAGGTATCAAGCCCAAGAACTTCATTCCATGAGATGGGTACACTTCGAATGTGCGAAATTTGTGGTGAGGAATTCAAGACCAATTCTGAATTGCGTAGGCATGTAAAAAGGAAACATCAATCAGAGAAATTGTCTTCGTTTGTGACGAGTGCAACACACGCTTTTGCACATTATAAAAGAAACATGAAGTAAAAAAAATTACATTGTTTTCTGAATACACGAAGTGCATACATATACCATGGCAGCCGTTTTATATATCCGTTTATGTACATTATGAAACGATTATTTTTACGGTATTATGCTTTGTTTTACAGAGATACTACTAATCTTTTACATTGCATTTTACACATGTTGATTTGTTATTTCATTGAACCAGAAGTGTTCTTAATTTTTACGTGTTATTAAATATATTTCAATGTTATTGCGTTTGTATTGAACTGATAACAACTAGTGAAAAAATTGTATTGAAGAGTAACCTCTCATCTGAGCAGCAAATATTGAAGAAGAAACATCATGGACAAAACTGCTTTTCATTTAGGTTCATATTTCAGCTACAGGAGTGATATTGCGAATTTCTGAGAAAATATCCTTTTTATTTTCTTTCATCAGTATATGCACTCTAAGGTTGAATTCAATGTAATTACAAGAAACGACAGGTTTTTAAATATAAAAATGCTGATATTTACTACATTCCAACAAACACTTTTACCGTAAGTAATTATCCTTGTAAGTGAGTTGGCCTCGATATCTTGCACGACATATGCACTCAAGATTATTAGAATTAAAATGATGTGGAAATTTTTCAAAAGATAATAAATCCCGTTTTAACAATCAAACCTGATTCCAGCAGAAGCATACATATGAAAGGAACAAGTGTATGTGAACAGATGATTAAGTATTGAAAACATGAACACCTCAACATCTTAGTCTTTATTGTCATTGAACAGCTTTGTGAAATGTAAACCATCGTGCCTAAAGAGATTATTATACGTCAAACCATGCTCAGTTTTAATAATTCCATGCAGATATAACAAATTTTAAGTAGTTGGGAATCGAACATGGTCTACACGTGCATATACAATATAAATGTATTTGCTTCTGGAAAATGAAGACTTTTCAACATGTTGATCTTCGAGAACAAGGCTCATTCTAATGTGTGGCAGAACTTTAGATACATGTGCGCGGTGAAATTCTCAAACACTTAAAGATTTTCGAGCTGGCTCTTCCGGCTTACTGATAGTTCCTTGCTCCACGTGCTCTTCTAGGTTTGTCAAAACCATGGTTTTAGTAGGAGACATAAAATAGAACACACTTCATTCACTTGCAACTTTTAAGCTTAAGGAAGTCCGCTCCTGACTGGATCTGTAAGAGAAAAAAAATGCATGTACAGTATTTAAGAAAGGGTCCAATCCTGAACCAAAATCGAGGTCCAATCCGGCACGTTTATCGTGGAAACGACCAGAGTCCAATCCTGCACATTAGCAAATGTTCAAGTCGAGATATCTATCTAACCAAGGCAATTTAAGAGACAAATCGCATACACTGGTTCAAGTTTTCATCAAAAGATATGTGCAGAGTCTATTTTACCTAAAGTATCTTTCTTAAAATGCATGAAAACATGATTAGAAACATCTTCGCCCGTTTCGAATTCTATCGAGGCAACATCGTCAACTTCGATCAATGAATTTAGAGTTGTACGTGTACATGAGTAAGAATTCCAACAACCAATCAACTTAATGATGCCTCCCTGGCCAGGCAGTGTTTTAAATTCATAAATTCGTCGTCTAATAAGTCGGTAAAATGAAGAGTTTTAAGAGCCTACCTTTGTTTGGAACTGCCGTCTGCCATCTTGTTTTGTCCAATCCTGCACACGATCATGACAGTGGGATATGAATATAAACCCTGTACTAGATCGGTTGCAAAATTACGACTAATTTAAACACGATCTGTTTATTACAGCGATGCATAAGCCTATCAATCGGAACTCCTCGAATGTCTCGCGCACTCGACATAGATCTCGGCAAACTTCCACCAGAGTTCGTTTGCTCACAAACCAAACTCTTCCACTTAGGCATTATGGGATAGCAATTTCTTAGGCCACGTATACTGTGACGTCACTGTAGAATGACGAAAAAACATAACGTCAAACGTAAACAACTTTCAAAACAAGAACGTAAACATCAAGTTCATTACTTTACACAATAATTTGAACAGAGTCTCCCTACTTTTTAATGATCTTCTGATCATTTTATGTTTAAAATAAAATCCATACTTTTATATTAATGCTCTTAATATTAATATCTTCAAACTTTTAACTGCGAACTACTTCTTTAGTGTAATTTGTCTGCGTGATAATCGCGGACTCACAATATACAAATCTGTATATTGTGGTGCGTCACATAGGAGAGGTCTATTCGTAGGTGACGTAATGAGGCCTCGACGGGGAGTTTGAGATCTCGGATGTAATACGATGGCATCCATGAGCGAATTTGATGCATTGTCAATTGTGACGTCACAGCAATGCATCAAATTCGCTCATGGATGCCATCGTATTACATCCTAGCTATGACGTCACAGCCTACTGCACTCGATATGCGGTGAAGTATGAAGCGCGAGCTCGAGGACTTACGTACTAAGGCTAATTACATCCGAGATCTATGTCGAGTGCGCGAGACATTCGAGGAGTTCCGATTGATAAGCCTATAGGAGGCGATAAACCGGAAACGCAATGACGAAAGCAAAAGCCAACTATTGCCAATAAAGCAGCTACGCGCTTTAGAAATTATACAAAGCACTAAAATGACCAATGACACGAACAACCAGATTGTCAAATTTTCGGGACGACCCGTCCCTTCTTCAGGACAAATGAAAAGAATTACATAACGTGGTCAATATCAACAGGGAATAATAACAAAAATTACATATACTACAACTACACTAATCTACAAACGTATTTACAACGCAGACTACATGTTTTTTGACCAAAAAGACCAAAACACATGTTGTCTGCGTTGTAAATACGTTTGTAGATTAGTGTAGTTGTAGTGCTAGATGTATTTATATGTAAATTTTTGTTATTATTCTCTGTTGATATTGGCCACATTTAATGTAATTCTTTTCATTTGTCCTGAAGAAGGGACGGGTCGTCCCGAAAATTTGACAATCTGGTTGTTCGTGTCGTTGGTCATTTTAGTGCTTTGTGTGTGTGTGTGTGTATATATATATATATATATATATATATATATATAAAGCACAGAAACCCAACAACAAACCGTACTTTCTTAAAGTGTCGGAACTGAGAAGATGCAAGGCCAGTAAAGAAATTTATAAAAGTACTGAAAAGGCCACGACACTGTTGATTATTCAAAACTAAAATTTTCGACGCAACCCGCGTCTCTTATCAAGCGACATATATTACATAAACAAATAACACGAAAAAACGACAAGTATCAATAATCTACATTGGTAACAAGAGTGATACACTTTGTACTGAGTGATAAAAATGGTGGTTATATTATATTATATATAAATTGTTAAAATCATGGCCCCCGGGGGTCGGATGGGGCCACAATAGGAGGTCAAAGTTTTACATACAAATATATAGGGAAAATCTTTAAAAATCTTCCTCTCAAGAACCACTGAGCCAGAAAAGCTGAGATTTATATGAAAGCTTCCTTATATAATGCAGATTCTAAATTGTTAAAATCACGGCCCCCGGGGGTCGGATGGGGCCACAATAGGGGGTCAAAGTTTTACATACAAATATATAGGGAAAATCTTTAAAAATCTTCTTCTCAAGAACCACTGAGCCAGAAAAGCTGAGATTTATATGAAAGCTTCCTTATATAATGCAAATTTTAAATTGTTAAAATCACGGCCCCCGGGGGTCGGATGGGGCCACAATAGGGGGTCAAAGTTTTACATACAAATATATAAGGAAAATCTTTAAAAATCTTCTTCTCAAGAACCACTGAGCCAGAAAAGCTGAGATTTATATGAAAGCTTCCTTATATAATGCAGATTTTAAATTGTTAAAATCACGGCCCCCGGAGGTCGGATGGGGCCACAATAGGGGGTCAAAGTTTTACATACAAATATATAGGGAAATCTTTAAAAATCTTCTTCTCAAGAACCACTGAGCCAGAAAAGCTGAGATTTATATCAAACTCTAAATTGTTAAAATCATGGCCCCCGGGGGTCGGATGGGGCCACAATAGGGGTTCAAAGTTTTATATACAAATATATAGGGGAAATCTTTAAAAATCTTCTTCTCAAGAACCACTGAGCCAGAAAAGCTGAGATTTCTATGAAAGCTTCCTTATATAATGCAGATTCTAAATTGTTAAAATCATGGCCCCCGGGGGTCGGATGGGGCCACAATAGGGGATCAAAGTTTTACATACAAATATATAGGGAAAATCTTTAAAAATCTTCTTCTCAAGAACCACTGAGCCAGAAAAGCTGAGATTTATATGAAAGCTTCCTTATATAATGCAGATTCTAAATTGTTAAAATCATGGCCCCCGGGGGTCGGATGGGGCCACAATAGGGGGTCAAAGTTTTACATACAAATATATAGGGAAAATCTTTAAAAATCTTTTTCTCAAGAACCACTGAGCCAGAAAAGCTGAGATTTCTATGAAAGCTTCCTTATATAATGCAGATTCTAAATTGTTAAAATCATGGCCCCCGGGGGGTCGGATGGGGCCACAATAGGGGATCAAAGTTTTACATACAAATACATAGGGAAAATCTTTAAAATCTTCTTCTCAAGAACCACTGAGCCAGAAAAGCTGAGATTTATATGAAAACTTCCTTATATAATGCAAATTCTAAATTGTTAAAATCATGGCCCCCGGGGGTCGGATGGGGCCACAATAGGGTGTCGAAGTTGTTGGGGGTTTTTTTGTTGGGTTTTTTTCCGGGGTTTTTTTTTTTTTTTTGATATAGTGCAGATTCAAGTTCGTTAAAATCATGGAACCCGGGGATTGAATGGGGCCTCAAGGGGGGCATCAAAGTTTTACATACAAATTTATAGGAAAAATCTTTTAAAATCTTCTTCTCAAGAACCACTGAGCCAGAAAAGCTTAGATTTATATGAAAGCTTCCTGATATAGTGCAGATTATAAATTGCTAAGATCATGGCCCCCGGGGGTCGGATGGGGCCACAATAGGGGGTCAAAGTTTTACATACAAATATATAGGAAAAATCTTTTAAAATCTTCTTCCCAGAACCACTAAGCCAGAAAAGCTGAGATTTATATGAAAGCTTTCTGATATAGTGCAGATTCAGGTTTGTTGAAATCATGCCCCCCTGGGGTAGGATGGGGCCACAATAGGGGATCAAAGTTTTACATACAAATATATCGGGAAAATCTTTAAAAATCTTCTCAAGAAGTTCATATTTACATGAAAGCTTTCTGACATAGTGTAGATTCAAGTTTGCAAAAACCATGGCCTCCAGGGGTAGGTTTGGGGCCATAATAGGGACTACGGTTTTACATGCAAATAGATATGGAAAATCTTCTGATATGGACCAAGGTGACTCAGGTGAGCGATGTGGCCCATGGGCCTCTTGTTTTACTAATGATCCACTTCACGTATTGATAATGAATTTAAAAAACAAATTCACACTAGTTTAATGATGAATCATCACACTTCACCCACTGCACTGCAATGTAGTGTACCGCCTTAATCACTCTCATTGATAAGAACAATGAGTTTGATATTTAGGAATAAAAATACTACTATAAATCATACAGATTGAAACTACAACTTTTGATGAATTAAGGATGTTCACATCTGTTTAAACTATTTGAAATAAACATGTAACACTAGTACTGTAGTGGGATATCAAATTATTTACAACATTAATTGAGTTCTATTGCACGGGTCTTGACAGGAAGTCAAGGTTGAGGTTAATCTATGATATACGGTTTGAAATGTCACAGCTCTGCACAGAACGTTTATTTTCATTAATTATCAGAATGAAAAGATGATTTTGATGACAGTCTAAAAACATTAAGAACAAAACTAAAGCTGCACTTTGTGAATTTGTAGATGCATAAACTTTTTCTCCATTATAAGACAATAGTATGAGCATTACATGTATATTTGCTTAGATATGGCTGCTGCAGTGATTAGATAGAGGTACAAACGAATTTTTTAATTTTTTTTTTATTTATTTATTATTATTTTTTTTTTTTTTTTTTTTTTTGCTAACTAATGCAGGCTTTGATATAAAATAAGAAAAGGGCCGGTGGACAGATTGTAATTTTCTGTTTTACTGTTGCTTTATCACAAAACCAGAAGAAAAAAATCACAATTTTGAAAATTCAGACAGACAATTTTGTATACCTTATTTAGTTTAGGCACAATCATAAGATGAGTTACTAATTAAAATATTTCTGTTGTATCAAACACACCCTATTTGCAGATGTTGGACTGCTCCATTGTTTCTGTACAATGGAATTTCCAACTTCAACAAAAGTTTTCATCACCATCCTTTAATATGGTGATAGATATTTCCTTTATCCTGACAGGGCATGCCTTCAGAGCATGGGAACTTGTCACTTTTGCAATGAATATTGAAACTTAATTATGCAATCAAGAAAGAAATATTTATAATACATCATATCCGTTTTAATCAACATTGTTCATTCTACGTAAAGTATAGATAAATGAAGACTAAAATACAAATCTAAAATCGTTAGATCATTGGCTGTTATCATTATGCTAGCAAACACTTCACTATGTTTATTTTGATTTTTAAAAATGCCATTTATTATGCATTGGAAATTAAACAAGTAACACTAAATGCGTGGTATCTGCACATTGAAAACATTAAGACCACATGCTCTGTTCTGAATGTGCGCTGCTCATTATAATGACAACACAATTGTAACACTTTCATAATATGTAAATTGATATCAAATTGAATTCTATTGAATACAAAATATATCAATAAATCAATCATTTCATTAGTATACTTTTTGGTGTACTAGTACATAAGTTAGGAAGGGAAAAGCAAATGATTGAATGCACATTAGTTTACCTTATTGTGTGGAATAATGAAAGGAAATGAGGACAGGATGCTGTCAACATACACTGCTGATATAAAAAAAATATGGATAGTTGGTTAGAATTATAAATCTTTCAACATTTTAAACTTTAACTTTAAAGTTCATTATAAAAATAATTCTTTGAAATGTGTTGATTCAGCACCATTCCCCCGTCCCCAACTTGTGTATATATATATATAGGTCCAAATGAGAGTAATTCAGTAATGCATGTTCTTTTATTTTATTTGTTAAGCATTTCTATATCAAAGTCCTGTGTTGTGGTTTGTAAATGTATATTTCATACATGATAAACATGAATATTTTATTCATTGATTCCACTCCATGACTCCACTCCACTCCACTCCATAAATTACCCCAAGCCACAAATATGGCACTGATTCCACGCACGTCGTCACGCAGAGGTTGGTTATCCCTTGCATGGTGAAAGTTTGGATCCTCATAATGAATTCCATACTAAGAGGATTGTACGTAACATGATTAAAATACGCTAAAGTGTTTTTTATACTTAGCAGTGGTGCCGGACTACATACTTAGCAGTGGTACCGGACTACATACTTAGCAGTGGTGCCGGACTACATTTTCTGATCGGTTTCCCATTGAAAGGAATTGTCCTTTATTTGAACAAACTTGAGTTTAACCCACCCGCCTCCATGTTGAAATGATGATTTGTGAGTAGTATACAGTTCCGCTTCGTCTTAACCAGAGCTACGCGTTTCTTACATAATGATTGAAGTACACGTATTCATTGCTATCTAACATAAAAGGGGCGAGGTAAGAAGGCATTCATTTTTCCCCCAGTATTCAGTAAAGTGCATTTTGTCTGCATGCTCTTTTTAAAAAGCGATAACAGATTTATCAGATAAATTACATTTGACTATAATATATTATAGAGGCCATACATACAATATGTACGAACATTTACTTTTGAAAGAGGATGGGGAACTTTGAAACTTTTTATTTCACTAATAGGCTCCACATGGAGCAAGTACAAAAAAAGGTAAGAACAACAAGGTTGAACACAATGAATGAAACACAACAGGAAGGTAATATCATAA
Organism: Ostrea edulis; assembly: GCF_947568905.1. Classification (NCBI taxonomy): domain Eukaryota; kingdom Metazoa; phylum Mollusca; class Bivalvia; order Ostreida; family Ostreidae; genus Ostrea; species Ostrea edulis. The sequence continues at coordinate 72,977,156 of NC_079165.1, read as the reverse complement.
AAATGTGGGCATTACTAGTTAACTTGATAAATTCGGCATAGTATATTTGTCTTTACAGTTCACTAAATAGCTAATAGTATTTCGATAATCAGTTATGTGTTTTGTCAAGAATCTACACCTTTCATGAAGAAAATAAGTACAGCTGAACAGACACATGTAATGGAATTCATCGCCTAGTTCTTGATTGTTACAAAGAGTACATAATTGTTCAGGCCTATCAATACTTTAAAAAAAAATCTACCAGATTCAATTGGCAATTTATGGATACTGCATCTAAAGCGACAAAAATTATACATTCAGTAAATCCTGTGGTAGTGTAGTTATGTGATTTTCAAAATCAAAAGTTGTCTTGTACATCCTATAATTAGAACACTTGGATGAGTTATATATATTTCATCTTTCCAAGTTTCAACAAAAGAGTCGTACAAAGACTGCTTAACTTTTTTAGATAAATGATAAATGATTGAAAGTTAACATCAACATGCTGATCGTTCCAAATCTGGGTATTACCAGTCCTGATTAAGATATTTTTTAAACAGTTTAAAATATTTTGAGTGACATTTTCCCTCTATCTAACTTGTATAATATACCGTAAGGAGTCTGAAGTTATTTTAGAGTTATCCCGCGTTAAACAGTAATGTCACATGATTAAAGGTCACGACCTCGTTATAGCAACGGAAGACGCTACGTCAGGTTATTGTTTACGTTTTTTCTATAATGTCGGTGTCTGATACGGATCCCCCTTTTCGCGCTATGGTAAGGGCTAGTGGTCTGGCTGAAGTATGGACCCACAGCACGGAAAGCAGTAAATTTGACCAATTTGGCTGGAGGTGTACGAATAAGGAAAATTCGTACTCCAATGACTCTTTGATCGGTAACTGGAACGAGGAGAGATTCGATAACAATATTGCAAAGCAAGCAAAACAGATCCCAGGACAGGTTTGTGAATGTTCTAGGGTGGTAACCATTTTTGCATTCGTTAGCCATTTTCTTTCTCTTTTAAAATAAAATTCTACCGAGTTTGCATGTATGATGACCTGAGATTAAATGCACAGGATTGCAAATTATGTTGGACTGTTGTTTTAATGATCTATACACAGTACTGTACTACACCCGTAACGATCAACTATAAAATAGAATATTCTGTTAGGGCAGGGACCTATACACTACCTTGTTAGGGACTATCTACATGATATGCTTTATTTACTCCAAATTAGGACCCTCTTGGGCATACAGCATACATAATTAATGTTAATAACACATATGGCAAATGGCAATGTGTAATGTTTATAATGATAATGATAAAAAGAGGGGCGAACCCCCCCCCCCCCCCCCCCCATACTATATAAACAATGTTCATATAGTATGATGCATTTTGAAATACGTGTAATAATAGTATATGATCATCTGACAGAACTTTTTATTATTATTAATTTATTTCAGCATGATCATTACTTCGAGTCAAGTTACGGAGTCAGTTATAACAAATCACCACCATATGGAGTTCCTAAAGAATTAATTCACTTGAAAGGTAATGTTTTTCACAAACTTAACTTGTTGTTGATAATTTTTTGAAAAGTTAACTTTTTTTTTTCAATAATTGCGGCATGATAAATCTATCAGTTTCCTAACTTTCTTGTAACAGTTTTGATATTTCATGTGCTGAGCCAACGCATTTATAAAGTAAATACTTATATATAATGCACTTGAACTTTATAAAACAGAGTCAACCAGGTTCATAAATCATACACATCATACAGGTTGAAAATCGTAAAATGAAATATATATATTTTTTAAGATGCTCATCTGAAACAAATTAGATTTCCGGACTGTCTACAATCAAAACTTTGTTACTAGTTTATCAGCTTGCATGATTTGCATGTTTTATGGACCCGATCAACTCTGTTTTATATAGTTTAGTGCATATTTAAGTATTTCATGCAATACTCAGTATGTGTCTTTATTATATAAATTCTACCATCTCCTGCATTTACTGGCAAGGAGTCTTACTTTTGGAAGATGCAGTCAGACTCGTGGATAATTCATCTGCACGTCCTATTCGAAAAGACATATTTATTTCCTATTTTGAAATGCAGTAGTATTTCTAAATTCGTATGAAGTTCTGACAGTGTCGTAAAATATCATTTTCCTTTATTTAATGTGACATATATTTGATACTGTTACAGAAAGACATTCTCATGCGTTTCCGGGACACCAGCCAGAGATTGATAATGCTAAGCTAAAATCTATATACAACAGCTGGGAGACCACTTCCCGTGCCGCCTATGTAGATCCCAAGATCCGCCGAAAACCTCTACAAGACCCCATCAGCTAGTTAGAATAAATTCAATGCCCGTTAGGGAAGGTGAAAAGGAAAACATTATAATATCTTTCATGTGTTACAATGTATGTTTTTCTAAACTAGACTTTACAAAATATAAAAATTTAATTTTAATCATACCAGTATTACCTATAATAGTATCCGCTCTCCGCATTCTCCAGTATTATTTTTGTAATGTATGGTCTGCATAATTTCTTGCGCAAGTTGTCAGTTTTTTGCTTTGCTCAATGTACTGTTTAATTCTATTGTACTTTTTTCACGGATTTTATTTGTTATAATTAGATAAATTTATTTTGACAGATTTTGCTATGTACAATATATATTTGTTATTAAATAGAATAAAAAATATTTAATGTTTCTTTTTTTTCGCTTTTGTAATAATGTTAGTGTTTACATTATCCTGCCAAAAATGTGTTCAAAACTGATAGATCAATTATGATCGCCGTGAAAAGCCAACGGATTTAAAAATTCTATTGTTGTTATTTGAAAGTTGTAATGAGTAAATTCATAATTCCTTCAGTGTAATATATTTAATGTAAAATTTGAGAAGTTCGGTAGTGACATCTCTCCACCAACCCCTCCCCCAGTATTTACGAATTGATAAGTACCATCTTTCTTTGATGAAATTCTAAGTCTTCGTAATTCTTTATTGCGAAAGACATACATCTTATAGCATTATAACAAAATTGAACATGGATAATAATTACAAAGCTGAAAATAAACGGCCAATTTCTACAAAGACATCTAGCAGATGTAAATACAATAGTACAATGATAGTAAAAAAGGAGAATGACGATACAAATTACATATTATAGACTGTTCTTAGTTCAAGAGCTTTACAAATAAATTTTCCTAAGTTACAAAATTCTTTAACAAAGTCGTATAGAAGATGAACTTATCAGTATAATAAACATGTACAATATGACCCAATTAATCGACGAACCAACACATTTCACGGAAGACCCTTCTACACTTCTCGATGTAATCATAGTTAGTGATGATAGTATTCTGGAATAGCATTCTCGATGTCATCATAGTTAGTGATGGTAGTATTCTGGAATAGGATTCTCGATGTCATCATAGTTAGTGATGATAGTATTCTGGAATAGCATTCTCGATGTCATCATAGTTAGTGATGATAGTATTCTGGAATAGCATTCTCGATGTCATCATAGTTAGTGATGATAGTATTCTGGAAAAAGTATATGTTGGTGATTGTGTTCTTGATCAGAATATTCGTTATCATTGTCCTGTTTATGCACTGATCAGCCAGTATAATCAAGTCTGTCATTCTCTTAAACGTGAAATATGGTAAATCAGCCAAGGAAATTAAAATGTATACAGAGAAAGCCTAAATTTAGTTGATTGGGAAGAATTATTAGCCGATCCTAATATCGACATTAATGTAAAAAGATTTAACGAAACCATTATCAAACATGCAAAAATCAATATTCCTAATAAAATGGTGACAATTAGAAAATCAGACCCCCTCTGGTTAAATAACACAATTAGAACACTCATTCGTAGACGAAAACGATTACATACTATTGCAAAAAGAACTGATGATCCTGGTAAATGGTCAGAATTTAAGAAAATTAGAAATCATTGTATTTGCAAACGTTTGTGTAGCGAGTATGTGAGCGGATCTAACATCTAATTTTAATTAGATTGAAAAATTCTTAGTTATTAAGAAGAGTAGTTCTGCACAAAGCCCACAATCGTGGAGGGGAATTTTATCCTTCGGTATACTCAGTACATGTACATGCGAGTCCGATCCATCCGACGGTTCAACGTTGAATTAGTACCATAATTATACGACTATCATAAAAGATGGTCAGCTTTCCTAAGACAGTATGATACCCGCACGCAAGTGTTTGCCTTTAAATATGCTCTCCATCGTACTTGTGTAACTAGCAAAGAATCCACAGTAGTGGTTTTTTTTAATATAATTTATATGACATGATAAATTTAACATAAACTGTTCAGGTGAGAGCATGGCCTGTCAAAGGTATACATTACCGTCACATATCCAGAAATTACATTTTTCATCTCGAATTCAGATTACATTTGACTTAGACATGCATGAGGCACTGGTTAACAGTAGTAGGAAAATTGTATGCTATTTAGAAGTGCTAATGAGCATGTGGCGGTAAGTTTGAAAATAAGGTGTTAGTATCATGCAACCTCGCCTCTTACAAAGTATTTCATATTAATCCGTAACTTAATAAATAATAAATTCATAACTTATTAAATGATAAATTATGTTTGAAAAGGAGTTGTGGAAGGAAGATTTTTGTTTTTAAAAAAGTCCCTACTACTACCACAAATATTTTTTTTGTTGCACATGACGCAATGCGCTGAGCACCAGGGTTCATCATTTTATCCACCCCATTCACCCCTGAAGGGGAAAACGAAAATTCCGAAAACTTATTGCACCTCAAAATGACACCATCGTTCATCTCCCAAAAGATGATTTGGCTGTAGTGCATGAAAAGTAAGAGTAGTTCTGGGAACCAATGTTTTGTTTTTCACAGAAACGTCGTTTTAGACTCCCAATTGGGTGAAAATGAAAATTCTTAAACCTTATTGTACATCTATAGGACACCATTAATTACCTTCCAAAAGATTATTTGATCACTGCGTAAATTGTAAGAGGAGTTCGGGAACCATGGGATGGGGTGTCCAAAAAGTCTTCTTTTTTCTTATCTCCACTTGGCACCAGGATGATATTTTTTTAAAAAAGACCAATAACGTATTGTACATACACAGATCACCAGCAATCAAGTGATGATTTTGGCTACTGCATAATTGTTAGAGGAGTTTTTGTAGAAAAACTTTGTTTTCTACCATCATTTGGGTTGTAGTGTGAAAATGAAAATTCTGAAACCTTATTACACATATACAGGACACAAACTATCATATTCCAAACGATTGATTGGTTAAAATAAAAGAAGAGGATGAGGAAGAATGTACGTCACGTGTGAAGAGAAGTGGGGGTATCATTATTAAAGACGGTCGGTTGGTATAAGCAATGACTCGAGAAAATCTAACAAACTGAGTAAATATCCACATATGGACTTACGGTATAGGAAATACACGGTCATTAATATACAATATATTGACGGCAAACTAACAACTCAACTTTATGAATAAACGGGATTTTTCAGTTTCTCCATCGTCAACTTCCCATATTTATGTAGCAATATTTCATTATCACCTGCATTTGGTGTTTATATCTCTCAACTGATTCGATACGCAAGAGCTTGTTCTGCGTATGGTCAGTTTTTAAATCGAGGCAAGCTACTGACAAACAAGTTGATGGTACAGGGCTTTCAACAGTCTCGTTTAAAGTCTGCATTTCGCAAATTCTATAGTCGTTATAACGATCTAGATTGTCAGTACAAGGTATCATTATATAGGTCAAATGCTGTATGAAGTGTTTCATACCGATTGTTAGACCGTTCTTGGCACACTGATTTTGACTACGGATAACTCCGTTTACCTGATCAAGATATAGGGCTCACGGCGGGTGTGACCGGTCGACAGGGGATGATTACTCCTCCTAGGCACCTGATCCCACCTCTGGTGTGTCCAGGGGTCCATGTTTACCCAGCTATCTATTTTGTATTGCTTATAGGAGTTATGAGATTGATCACTGTTCGTTATCTTCACCTTGCATTCACCTTTGATACATGTAAAGGTGAAGTTTAAAATTTGGTATAAACTTTCAGAGATTTTGAAACAAAAATTCCTGACGCAGTCGGATAGCTTGAAATGACGTTTTGAGAATGGTTTAGTGCAATTCTTCTTCAGCAATTTTAGTTTATATTTCACATGATAAACAATTAGTGCCTACGGCAAAAAATGACTGTCATCAAACTATTTCATCATCAACAAAGATTTAATTCAATGTCTCTATGTTCCATGTGTGGCCAAGCAGCAGTAGAGCAACAGGGTTGTAGGAAACCATGCCTAAAAGAGATTGTTCAGATCGGATTCGATGTTAATTTCTCCTTTTTCTTGAAAAAATTAAAATACTCCTTTAACACTCTCCAAAATCAGATATTTCTAAAGACTGTGTTTGTGCGTGTCTTACCGTTCAGCGTTGTAGAAGTTTACACCTGAAGTATTTGCTGTATTGAATATTGTTTAACGTCCCTCTCGAGAATCTTTCACTCATATGGAAACGTCACCATTGCCGGTGAAGGGCTGCAAAATTTAGGCCTATGCTCGACGCTCATGGCCTTTGAGCTGGGAGGATCTTTATCGTGCCACACTTGCTGTGACACGGGGCCTCGGCTTTTGCGGTCTCATCCGAAGGATCGCCCCATTTAGTCGACTCTAATGACAAGCAAGGGGTAGTGAGGACCTATTCTAACCCAGATCCCCACGTGAACTGACGTATTTGTGTTGAATTTAGAACATTTATCATTGATTAAGAGCGAAACTTATGGATGGAAATCTGTTCATATACATGTAGAGGCGAAGTGTTAAATTAGGTATAAACTTTCAGAGAAGATGAAACAAAAATTCCTGACGCAGTCGGGCAGTTTGAGAATGTCTTGGCTTTGTGCAATTCTTCTTCAGTAATTTTTGTTTAGATTTCGCATAATAAACAATTATTGGCTACGGCAAAAATAATTGTCATCAAAATATTTCATCACCAATAAAGGTTTACTTCAACGTCCTCTTGTTCCCTGTGTGCCCAAGCAGCAGTAGAGCAACAGGGCTGTAGGAAGCCATAGATTATAGAGATTGTTCAGATCGGATTCGATTTTAAATTCTGTTCTCTTTTTATTTTGAAAAAAGTTAAGACAACTCCCTTAACACTCTCCAAAATCAGATATTGTTTTAATATTGGATTTGTGAGTGTCTTGGCGTTGTAGAAGTTTACGTCTGTATCAAACCTTACAGTATCCATCAACATTTTACGTTCTGCACATAGTGCCCTGACGTATTTGTAGTTTACGTTCTGCACATAGTGCCCTGACGTATTTGTAGTTTACGTTCTGCACATAGTGCCCTGACGTATTTGTGTTGAATGCAAAATATTTATCACTGATAAAGAGCGATATTATGGGGGATTTTAAGAGGGCTTTGATGTGATCTCTCACTGTTTTGTCAGTGATAAACCTATGCTGTATTATTTTATTTCAGTTCTCGATATGTACTTACATTTCATATGTGAAATTGAAATCATATACATGCTTGTACACTTTGCCAACAGTTTAGAACCATCGTATGCTTTCAATAAACCTGCTCTAATTTTGGTTTTATTAATTGCAATTTACAATTCAATTTTCAGACATCAAGTTATTGCATATAGATATATAGACCATTGAATCGAATTTTGATACAATATTAATGAAAGCCAAGTTCGCAGAAGTACTGTACATTGTAAGAGATGTATAGAACTGTTGGTAGTATCATAAATAATTCATACCTTAATCTAGTGAACCTAAACATGCCAACTCGGTAATGATTGTAAATATGTCCACATATACTGATCAAAAATTATTTCTTATTGTGCCATGGTCACGAATTGCTAAATATCTGAAAACTTGGATTTTCAACAAAAACCAACCCCAACTCCCCTCTAAAAAAAATTTAAAAGTGATGAAATACAAAGTTTAAAACAAAAAATATCATTTACATCAATAGATTGATCTTCAATCTACTAGTAAGTACAAGTTAATATATTAAAAGAAACAAAACCTAAATTCCACCCGTATTACAAACAAGCAGCCAGTGTTTGCGTTTTAACAGAGCGGCATATCGTCCCGTTAAAATTGAGAGCAATGACCAATATCCATCAATGAATCAAATTTTTCTGAGTAACCTTTGCAAGCCCATTGGGCAAACTTCCAATACTAGTAATGGATGCTAGACTATGTACCAGAATCGTGAGTATGATCGGGGTATATAGCACATGTATATGGTTATTGATATCACTGCCAATGAAACTAACGTGTCTTCTGAATTTCCCACTGGACTGTACTACGTCATTTCATTCGGATAATATATATATATATATAGATACAGACTGCGCAATACCGAAGAAACGCCATCGAAGGACAAGAGATACAAAGTATGACAAATTTTTCAACATTTTCCAGGAATGGCTCTTATGATTTCTACCCAGACAAGTTCGAGATTCATATATTTCCACACTGTACTGATGACGCTGAGCTGCCATTCTACATAATTAAACGGAAATGTTGGGTGTCTGTGATGTGTTTATCTCTCTCCATCCTGGGTATCATTGGAAATGTAACAACAGTCTCCATCATTGCAGCCATGAAACGATTTCACCAACCGACATTTATCTGCATTCTTTGTTTAGCATGCAGTGATCTTATGACGATCGTAACAAATTATATATTTCGATTTTTCTTGTTAACCAATAGTTTGAGTATAAGGAACACTATTATTAATCAACATGATCCCGATTATCACCAAATCTATGAAACCGTTTACAGTCTGGGCGTTTGGCTGGGTTGGTACCTGGGATTCACATGGTCGTCTGCAAACACTGTTCTGCTCAGCGTGACGCGCTTCTTGCTTATTGTGCATCCTCTGAAAGCTATGACGTTTATGACGAACAAAAGGATTGCTGTAATTTCTTCTCTAGGATTTCTAACGTCGCTTCTTATATGTCTTGTGCCAATCTGCTTGAAGGTTTTCTTGACAGGAGAAGAAAATTGGAAAGTCGTCAGCGCTTCCGAGTTTGTGTTCAGGATAACAGTGTTTCTCTTTCCGGTTGTGACCATTATTGTTCTCCATGTAATGAAAATGAGAGCTATATCCAAAAGTGTACGTCTGAGAACACAGGCTGGAATTACCAGGGCCATGAACGTAGTTATCATTATAATATTGCTACTTTATGTACTCTGCCATACGTCTTACGTCATATCCGATACAATTCAACTGGCTATGTCACTAGGGATTAGCGTATCGCTGGAATCAGCATGGGACAAACTTTTTGCTATTACTGACATCTTGTTTGTCATCAACTATGCTGTAAATCCCTTTATATACTTTGGTACGGTTTTGATCAAAATGTTCCATAGAAAATTGCATAGTATGGATAGGACAAAAATGTCGTCAAGCAGAACAACTGTAGCAACTTCATCTTCTTCCTAAAGTAGTGGCACTATAATCGCGCGGTTTGCTACGTTAGATGTTATTTAAACATGAAGCCTGTCTATGTACATACAACTTTTAAGAAGTACCACGGGCAACTATATCGCTTGGGTTTGAATTTACTTTTCAAAAGTATAGGTATAGAATTCTAAATATAGGGTACCCACCAAATAGCATAAAATTCTACTCTGTAATATATATATATATTCTAATTTATTCATACATAATCAATCTACATTACTACCAAAATTCATCCCGATATTCCGGATACTTCCCAACATGTGCAGAAATAAATTCGGAAAAATGCCAATTTTTTCTGGTTGAATTTTAGCCGGACCCTGGTACAGAATGGTTGAGCATTGCAACAAACCATTACATTAAATATGCAGCAATAGATATAATTTCTAAGTTGAATTTTTACCCCAATTCATAAAGTGGCTGAGAAGTAAAAGTGCAGACAGTTTTACAATATTCAGTCACTTGGAGATATTATGGACTTTAGTTTATGAATTGTGGTAAGAAATTCACGTTTTGAAGTGTCCTTTTAGTTTCAAATTTTCAAGAACTTTCCGTTCTCCTCAGTCAAAATAATGTAATAGCCAAGGAACAGCCATGATTTTGTATATATTTGAATGTTGTTGGTTAGTTTGGTACTGTGATGAAAGGTGAGGATAACGAATAGTGATCAATCTCATAACTCCTATTATCAATCAAAATAGAGAGTTGGGCAAACACGGATCCCTGGACACACCAGAGGTGGAATCAGGTGCCCAGGAGGAATAAGCACCCCTTGTTGATCGGTCACACCCGCTATGATGCTACATGGCATCGATAGTTCTCTGATTGCTTGTAAATGTTTAAAGTGGTTTTGCTTGTAAATGTTTGAAATTGTTGTACGAGTATTGGTTCATCCTTATCTCTAAATCTAATTCAGTAGATATTACTAGACAATAATAATTCGAATCTCATTCAAATTTATATTACTCCAGAACTTGTAGACTATCATTCAACTTCCCATATTTATGTTGTAATATTCCATTATCACCTGCATAATATTATGGTGTTTATATCTCTCAACTCATTCAATACGCAAGAGCTTGTTCTGCGTATGGTCAGTTTTTAAATCGAGGCAAGCTACTGACAAACAAGTTGATGGTACAGAGGTTTCAACAGTTTCGATTAAAGTAAGCATTTCGCAAATTATATGGTAGTTATAACGATCTAGGTCGTCAATACAACCTATCATTGGGTCAAATGCTGTCTGACGTGTTTCATACCGATTGTTAGGCCGTTCTTGGCACACTGATTTTGACTATGGACAACTCCGTTTACCTGATCAGGATATAGGGCTCACGGCGGGTGTGACCGGTCGACAGGGGATGCTTACTCCTCCTAGGCACCTGATCCCACCACTGGTGTGTCCATGTGTCCGTGTTTGCCCAACTATCTATTTTGTATTGCTTATAGGAGTTATTGATCACTGTTCATTATCTTCACCTTTTATATAATTGTGTGTAACACATACATTATACAATCTAATTCAAATCAGATCTTCCATAACCATTACACTAGAGAAGGATCTGACAGCAATGCATTGGAGGTAATGTTATTGACCCCTCCAGTCTGATGAATATTTTAATAAATATTTGACCAAAAACAGTAGTTTTACGAAGAATCAAGGAACAATCAGGAATCGGTTTACTGAAGTGTATTCGGATTCACAAAAAATGGCGTTGGTCCATGAAAAGTTTAAACAAATTTCAAATATTAGCGTTAAAGGACGAGCAAAGGAAGATCTTATATATCATACATCTATTATCGTTAAAATATATTTTCTGTGGCGTTCTAAAATCGTTCATGGCTACCGCCATCTTCGTCGAATATTCCCCCATACTTCTCGTTAATTATTGACATGCGTATGATAAATATGTTCCGATATTACAGCAAACTTTCATGTTAGCGAAAGCAGTCATTTGATTGGTCAAGTGTGAAATAACATGCATCAAACGCAATGCTGTCAGATCCTTCTCCAATGTAACGGTTAGAGAAAATCTGATTTTAATTAGATTGATACATTATACTTTCTTTTATTTTGTAAAAACTTTGAAGTAAAAAGTATAACATGTCTTTTCTAAAATCATCCTAATTTGGTTATTAAAAGGACACATCGGAACCATTGTATTTTGTAAATCATTGACATTTATTTTCTTTTTTAAAATGGCAATAATGTAAGTATAAAATACAATTCATGCTAACTAACTTGTACATTTGAAGTTAGAAGTCACAAAATACGAAACGTTGAAGATTGGAATAGGAAAGTTAACAAAAGACAAGACGTTAAAGATTGGAGTAGGAACGTCACATAACATGAGATGTTGAAGTTACAGAACACGAGACGTTGAAGTTACATAACACGAGACGTGGACGTTACATAACACGAGACGTGGAAGTTACATAACACGAGACGTGGAAGTTATACAGAACACGAGACGTGGACGTTACAGAACACGAGACGTTGAAATTACAGAACACGAGACGTTGAAGTTACATACACGAAACACGAGACATTCAAGATTGGAGTAGAAAAGTTACATAACATAAACGATGAAGTTACATAAAACGAGACGTTGGAGTTGGAAAATTACATATCACAAGAAGTTGTATACCATCATAAGGTTCTTGGTAATGAATCTATGAAACCTCGATGACATTTACCCGACCACAATATACCGGGTATAATTCATATGAACACGACGAATCCCTCATTAGTGTGGAAATAAACATTCTCTGAATATATGTGAATTTTTGTCTACTGTAGCACATTAAGGTAGATCACCGTTAGTGGGTAAAAAGACTAGTGTCTGGAGTACGATTCAAGTACAATGTTTTAACACACATTGCAGTGTTCATTGCAGAAAACTTTGAATCTTATCATGCTTGCATATTTTTTTTTTTTTTAAATTAATATAAATTTACATAAAGACCTTTATAATACTAGCAGTTTAGATGAAAAGGAACAAAATGGGTGAAACTGAATCGATTTATGACGTCAGAACTTGAATTCCTCTTGGTCATGAGTTAGAGCGTTATATCTCCTCTCCTGAATCATATTCGTGCAAGTCTTGCTGACGTAAGGATGTATACACACTGTCCTTTGTGACGATAGTGGGCGTACCTTCGACTGTAGTGTCCATGTAAACACCAGCATTTCTCTTGGATTTCAAGAAGACCTTCATATCTCTTCGGTACTCTTCATTTCTTGCTCTTAAAATGACAAAAATTAGATAAAAAAGAAAACGAAGTTCAATTTCCATAACAACCTAAAATGACTACGTATACAGGCAATGCTTTTCAATCTGAAAGAATTACATTTCCTGTACAATGGTAAACCCGCAATAAAATTACTTTTCTGTGTTCTATATTGTTCATTTGTAGGTTGTTGTCTTGTCGGTGTTACTGATGTCAAATAAGAAGGAATTCATGGAACCTATTGCAGTGTCGTGGCTAGGAGGCTATTGTAGTTTAAACAATATTGAATCTGAACTACATAAGGTCATAATGTGTCACTCTGTTTATTGTTCAGTAACAGAAATTAATGAATTTTTACACAATATTTATGTGTATAAAACTCAAACCATGTCCCCTAGGATTACAAATTCTACATTACACGGAAGATTTGATATTAGATATGAATTATAAAAGGTGGGTTAGTCTTGTATATCTATCTTAACACAAGATGTTTGTAAAACATATATGCCCCATGTGGTGCAAAATTGAAAAGGGTTATACAGACGCATCATTGAATTGATAGTAGTACCACCAATTCAAAATATTGAGCAGACAATATCTTTCTATGTCAAGAGTGGATTGACCATGTGAACTAAAAATCAATAGGGGTCATCTACTCCTTATGCTGCACCAGTGTACCAAGTTTGTTGTCAATCAAGCAATTCTTAAAATATAGGAAACAATACATTACTATGTCCAGTTTAACCTTTGACCATCTAACCTCAAAATCAATAGGGATCATCTTCTGAACATGTACCAGTGTATCAAGTTTGATGTCTGTCAAGCAAAGGGTTCTCAAGATATTTAATGGACAGTATATTCCTATATCCAGTTTCACCCTTGACCTTTGAACATGTGACCTCAAAATCAATAGGGGTCATCTTCTCTTAAAGATGTACCAGTGTACCAAGTTTGATGTCTATCAAGCAAATGGTTCTCTAGACATTGAGTAGTCAGTATATTCTTATGCCCAGTTTGACCCTTGACTTTAGATATGTGACCTCAAAATCAATAGAGGTTATCTACTCCGTAGGATGTACCAGTGTACCAAGTTTGATATCTATCAAGCAGAGGGTTCTCAAGATATTCATCAGACAATGTCTTCCTGTGTCCAGAGTAGATTAACCATTGCCCTTTGAACCTGTAAAACAATAGGGGTCCTCTTCTGCTCATAACCAACCCACATATCAAATATGATTACGACCAAGTGAATGGTTCTCAAGATATTGAGCGGACAACATGTGGTCTACCGACCGACGACAGGTGCAAAGCAATATGTCTCTCTTCTTTGAAAGGGGGGGGGGGATAAATATTTTGTGCACTGAAAATGGAAAAAATATATACCCCCTTAAATATCATTGTGAAAACTGTCTAATCCGACTGCACTACCTTTAGTTGGAATACACAGAGTGTCGAAATAAACAGTGCAAAACACAATAGAAATATTAAATTGAGAATGAGGGACGGAATACCTAGGAAAACGTATTGCACAGGTGTCGGATTGAGCAATTTTCACTGTAATATGTAACACTTTGGATCTGCATTGAGTGTGAGATCCATGGCCTGAATGATTCTGAATCTTTGCATTATAATGAAGTATTCACAATGTTTCACAGAGAAGACGACCGTTAGCACCAACCACCAACTTTGAATAAATGGAAGACGGTAAATATATATATTTTTAATGAACTTGAATCTTTATCATACCTGTAATTGCATACCCGAATCCCTATCATGCATGTAGTTCCCTACCTACAAGTAGTTCTATATCTATGTATTATCTATCATGCATGTATTTCCCTACCTACAAGTAGTTCTATATCTATGTATTATCTACCATGCATGTATTTCCCTATTTGTGTCTCTGTCATACATGTAGTTCTTTATCCTGCCTCTGATACAATTCTTGGAATTTTGGAAACCAATACTACATACATGTACAACGATATCATGTCTCTTACTAACCCTATATTGCCAATACGCCCCTTCCATGTGGTTTACTGACCACATGTGTGCACTATTATGTCATGGGAATACGTAAACCCTGACACTGGAAAGCAGTCAGCGCATATTATAACGTCATATGTATACGAAAACAAATGAATTCATTTTTGAATTTACAGTTGGTTGCAAAACTTGCTTTTATCCCGTTGTTGATGGTTTCAATGTTGCAGCCACTTTTTCATTGTTGCACATACATACATTGCAATCATTTATTATTGTTGTACATCAGTGAATATTGTCGTCGATACATATATCTTTAATGTATTTACATATTCGTAAAATCATCAACAGGATAAATTCATTATGCAGACACTTAGGGGGGCGATACGGAAATATATGGGGTCCTTGAAAAAAAACTATATTGCGACTTGGGTTACCCGTCGTCCAAATAGTAATACATGTATTTGTGTATCTATCATAAAGATAATTCTATATCTATATCTGTGTGATACATGTAGTTCTATATCTGTGTGATACATGTAGTTCTATATCTATGTCTGTGTGATACATGTAGTTCTATATCTGTGTCTGTGTGATACATGTAGTTATATCTATATCTGTGTGATACATGTAGTTCTATATCTATGTCTGTGTGATACATGTAGTTCTATATTTGTGTCTGTGTGATACATGTAGTTCTATATCTATGTGATACATGTAGTTCTATATCTGTGTGATACATGTAGTTCTATATCTATATCTGTGTGATACATGTAGTTCTATATCTGTGTCTGTGTGATACATGTAGTTCTATATCTGTGTGATACATGTAGTTTTATATCTGTGTGATACATGTAGTTCTATATCTGTGTGATACATATAGAATATCACACTCTAATGTTGATCTCGGACCTGGGATTGGCCCCGAGATCACTCGAGGGGCAATCCCAGGTCCGAGATCAACATTAGAGTGTGATATTGTTTATATCATATACCTAAAACACAACAAGTTGATAAACATTTTTTTTAAATTGGGTGGGTGGGGGGGGGGGGGTCATTGACCCAAACATAAATACATGGTATACTGTACAACGATATCTGACTATTTCATTCCTTCAGAGAGTTTACTTTAATGGTTACGTTTCCAGTACTATTGACATTGTGAAACATGCTAAAGTCTGGGTTTTGTAGCTTTATTCCATTGCTGATTTTTATTTATTTTTTCGGATTTACCAAACTCGCCCGTTTTCAATATTTCATATAATTTGTAAGAGTTGTAGAACTTTGTTTACGTGGCGTCATCGTATGAACGGGAATGTTTACTGATGCTGCTATTTCTTTGCTTAAGGAATGTTACCTTATACTGAAGTAAGTTTTTTTTTACCGTTTCCCATCTGTTTAGCATCTATAAGTCGTTGAAATACGTCGGAAGATAATGGTTCTACTTTTCTCGTTTTATTGCCAAGTCCTCGGGATTTTAGATTTCAGAAATCGTTTTAAAACAGTTTTCTACATCAAAATTGCTGTAAATTAACATTTTATCTCCATTAGGACCGGGGATTTCTGAAAATGCTTCAGTATCACCCTCCATGATCCTCCTACTGTTTTCTGTCACCTAGAACGTTGATTGTTTTGAAATGAAGTTAAACGTGTTATTGTTCTAAATAAACAATTGTTACTTGGGTTACCCCCCTTTGCTTAGATACTCGCTACAATTTAGCGCTGTTTTCAAAAACGTTTTTATTTAATTTTTCTGCTTAAATTAAATTTTGTCGTGGAAGAAAGCATTATATATGAAAAAAATTGTGTCTAACATCATTTTTTCATGTAGTTATGTTAGATTTCAAAAGATTAAAGAAGAAATAGCCATTTGAAATTTGAGGGCGAGACAGCCCCTTGACAACGGGCCGAGACAGAGATATCTCGGCCCTTAGGGCGAGACAGCCCTACCTACTTGCAGCTGTCTCACCCTAGCCAAGATAGGTGTATCAGGGCTGATACACTACTAGGTATATGATATATATAGAATATCACATTAGAGTGTGATATTGTTTATATCATATACCTAAAACACAACAAGTTGATAAACATTTTTTTTTAAATTGGGGGGGGGGGGGGGTCATTGACCCAAACATAAATACATGGTATACTGTACAACGATATTTGACTATTTCATTCCTTCAGAGAGTTTACTTTAATGGTTACGTTTCCAGTACTATTGACATTGTGAAACATGCTAAAGTCTGGGTTTTGTAGCTTTATTCCATTGCTGATTTTTATTTATTTTTTCGGATTTACCAAACTCGCCCGTTTTCAATATTTCATATAATTTGTAAGAGTTGTAGAACTTTGTTTACGTGGCGTCATCGTATGAACGGGAATGTTTACAGATCTGATGCTGCTATTTCTTTGCTTAAGGAATGTTACCTTATACTGAAGTAAGTTTTTTTTTTTTACCGTTTCCCATCTGTTTAGCATCTATAAGTCGTTGAAATACGTCGGAAGATAATGGTTCTACTTTTCTCGTTTTATTGCCAAGTCCTCGGGATTTTAGATTTCAGAAATCGTTTTAAAACAGTTTTCTACATCAAAATTGCTGTAAATTAACATTTTATCTCCATTAGGACCGGGGATTTCTGAAAATGCTTCAGTATCACCCTCCATGATCCTCCTACTGTTTTCTGTCACCTAGAACGTTGATTGTTTTGAAATGAAGTTAAACGTGTTATTGTTCTAAATAAACAATTGTTACTTGGGTTACCCCCCTTTGCTTAGATACTCGCTACAATTTAGCGCTGTTTTCAAAAACGTTTTTATTTAATTTTTCTGCTTAAATTAAATTTTGTCGTGGAAGAAAGTATTATATATGAAAAAAATTGTGTCTAACATCATTTTTTCATGTAGTTATGTTAGATTTCAAAAGATTAAAGAAGAAATAGCCATTTGAAATTTGAGGGCGAGACAGCCCCTTGACAACGGGCCGAGACAGAGATATCTCGGCCCTTAGGGCGAGACAGCCCTACCTACTTGCAGCTGTCTCACCCTAGCCAAGATAGGTGTATCAGGGCTGATACACTACTAGGTATATGATATATGTAGTTCTATATCTATGTCTGTGTGATACATGTAGTTCTATATCTGTGTGATACATGTAGTTTTATATCTGTGTCTGTGTGATACATGTAGTTCTATATCTGTGTCTGTGTGATACATGTAGTTCTATATCTGTGTGATACATGTAGTTCTATATCTGTGTCTGTGTGATATATGTAGTTCTATATCTGTGTCTGTGTGATACATGTAGTTCTATATCTGTGTGATACATGTAGTTCTATATCTATGTCTGTGTGATACATGTAGTTTTATATCTGTGTCTGTGTGATACATGTAGTTCTATATCTGTGTGATACATGTAGTTCTATATCTATGTCTGTGTGATACATGTAGTTTTATATCTGTGTCTGTGTGATACATGTAGTTCTATATCTGTGTCTGTGTGATACATGTAGTTCTATATCTATATCTGTGTGATACATGTAGTTCTATATCTATGTCTGTGTGATACATGTAGTTCTATATCTGTGTGATACATGTAGTTCTATATCTATATCTGTGTGATACATGTTGTTCTATATCTATATCTGTGTGATACATGTAGTTCTATATCTGTGTCTGTGTGATACATGTAGTTCTATATCTATGTCTGTGTGATACATGTAGTTCTATATCTGTGTCTGTGTGATACATGTAGTTCTATATCTGTGTCTGTGTGATACATGTAGTTCTATATCTGTGTGATACATGTAGTTCTATATCTGTGTGATACATGTAGTTCTATATCTGTGTCTGTGTGATACATGTAGTTCTATATCTGTGTGATACATGTAGTTCTATATCTGTGTCTGTGTGATACATGTAGTTCTATATCTATATCTCTGTGATACATGTAGTTCTATATCTGTGTGATACATGTAGTTCTATATCTGTGTCTGTGTGATACATGTAGTTCTATATCTGTGTCTGTGTGATACATGTAGTTCTATATCTGTGTCTGTGTGATACATGTAGTTCTATATATGTGTCTGTGTGATACATGTAGTTCTATATCTGTGTGATACATGTAGTTTTATATCTGTGTCTGTGTGATACATGTAGTTCTATATCTATGTCTGTGTGATACATGTAGTTCTATATCTGTGTGATACATGTAGTTCTATATCTGTGTGATACATGTAGTTCTATATCTGTGTCTGTGTGATACATGTAGTTCTATATCTATGTCTGTGTGATACATGTAGTTCTATATCTATGTGATACATGTAGTTCTATATCTATGTCTATGTGATACATGTAGTTCTATATCTGTGTGATACATGTAGTTCTATATCTGTGTCTGTGTGATACATGTAGTTCTATATCTGTGTCTGTGTGATACATGTAGTTTTATATCTGTGTCTGTGTGATACATGTAGTTCTGTATCTGTGTCTGTGTGATACATGTAGTTCTATATCTATATCTGTGTGATACATGTAGTTCTATATCTGTGTGATACATGTAGTTCTATATCTATATCTGTGTGATACATGTAGTTCTATATCTATGTCTGTGTGATACATGTAGTTCTATATCTGTGTCTGTGTGATACATGTAGTTCTATATCTGTGTCTGTGTGATACATGTAGTTCTATATCTGTGTCTGTGTGATACATGTAGTTCTATATCTGTGTCTGTGTGATACATGTAGTTCTATATCTGTGTCTGTGTGATACATGTAGTTCTATATCTGTGTCTGTGTGATACATGTAGTTCTATATCTATATCTATGTGATACATGTAGTTCTATATCTATATCTGTGTGATACATGTAGTTCTATATCTATATCTGTGTGATACATGTAGTTCTATATCTATATCTGTGTGATACATGTAGTTCTATATCTGTGTCTGTGTGATACATGTAGTTCTATATCTGTGTCTGTGTGATACATGTACTTCTATATCTGTGTGATACATGTAGTTCTATATCTATATCTGTGTGATACATGTAGTTCTATATCTATATCTGTGTGATACATGTAGTTCTATATCTGTGTGATACATGTAGTTCTATATCTGTGTCTGTGTGATACATGTAGTTCTATGTCTGTGTGATACATGTAGTTCTATATCTGTGTCTGTGTGATACATGTAGTTCTATATCTGTGTCTGTGTGATACATGTAGTTATATCTATATCTGTGTGATACATGTAGTTCTATATCTGTGTGATACATGTAGTTCTATATCTGTGTCTGTGTGATACATGTAGTTCTATATCTATGTCTGTGTGATACATGTAGTTCTATATCTGTGTGATACATGTAGTTCTATATCTGTGTGATACATGTAGTTCTATATCTGTGTGATACATGTAGTTCTATATCTGTGTCTGTGTGATACATGTAGTTCTATATCTGTGTCTGTGTGATACATGTAGTTCTATATCTGTGTCTGTGTGATACATGTAGTTCTATATCTATATCTGTGTGATACATGTAGTTCTATATCTATGTGATACATGAAGTTCTGTGTCTGTGTGATACATGTAGTTCTATATCTATGTCTGTGTGATACATGTAGTTCTATATCTGTGTGATACATGTAGTTCTTTATTTGTGTCTGTGTGATACATGTAGTTCTATATCTGTGTGATACATGTACTTCTATATCTGTGTGATACATGTAGTTCTATATCTGTGTGATACATGTAGTTCTATATCTATATCTGTGTGATACATGTAGTTCTATATCTGTGTGATACATGTAGTTCTATATCTGTGTCTGTGTGATACATGTAGTTCTATATCTGTGTGATTCATGTAGTTCTATATCTGTGTGATACATGTAGTTCTATATCTGTGTCTATGTGATACATGTAGTTCTATATCTGTGTGATACATGTAGTTCTATATCTGTGTCTGTGTAATACATGTAGTTCTATATCTATGTCTGTGTGATACATGTAGTTCTATATCTGTGTGATACATGTAGTTATATCTATATCTGTGTGATACATGTAGTTCTATATCTGTGTCTGTGTGATACATGTAGTTCTATATCTATATCTGTGTGATACATGTAGTTCTATATCTGTGTCTGTGTGATACATGTAGTTCTATATCTGTGTCTGTGTGATACATGTAGTTCTATATCTGTGTCTGTGTAATACATGTAGTTCTATATCTGTGTCTGTGTGATACATGTAGTTCTATATCTGTGTCTGTGTGATACATGTAGTTCTATATCTATGTCTGTGTGATACATGTAGTTATATCTATATCTGTGTGATACATGTAGTTCTATATCTGTGTGATACATGTAGTTCTATATCTATGTCTGTGTGATACATGTAGTTCTATATCTGTATCTGTGTGATACATGTAGTTCTATATCTATGTGATACATGTAGTTCTATATCTGTGTCTGTGTGATACATGTAGTTCTATATCTATGTCTGTGTGATACATGTAGTTCTATATCTGTGTGATACATGTAGTTCTATATCTGTGTGATACATGTAGTTCTATATTTGTGTCTGTGTGATACATGTAGTTCTATATCTGTGTGATACATGTAGTTTTATATCTGTGTGATACATGTAGTTCTATATCTGTGTGATACATGTAGTACTATATCTGTGTCTGTGTGATACATGTAGTTCTATATCTATATCTGTGTGATACATGTAGTTCTATATCTGTGTCTGTGTAATACATGTAGTTCTATATATATATCTGTGTGATACATGTAGTTCTATATCTGTGTGATACATGTAGTTCTATATCTGTGTGATACATGTAGTTCTATATCTGTGTGATACATGTAGTTCTATATCTATATCTGTGTGATACATGTAGTTCTATATCTGTGTCTGTGTAATACATGTAGTTCTATATCTGTGTGATACATGTAGTTCTATATCTATATCTGTGTGATACATGTAGTTCTATATTTGTGTCTGTGTAATACATGTAGTTCTATATCTGTGTGATACATGTAGTTTTATATCTGTGTGATACATGTAGTTCTATATCTGTGTGATACATGTAGTACTATATCTGTGTCTGTGTGATACATGTAGTTCTATATCTATATCTGTGTGATACATGTAGTTCTATATCTGTGTCTGTGTAATACATGTAGTTCTATATATATATCTGTGTGATACATGTAGTTCTATATCTGTGTGATACATGTAGTTCTATATCTGTGTGATACATGTAGTTCTATATCTGTGTGATACATGTAGTTCTATATCTATATCTGTGTGATACATGTAGTTCTATATCTGTGTCTGTGTAATACATGTAGTTCTATATCTGTGTGATACATGTAGTTCTATATCTATATCTGTGTGATACATGTAGTTCTATATCTGTGTCTGTGTAATACATGTAGTTCTATATCTGTGTGATACATGTAGTTCTATATCTATATCTGTGTGATACATGTAGTTCTATATCTATATCTGTGTGATACATGTAGTTCTATATCTGTGTCTGTGTGATACATGTAGTTCTATATCTGTGTCTGTGTGATACATGTAGTTCTATATCTATGTCTGTGTGATACATGTAGTTCTATATATATATCTGTGTGATACATGTAGTTCTATATCTGTGTGATACATGTAGTTCTATATCTGTGTGATACATGTAGTTATATCTATATCTGTGTGATACATGTAGTTCTATATCTGTGTCTATGTGATACATGTAGTTCTATATCTATATCTGTGTGATACATGTAGTTCTATATCTGTGTGATACATGTAG
Source organism: Ostrea edulis (assembly GCF_947568905.1). Classification (NCBI taxonomy): domain Eukaryota; kingdom Metazoa; phylum Mollusca; class Bivalvia; order Ostreida; family Ostreidae; genus Ostrea; species Ostrea edulis. The sequence continues at coordinate 72,954,626 of NC_079165.1, read as the reverse complement.
TTCTATATCTGTGTCTGTGTAATACATGTAGTTCTATATCTATATCTGTGTGATACATGTAGTTCTATATCTGTGTGATACATGTAGTTCTATATCTATATCTGTGTGATACATGTAGTTCTATATCTATATCTGTGTGATACATGTAGTTCTATATCTATATCTGTGTAATACATGTAGTTCTATATCTATATCTGTGTGATACATGTAGTTCTATATCTGTGTGATACATGTAGTTCTATATCTGTGTGATACATGTAGTTCTATATCTATGTCTGTGTGATACATGTAGTTCTATATCTATGTCTGTGTGATACATGTAGTTCTATATCTATATCTGTGTGATACATGTAGTTCTATATCTGTGTGATACATGTAGTTCTATATCTATATCTGTGTGATACATGTAGTTCTATATCTGTGTCTGTGTGATACATGTAGTTCTATATCTATGTCTGTGTGATACATGTAGTTCTATATCTGTGTGATACATGTAGTTATATCTCTATCTGTGTGATACATGTTGTTCTATATCTGTGTCTGTGTGATACATGTAGTTCTATATCTGTGTCTGTGTGATACATGTAGTTCTATATCTATGTCTGTGTGATACATGTAGTTCTATATCTGTGTGATACATGTAGTTCTATATCTGTGTGATACATGTAGTTATATCTATATCTGTGTGATACATGTAGTTCTATATCTGTGTCTGTGTGATACATGTAGTTCTATATCTGTGTCTGTGTGATACATGTAGTTCTATATCTGTGTCTGTGTGATACATGTAGTTCTATATCTATGTCTGTGTGATACATGTAGTTCTATATCTGTGTGATACATGTAGTTCTATATCTGTGTGATACATGTAGTTATATCTATATCTGTGTGATACATGTAGTTCTATATCTGTGTCTGTGTGATACATGTAGTTCTATATCTGTGTCTGTGTGATACATGTAGTTCTATATCTGTGTCTGTGTGATACATGTAGTTCTATATCTGTGTCTGTGTGATACATGTAGTTCTATATCTGTGTCTGTGTGATACATGTAGTTCTATATCTATGTGATACATGTAGTTCTATATCTATATCTGTGTGATACATGTAATTCTATATCTGTGTGATACATGTAGTTCTATATCTGTGTGATACATGTAGTTCTATATCTATGTCTGTGTGATACATGTAGTTCTATATCTGTGTGATACATGTAGTTATATCTCTATCTGTGTGATACATGTTGTTCTATATCTGTGTCTGTGTGATACATGTAGTTCTATATCTGTGTCTGTGTGATACATGTAGTTCTATATCTATGTCTGTGTGATACATGTAGTTCTATATCTGTGTGATTAATGTAGTTCTATATCTGTGTGATACATGTAGTTCTATATCTGTGTCTGTGTGATACATGTAGTTCTATATCTGTGTCTGTGTGATACATGTAGTTCTATATCTGTGTCTGTGTGATACATGTAGTTCTATATCTGTGTCTGTGTGATACATGTAGTTCTATATCTGTGTGATACATGTAGTTCTATATCTGTGTCTGTGTGATATATGTAGTTCTATATAGATAGCTGTGTTATATCATACATGTAGTTCACTAGCATAAGAGACGACTAATTGGGGCGGTCCTTCGGATGAGATTGTGAAAACTGAGGTCCCATGTCACAGCAGGTGTAGCGCCATAAAGATCTCTCCCTGTTCAAAAGCCGTAAGCAACGAGTATAGGCCTAAATTTTGCTGCCCTTCACCGGCAATGGTGACGTCTCCATATGAGTGAAATTTCTCGAGAGGGATGTAAAACAATATACAATCAATGAATCCCCTCCCCTACCTGTGTCGCCTGTAAGTTACCCATGCAGCTAAAACCATCGCAGCTGAGAACAGAATTCCGAACACCAATCCAACAATACCACCTTCGTAAAATAATAAAATGAATATCACACAATAGTTAAAAGTCAATCACAGGTTAATTGTGTAAGGCAACTAAAATCGAGAGAGAGAGAGAGAGAGAGAGAGAGAGAGAGAGAGAGAGAGAGAGAGAGAGAGAGAGAGAGAGAGAGATTACCTATTTCATGCTCAACAAAATTTTCGAATTCATTCTCTGTATCCACACCTACTCGTGAGAGTGTTTGGTTTATATTCTGTGTTGAAACAATACTAGCTGTCGTTGTGTCCTCTACATGAAAACAATGGAAGTAATATAATTATTACAGATACACAGTATTCCTAGTTGAGGAATACATTTTCTGCAGAAATGTGAATATAAGAATTTAATAAATTTTATTTTTGAAAATACGTGAGGGTATGAACTGTGACTTTCACGCACGAATACCTCATGAAAAGTATTCCGGCGTGAAGCACCCTTACGTATTTTCCAAAATGAAATGTATTCCTTATATTTACATTTCTGTCGGAATACGCATGTTTCGAGACACATCCATGTTATTTCCCTTTAGAGAACTCTCGTACACAGTAAGGCGCAAAACATTTTGTTTAAATGCGGGAGTGGGGCAAATACTGGTCTCGCTTTCCCCAGGCTCTCGCTCTTGAGACTTTGCAGGAGTCGGTCTGAGGAAAGCGAAACTAGGCAAATTATACCCATCTCCGCGTAAGTGGATCTGTTCAATAAGTTTCTCTTACGCAATTTCATCATCCTAATTCGACTGATACACAAACTAAGTAAATGGTAAGTATTCTGAGAGTAATTAAATATTTGGAATACTTTATATAATAACGAATCGTATTTAGAATATTGCAAAAACGACATTGTTTTCATGTTTCCAATTTTCTTTCGATACTGAGTATTTTGTATTCCCATCATTTACATATAATATTTAAACAAAACTCGTTTTAATACATTTTATTGTCCTCCTCACTGACTGCAGGTCCACACAGTCCCACGCAAGCATTCAAAGTTCCATTAAATGCACCTCCTAAACAGAAAAGCTCTTATCTCGTATTCACAGTCGCTAAAATAGACGTACATGTTGTATTGTTTACAACTGCAATTTGACCATGAGGAAATTGCTATCATTACAATTTGTAAAGATATCAAAGGCAAAAACATTGGAATGTAAATATTTAAAGATGGTGGTTCCAAGTGAAGATAGTTTTAGCGGTGCTCGAAAAAGGGTCCATTTACAGCGGGCAGCCACAGACTCCGAGACTTCCAAACTTCCAAACCGGTTCATGTAGCTTAAGGTTGCTCCATCCTCATGTGCATTATCAATATTATTGGTTGAAAGTGGAACTGTATTATTTACTACTTAATATAATTTGATTTAATCAATAACCAAAGAAAATATGTATATTGCCACCTTTTTAAAGATGTCAATCATACATAAACGGAAGTATATATATCAACATAAGAAAATCGCACAATTTCATTCAAAGGAATAATAGAAATACGTAAAAACTTGTTAAAATAACAAACTTTCAATGTCCACAGTTCAAAAAATGCTATTTTATAAATATGTAGAAATCATTGTATAATAGACAAACAGAAGAGAAAATACCAGCAAAGGAGTTACTGCCCTTGACAACATTTTAAAAAAATCTTAAATACCTGATTATTTATGGAAAATATAAACTTTTTCAGTATCAATAGTTTACCAGATTTATGTATTATTATTATTTTTTTTTGTGTGTGAATAAAATTCTTCCAAAAGATATATTTCTACCATGCTCAAAGTTTAATTAAATAGATATTTTACAAAAGGCTATGGTGTCACATGAGGATGAAGCTACCTTAATGATGAAGGATGAAATGCGGCCAGTAGCCCGAAAATAATTTGATCTATCAATCAATCCACCGACTGTCTATAAATCCAGGAAATATCAGTGTGAAGTACAAAATACTCATGAGAATATAGTGTTACTATTGCTACTAACAATTCTACACAAGGGAAATTGTATCTTACGATTAAACCTACAGACACAGACACCCAGTCCATCATTTACACAGTCACGAGATTTCATTATTCGAAGATATATCGCTCAGTAGATGCAGAACAACTCAAACTACAAGGTGTCGATTTTTATTTTTCAATATTTTATTTTTGTTTGTTTGTTTAGTTGTAGTTGTTGAAATAAGGAAGAATATACCCCCTAATGGAGGGCTTTTTGGACCCCCAGATATACCCATTTCCTTCATTTTTAAATCCTCATGGATCCGCTGATGATTCAAAAAATTATATCGATGCTCAAAGTTTTAATGTAACGTGTTAATTTCGCTTTATCAATTATTCTGTCTTAAATTAAGCAGCTAATATCACAAGTGTAGTGTAGTTCAATACATACACAATTAAAAAGCGATCTCAACTTTCCCGCGCTAGACGTGGCGGATCTTTAAATAATGTGCAATAATCAATATCAGATATTATCATCACAAATATTTCTTTCATAGAAAAACACTAAAATATAAAATTTGCGTGTTGTCACAACTCTCAAGTTTGACTCCCACAAGGGATTTGCCCTGGACCCACTAGGGACTTCAAGGCAGTCCCAAGACCCCCAGCCTTTCACCGCGCCCCGTTCAGAAACACTGGATAGTGCGAGTTAAATCTAATGGTGTTGAGAAACATATCCTTTATATTGGTTAGAAAAGTTACAACAGATTAATAGTGATCATTATAATTTCAACACAAATGGAGACGATTGAATGAAAATTTTGGATATTATACGCTTTCTCATAACAATCACTTCCTCGGATCCGCCATAGATGAATGTTATTTCCCAACTGAAGGTAGTTTACATGAATATATATAGATAAAAAGTTAGGCAAACATATTCACCTGATTCATTCCAATTAAAGTATTCAATTATATATTTCATTCTCATGGCTCATACCGGTACACCAAAAACAATATTGTACTAGCCGATGATCTACAGTGTACACTGAAACTTTAAATGTAAAAGGATGATATTAGCAAAGATTCATCACGAAATCATTGCAGTATGCAGATGATTCATAGTACTTACTTCGTCCAAAGAACATGGCTACAGGACAGGGGTACAGCTAAATGACAAGATAAACAAACTGACGGCCCGATAACAGTCCAATCAAAATACCGCGTGCACTAATCAAAGTTCACAGATTAACAGATTACATCGACGAGTAGCAAACAGGCTTATGACTAGGAGGGGGGATGCATAGGCGATCCTTTGATTTTTTTTTTTTAAAAACTATTGTGTATCGGAAATCGCACAAATTCCTTCATTCAACTTTTCAAATGACGTACACTGTATAGCCTAAGCCTACCTATAAAGATTCTTTAAAATTATGATTTCACAGGAAAGGTACTGGGAATGAAATTTTAAAAAATTACTTGTAAAAAAGAATTTTAAAAAACGCATAACAATGGAGAACTGCTAGATGTAATAATTGTTTTATGAGCAAAATCAAAAACAAACACAAAAAACAAAAAAAAAAGAAGAAAGAACTGCGATTACATTGTTGTTACGGTCAATGAATTTCATGTAGAGCGAGCACAGCCATATGCATATATGTATTATAAGCGGACCCAGAAATTTTCCCCATGGGTTCCATCCCATGCATTTTTAAGTGGTCAAGTAGAAAATATGGACTACAAATTTACCACGCAGTATCTTACAACTGAAGTGCATATAAATTGGCAAATACTTCTAGATCAATTTCTACGTTAGTCCATAGGTGGTGGGTTCGAATCCCCATCCCCTAAATATGCGTCCCTGATACCAGGAGCGGATCCAGGAATTCTGATTAGGGGGAGGCGTGGAATTTTTTCCAGAGGCAGGGGGTCCCCAGTGGGTCCAGGGCAAAGCCCTGGTGGGGGGCCAGGGGGCGAAGCCCCCGAAAGCTCCTGAATTTTAGTGATTCTAAGAGTAAAATTTAACCATATGATTAGCCTTCGTAGGTGAAATTACATCCCCTCTTACAAACAGAAACACACCTTTCTCAACACTAGTAAAATGAGGCAAAATTGATCATCATTAAATTTCTTTCTAGTCAAGCTTATTTGCTCGTCATTGAGCTGTGATTTGAGTCCATCTATTTGTATTTCTTGGATTTGAATCCCCCTACACACACCTCTTTTCATCACATGTTACGCCTCTTGCCTCAACAGATGTTTCTCGTGTTTTAAATAAGGTGTTGTTGTTTTTTTTAATTTATAATAGTCAAGAAAACATTGATTTTGGGGAGGGAGGTAGGGGATGCAAAAAATTAACCAAGGTATGTATAAACAATTCTCAAGAAACGCATACTAGTCTTCCTATTGAAAAAATATAATCAACTCGGAATCTCTACACAGTTATTCAATTATGTGTGTACAACTTATTACAGCAAGATATAATGCTTACTTCTCTTACCTATGTAAAACATTGTAAGTGATAAAATATTCCCCAAAACATCTTTGAACAGCAGTCAGCCATGGAAGTACTTACTGGTTTCACATAAAACATGATAGATATACACATGAAATAGATTACATATTAATTTATCGTTTGTTTGGTTGGTTTTTTTTTTTGGGGGGGGGTTGGTTTTTTTTGTTGGTTTTTTCCCCGACATATTCTTGAATTGACTGTTATAACTTATCGGTATTTCATTATAGATTTTCAGCATGGAAAAAATGACGTCACAATCACATTTGGTTACAAACTGCGCAGGGTTTCCCAAAAGTGACGGAGTTACGGACTTAAAAATGTGTTGTTGTTTTGTTTTGTTTTTGTTTGTTTTTTTCTAACAATCATAGATATTTGATTTTCCCTCTATTTATAGTACCCCCCCCCCCCCCCCCATGCCCCCTCTAAATCCGCCAGTGGATACAACCTTTACCATATTTTGATTTTAAAAAGAAATCGGGGGGGGGGGGGGGGGGAGGAGGGGTCTAGTGTACTAATGATCACACAGTAGGGTAATATTTGAAAAATCAACAAAAATAGTTTCTATTTGATGGCAAGACGGTAATTATTCTGAAAATTTATCTGATAATTCCCATGTAGCAATGGCGTATTTTAATTAAACACAATTACTAAATATTTCAGCATTCGCATGTAATACAAGTAGGCCTAGTAAATAATATTCTACACGTTGACTCCCTCCTTTTTTCGTTGTTATAATGAGACATTGAAATCCATTCGCAACCCTAATCAAGTTGATCACGCTCATTTAAAGCCAAATGTTTTCATAAACATATTTATCTCATACGTGTGGTGTATATTGAAAGTGAGATAAAGCATTAGCTTTATCACACACCCGTTTGATAAAGCACTTTCGGTCCGAACTACTTTTGACACTGTCCCCGCTTGGATGAAATATTTTCTGTGTTTATGCATATCGATGCTTGAAATAAAGCGTAAAACTTATTATTCTGTATTTATTTACAGCAAAATTAAAATGAAGTTGACACCACTGACATAAAATGCAAGTTAACGGCCAATAAAAATGCCAACTCGGTCGGTAACTACTAAGATTTCCTCTCGCCCTCAGATCCAAAGAAACTACGTAAATAAAATCCAAATGCACAAACACTTCTACTTTTCATTGTAAACTGTTGAATATCCTAATAACGCTGTATTAAAATATTACTTTCATTGATCGTTGTTACACGTTTATATTTCAAAAAAGACGACATCAAACTTTTATCAGAAGGTCAGGCCTACGTCAAAAAATAAATACTCGGTCAATAGTTGTTACTTTGTTGGAATGGCAATACCATTATTAGTTATAAACTATAATCCCCCTAAAACAATTTTCATCCATGGTTTCTTTTATAAAAATGCCCTTTTGTACTGTATATCAGTGGATTATAAGAGCACTATTTTTCCCGCGTAAGGAAGACAGATTAAGCACGATGTCTGAGCCACGGATTCAAAACAAATTCAATCAGCTGTTTCTACCATACTGGGGGATCATCTCAAAATTAAACGAAAAGAAGACGTATGATATAAATCGAACATCTATAATTGCATATTTTGATATATCCAACGAGTTGATATGGTGTATTTATTCGCTCGGCAAGCCTCGCAAATAAGTACACCATATCAACTCGTTGGATAAACCAAATATCAAAACACGCAATATAGATATCCTCTATGTACAATATTGACTTTCAACATGATTAATTTGTACACAAAATATCTTTGTGGTTGTTGCATGTGCTCTATCTTTAAAATGGTTTCAAAGGCATAAAAACGGCTAATTTCGGTAAATCATGTCAATCGGAGATAAGGAAAACGACGTCACAGAACATATTACGTCACTAATGTTCACATGTATCATCAGGGCCAATGCCCTAGTGCATCATCATAATGATTAAACCAAGTGAAACCACATTTTAAATTTATCCTAATTTTGTGGCGAAATTTGGGCCTTAATGTACCTTGCTCTTTGATTTTCATTGCCATGTGTGTGCATTCACCCTTCTGTATTATGACATCAAAACCACAGTGGTCAAAACGTAGACCGTGGCGTCACGCATCTATCGTCTTGCTCTTTATTATGCACAATGCGGCCGTGTGTATATTGTGTAGGGGATAACAAGACAAGAATGAAATTGACAGTGGCGTAGCCTGAGTTAATCAATGTGTACGTCTGTTTCACAACTTGCCGGAACAATAATAGAGAAAAACATGCCGTAACGACAACGGTTTAGACCCGGAAAGGTGTAACACTAACAAGATATCCAAGATATCAGTACCAATAGGGAGACTAATGTACCGCAGATACTGCAGACACTTATTTTCACCTATGTTTGTAGCATTTAATAGGTTGTTGTTGTTTTTTATGTGTACCCCCGGGCGTTTTGACATAAACGTAGCTACGCGCCTGATTGAGAAAATCTACGCAACAGTCTGATTAGAATAAGGCCCTATACTCGTTTTTCTATCAGTGTGAGTGTAAGGAGAGGGGGATAGGCCTAATCATACTGTTTACGCAAGTTCGTAAATTGAAAGAGTTGTGACTGCGAGATATCCACCATTTTCATACACTCGTCGAAGACGGGAATGTATTATGGTGGACCTATAATTACCGTCTGCTGTCCGGACCTTGTAGGCAAAATACAAATGAACCGTAAAGTCCAGGATCTTACATCTTGGTACAATTGATCACCTTGATAAGAGGAAGATGCCTATATGTTTTTCAAGGTCAACGTCGTAGTACCAGTTAATAGGTAAACCTTGTAGGAAGAATACCGATCAAACCATTGGAGCTAAGATCTTACAACTTGGTACATTTGATCACCATGATGAGAGGAAGATACCCATTGTTATACCCACGTAACGAAGTTGTGAATTGTATAATGTTTTTGATCTGTCCGACAGTCCCTTTCTTGCCATCGCAACTCCTCTGAGACCGCTCCTCAGAATTTCGTGAACGAGAATTTTTCATACATATGGAGACGTCACCAATTCAGGTGAAGGGCTTCAAATTTAAGCCTATGCTCGGTACTTACGGCCATTGAGCAGTGAGGGTTCTTTAGCGTGCCACGCTTACTGTGACACGGGACATCTGTTTTTAAGGTCATCTCCGAGGATCCGTGACATTCACACCTTTGGTGATGGAACTGACACTACCTGTTTTAAGGACACATTGTGCATGCAGATGCGCAGATTTCCCGGAAATTCTGATTCAATAATTTTTTTCTTGGAGTTTTGCCCCTTTTTGATCTTAGAATTTCCAGCCCATCTGTCCTGTTCTTGTCAGCGCATCTCCTCTAAGATCTCCCAACAGAATTTCGTGAAACTTTGTATTTTAAAATAAGCCTTAGGACACACTGTGTAGATGTACATATTCCAAGAAAATTCTTATTCAATAATTTTTCTGGTAGTTATGCCCCTATTGAACTTAGAATTTTGAGTCCGTTCTGTCCTGTTCTTGCAGTAATGCATAGCATTACCATTCATTATGTGAGGCATTGTCAAGCAATGTTGGAGCGTGGGGTATGTGAGCTTGCTCACTTTTGCTTTCTTTCATTTTTCAAGATCGTAGTATCACTTAGGAATACTGTGTAGGCAAGATACAGACCTAATGGGTGGGGCTAGGACCGTCAAACTTGGTACATACACCTTATGCCAAGCGGAGGATGCCTATTATTTTCCAAGGTGAAAGTCATAGTATCACTTAGTAATTGCGATATCAACATCGGATACCGGTATTTAACGATATATCTTAATACATAAATATATATTATTACTACAGTAACTTGATCCGAAGAGTCGATCACGTCGAGTTGACAGGCGCGGATCATCAGATCACACGAGACGCGAAGCGTCGAGTTTGATCTGATGATCCCCGCCTGTCAACGAGACGTGATCCAACTCTTCGGATCAAGTTACTGTAGTAATGATAAATTTATTATATACCCCCTTCTGCATTTTAAATCCACATTTATAAGTAATCCGAGATTCCTCTGACTCTTAACCCCGTTTTTATTTTGTGACTTCTGCGGGGGAGAGTCAGAGCGGACTCCATATTGAAAAGTGGGAATTCAGCGACACCAGCTGGTGTCGCTGCTTTACCTACCTCTTACAACTTTATTTCGCGGACCCATCTTCCAAGACGAGAGGATTCAGTTATCGGAAGATTATTCTACAAATACATCATGATTAATACGATGCTATCGCCGTTTAAACGATGGAATTTTGTGTTTACATGTGCTGACGTCATGCGCAAAGAAATCAAATGGTGAGGCGGCGACCTAATTCAAGTGATGCTCCATTTGTCGGTGTTAGGGCCGTTTAAACGGCGATAGCATCGTATTAATAATAATCTGTTTATAGATTTATCTTCCGTTAACTGAATTCTCACGTCTTGGAAGATAGATCCGCGAAATAAAGTTGTAAGAGGTAGGTAAAGCAGCGACACCAGCTGGTGTCGCTGAATTCCCAGTTTTCAATATGGAGTCCGCTCTGACTCTCCCCCGCAGACGTCACAAAATAAAAGCGGGGTTAAGAGTCAGAGGAATCTCGGATTAATTTATAAGATGATAAATATAATCCAAATTATCAAAAACACAGACATACCATGAAATTATGTTTTGTGTACGTAGTTTTGTTTTGTGACGCGGTCGATATTTTCCACAAATAACGTTGCGTTGATGCTTATGCTACGGCATCAGTTTCAGAGGATACTGATACGGAATCAGAAAACCACAGTGTGGTGATCCGGAAAACCGGATCACACGCTGTGAAATCCACAGTATCAACGAACGAAACATTGATGGGTATATAATAAATAAGAATAACTCACTAAAACATTTAAAATCTTTATGAAACCGAACTGAAATACATCCGAAATGTCTCATCCCTACCGTAGAAAATCACAGGATACGAAATAAGATCACTAAACTATAGAACCTGGGACGTATATAGCCCGGCGCTGGTGAAATATCCATTTACCTGTTAACAATAAGTGTGAATGATTTTGAGGCCACTAATTTATTGAGATTTAAAGAATGAAATTAATGTAATTATTCACATCTGTATGAACTATTTTAATAAATTATTATGATCACAGCAAATATTTTCCCGGGAAATGGCATCCGCTTTGGTTTTAAATTTGCAAGTATGGCGGAATATGAAGTCGTGAAGAATACAAAAGCTAAAGCTGATACATGGAAACATTTGGGGCTGAGAAAACGCAAAAATGATGGCAAATTGGAAACAAATATCGTAGTACATATGTATGTTACATTTGCGACAGTGTGGTGAAATATTCTGGAGGTACGTCAAACTTGATCTCACACATTCGTGTGTACCGTCCATCTGTAACCACAAGAAGGCAGACGATGAAGTATCTCAATACAAGAACTCTCCTGGCATTGGTGTGAATTGTAATCCCTTAGCTTGGTGGAGAGAGAATGAGGAAAGGTTCCCACTCCTGGCAGTGATTGCGAAGAAGTACCTGTGCATACCAGGAACAAGTGTTCCTTCTGAAAGAGTCTTCAGCACAGCGGGTGACATTGTGACTGGTCAAAGAGCAAACCTGAAGCCAAAGCATGTGGATATGCTAATTTTAAAAAATCTACAGTGCTGAAAGCTAATCTACTGTTTTGTTATGTTACTTAATCTTACTCTAGTCATTTGTACTTTGTTTCCTTGCTTTGCAATGAGAAAATTCTCAGATTTGTTTTATACTTGTTGTTCTTTGAGGCTGTGTTTTTATTTGACATTTATTCTACAATAAAATTAAATGAATTTAACTTTTCAATCACATTCAGTGTTACTTGCTTTGGTTTTCTGAAAGCATCATAGTTGTGCAATATATCGCAATATATTGCAATATTTCAAATGAAATATCGCAATATTGTTTTCACTCGCAATACCCAACACTAGTACGTTGTACCTTTTGCGGTAATCTTGTTTGAAGAAGGAATTTAGAAAAACAAAAATGTCAGATCCCCCTTATTCACTAGGCCTAATCCAAAATCAAACATACAAGGGAGGGTTACCATGTAGATATTTTCAAGGACCACTTATCAACAGACTTCTTCCCAGTCCACACTTCTTTGGTTAAGTACTGTAATTTAAACGATATATGTTGTAGATTCATAATAGAAAGAACTGCCATAAAAGACTAATATCCTCCCACACTACTGGCGTACAACTGTACAAATACTCAATGCATGTTCAACTCTGACTCGGAGTGATCTGCGCATCTTACAATCCCAACATCAATATGTTGTTCCTTCAGTAAAAATCTTCGTCTTACAGCATTATTTGTTTTTAATTTGTTCTCTGTAATACTTGGTATATCTTATGCTTACAGACATAGGTATTGTACACTCCCAATATCTCGAAATGCTTGGAAATGCTTCCAGTATACAAAAGGTACATGCGTGTGGTACTTGCGATCCAATCATTCGCGATATCGGGAGCGGGCGCGTCATGAGCCTCAATATCCTCTGCATTTACAAAGTCATGGCCCATTAAGAACATGATTAATTAATTATTTTATATTGTTTAACGCCCCTCTCGAGAATATTTCACTCATATGGAGACGTCAGCATTGTCAGTGAAGGTCTGCAAAATTGCCTATGCTCGACTCTTACGGCATTTGAACAGGGAGGATCTTTATCAGGCCACACCTGTTGTGTCACGGGGCCTCAGTTTTTTGCGATCTCATCCGAAAGACCACCCCATATAGTCGCCTCTTACGGCAAGCAAGGGATACTGAGGACCAATTCTAACCCGGATCCCCACGGGATCATCAAGAATATGCCTACATTACAAGGTTATATCTCAAAGCAAACACTTTAACTGCCAGTCATTGCACCTTTACATTAAGGAATGGACAACACAATGTCAATATTCTGATGTATTGCAATCATAGTCCTAATATTGTATCACAATACGCTTTTTGTCAATATTGGCTGTAATTTTTTCAATTTTCAAACAAACAATTTACAGGATTTAAAGGTAAAAACACGCTTCTCCGTTACAAATTCTCCCTACTCCGACATTTTCTTACAGTAGAATTAAACGTCCATCAATACCAAGGAATATTTTCGATTACACATATATGTCGATTTAAGTTATAAAATAAAAATGCATGTAATTTATAAACACATTTACCAATTTTGCATTGGTGACAGGAAAATTGTCTGACATCGTAACATGAATACAAAACAATATTAAATACCGATAATACCTAAATCAGGATCTTAGAAGTTTCAGTGTTAAACAAAACGTAAACATGGCAGACACTCTTCTTCTTCACCCCGTCTTCTGATTTCCTGCATGGGGAAGTTTTGTTACAGATATGAAACTTATTTCAAACTAAGACGTATACTGACTAGTGACTAGTGTCACATTACTATTACTGCAGTACATCACTAATGTAACATTCTGTTACATTACTACTAATACATGATTACTATGGTTACATTACTAGTATTACATGACTGATGTTAAATTACTATTACATTACTGATGTTACATCATTAGTGTTAAATTACTAATCTTACAGAACTAGTTCTACATCTCTAATGTTACATTACTAGTATTACATGACTAATGTTAAATTACTATTACATTACTGATGTTAAATTACTATTACATTACTGATGTTACATCATTAGTGTTAAATTACTAATCTTACAGTACTAGTTCTACATCACTAATGTTACATTACTAGTATTACATGACTAATGTTAAATTACTATTACATTACTGATGTTACATTACCATTACATTACTGATGTTACATTATTAGTGTTAAATTACTAATGTTAAATTACTATTACATTACTGATGTTACATCATTAGTGTTAAATTACTAATCTTACAGTACTAGTTCTACATCACTAATGTTACATTACTAGTATTACATGACTAATGTTAAATTACTATTACATTACTGATGTTACATTACCATTACATTACTGATGTTACATTATTAGTGTTAAATTACTAATCTTACAGTACTAGTTCTACATCTCTAATGTTACATTACTAGTATTACATGACTAATGTTAAATTACCATTACATTACTGATGTTACATTATTAGTGTTAAATTACTAATCTTACAGTACTAGTTCTACATCACTAATGTTACATTACTAGTATTACATGACTAATGTTAAATTACTATTACATTACTGATGTTACATTACCATTACATTACTGATGTTACATTATTAGTGTTAAATTACTAATCTTACAGTACTAGTTCTACATCACTAATGTCACATTACTAATATTACATGACTAATGTTAAATTACTATTACATTACTGATGTTACATTACCATTACATTACTGATGTTACATTATTAGTGTTAAATTACTAATCTTACAGTACTAGTTCTACATCACTAATGTTACATTACTAATATTACATGACTAATGTTAAATTACTATTACATTACTGATGTTACATTACCATTACATTACTGATGTTACATTATTAGTGTTAAATTACTAATCTTACAGTACTAGTTCTACATCACTAATGTTACATTACTAATATTACATGACTAATGTTAAATTACTATTACATTACTGATGTTACATTACCATTACATTACTGATGTTACATTATTAGTGTTAAATTACTAATGTTAAATTACTATTACATTACTGATGTTACATTACCATTACATTACTAATGTTACATTATTAGTGTTAAATTACTAATCTTACAGTACTAGTTCTACATCACTAATATTACAGTACTAGTATTACATGACTAATGTTAAATTACTATTACATTACTGATGTTACATTACCATTACATTACTGATGTTACATTATTAGTGTTAAATTACTAATCTTACAGTACTAGTTCTACATCACTAATGTTACATTACTAATATTACATGACTAATGTTAAATTACTATTACATTACTGATGTTACATTACCATTACATTACTGATGTTACATTATTAGTGTTAAATTACTAATCTTACAGTACTAGTTCTACATCACTAATGTTACATTACTAATATTACATGACTAATGTTAAATTACTATTACATTACTGATGTTACATTACCATTACATTACTGATGTTACATTATTAGTGTTAAATTACTAATCTTACAGTACTAGTTCTACATCACTAATGTTACATTACTAATATTACATGACTAATGTTAAATTACTATTACATTACTGATGTTACATTACCATTACATTACTGATGTTACATTATTAGTGTTAAATTACTAATGTTAAATTACTATTACATTACTGATGTTACATTACCATTACATTACTAATGTTACATTATTAGTGTTAAATTACTAATCTTACAGTACTAGTTCTACATCACTAATATTACAGTACTAGTATTACATGACTAATGTTAAATTACTATTACATTACTGATGTTACATCATTAGTGTTAAATTACTAGTCTTACAGTACTAGTTCTACATCACTAATGTTACATTACTAGTATTACATGACTAATGTTAAATTACCATTACATTACTGATGTTACATCATTAGTGTTAAATTACTAATCTTACAGTACTAGTTCTACATCACTAATGTTACATTACTAGTATTACATGACTAATGTTAAATTACTATTACATTACTGATGTTACGTTACCATTACATTACTGATGTTACATTATTAGTGTTAAATTACTAATCTTACAGTACTAGTTCTACATCACTAATGTTACATTACTAGTATTACATGACTAATGTTAAATTACTATTACATTACTGATGTTACATTACCATTACATTACTGATGTTACATTATTAGTGTTAAATTACTAATGTTAAATTACTATTACATTACTGATGTTACATCATTAGTGTTAAATTACTAATCTTACAGTACTAGTTCTACATCACTAATGTTACATTACTAGTATTACATGACTAATGTTAAATTACTATTACATTACTGATGTTACATTACCATTACATTACTGATGTTACATTATTAGTGTTTAAATTACTAATGTTAAATTACTATTACATTACTGATGTTAAATTACTATTACATGACTGATGTTACATCACTAATGTTAAATTACTGATGTTACATCATTAGTGTTAGATTACTAATCTTACAGTACTAGTTCTACATCACTAATGTTACATTACTAGTATTACATGACTAATGTTAAATTACTATTACATTACTGATGTTACATTACCATTACATTACTGATGTTACATTATTAGTGTTAAATTACTAATCTTACAGTACTAGTTCTACATCTCTAATGTTACATTACTAGTATTACATGACTAATGTTAAATTACTATTACATTACTGATGTTAAATTACTATTACATTACTGATGTTACATTATTAGTGTTAAATTACTAATCTTACAGTACTAGTTCTACATCACTAATATTACAGTACTAGTATTACATGACTAATGTTAAATTACTATTACATTATTGATGTTAAATTACTATTACATTACTGATGTTACATCATTAGTGTTAAATTACTAATCTTACAGTACTAGTTCTACATCACTAATATTACAGTACTAGTATTACATGACTAATGTTAAATTACTATTACATTATTGATGTTAAATTACTATTACATTACTGATGTTACATCATTAGTGTTAAATTACTAATCTTACAGTACTAGTTCTACATTACTAATATTACATTGCTAATATTATATCATTGCATCTAGTGTTAAATTACTCGTATTACATTACTAGTATCATATCATATGCACATCAAACATTGTTTGAAGATATGCTCTACCTTAGCTTCTTCGTTTGCATCAGTTTCCACGGTCAATTTCAGCTGTTTGTAAGTTCCTGTAGCTACAATACTTTGTTCACCATCCTCAATGGAAATACCACTTTCTTTGCCAGTCTCTTTAGCTATATCGATGTGTTCGTCATCCTCGATGGAAGTATATATTTGTGTGCCAGTCTCAGTAGCTTTATATATCTGTTCATCATCCTCAATGCAAAAACCGAGGTGTTTGCCAGTCTCTGTGGCTATATGGATGTGTTCGTCATCATCAATGGAAGTCCCGTTTTGTTTGCTAGTCTCTTTAGTTACACGAGTTTGTTCATCATCCTCATTGTAAGTTCTGCTTTGTTTGCCTGTCTGTGAGGCAATATGATGTTGTTTGCCTTCAGAAAGAAAAAGAAATGATATCGATGATTTTTTTTATCAAATTGTAGATTAAGCGATTAGTTCATATCTGATGAAATGGTGATGTACCTTTGCCTCATTTTTGTAAAGTGACTGGAAATAAGCGTCTGTCGCCCAAGCTGGCAGAAACAGAATTATAGATTTACATACAGAATCTGCAATTCATACCAATGTTACCTTAGGATTATACACTGGACCATTTACCCATAAAACGTCAAAACTAAAACCAGATCCTTACGTTGACACATGCGTTGTTTTCTTTGATGATTTCAATATTCTCTCAATGGTTTTAAGAATCTTCTTATCATCGACAAACTCTCTTAATTTTTTATCAATACATTACTGAGATAATGATTCATTCTAATTTGCAAAGAATTGAAAACAATGGTCGTTTTAACTTGAAACGGAGAGAAGTGATTTTCCTCCCAAGGAAAGACTCCATTTCAGAAGTATGGTTCTTACCATTTCCTGTTGGTTATCTCCAGCAGTGTCAAAATAAAGGATTCCATTTCTATGCCAATTGAATCAGTTTTTGATCTAAAATAATTACTGAAGAAAATAAATTTAGTTCGCAGAATTAGCCCCCCCCCCCCCTTCCCACGAAATTGTATTGTTATTTGGGTTATTTGATCTTTGATCTTTCATAGCAATGGACGCTAGTTGTTCACTTCGGCACCAAGTGAACAAAAGTAGGAGATCGCAGACTAAACTAGAGAAGACACGTGGTCTGGATACCCGAGCTTTCGTGTGATACACAATTTGAGGGGAAAAGTCTATTCAGTACTCTCTATGCTTGTTGTAGCAACAAAGAAAAATACTGTGACGTTATAGAGCGTTACCCTATACGCCAGTTTCGAGAGAAGAGCTCTTCTGTGTAGGAGGTACATTTAGTGGAACTTTGAATGCCAAAGTGGGACAGAAAGGAGGAAGACGATGAAATGTACTAAAAACGGCTTCTCTTTATATGTAAATGTTACGTATGCAGATCGCGGTTTGCAAATCTCGGATCACGGAACTCATGAATTACGGTAGAAATATACAAAACTGGGATCATTTTTACCCGAAAAGCATATCCTTATTTCATATAAATTCTTCAATGAAAACAATTTATAGAATTTGTGTAACTTTTTTGATTTAAAAAATCTGTCCGTGATTCTTCCGGGTTATTTTTTTTATATTATTATTATTATTATTTTTTTTTGGTTGGTTCTTTGGGGTACAATTTCCGTGTTCCGTGATTGTCCGTATTTCAGTTGGGAAATGGGGGGAAAAAACGAAGCCCAAAGGACCGGTTTAGTGTGCTAAAACAATTGTTTTTCTAGTTTTCAACTAATCTAGTCACAAAGTATCCTTTGAGGAATTAGACGTGATGTTTACAAATTATTAAGAACCACCTGACCAAAGATTAATTTTATTCAGAACGATCGACCAGGTCAGGGTTAGGCCACAATTAGGAATTTGATTTTTAAAATGGAATATATTGGGTCAATCTTTAAAAACGTCTTATCAAAAGCCACAAGTACAATTTGTCAAATGAATATGCAAGTATCTTAATGTAATGTAGATACCTGTGTATAAATCTGTTCTGGGTGGGGCCACAACTGTGATTGATACCTGTGTATAAATCTGTTCTGGGTGGGGCCACAACTGTGATTGATACCTGTGTATAAATCTGTTCTGGGTGGGGCCACAACTGTGATTGATACCTGTGTATAAATCTGTTCTGGGTGGGGCCACAACTGGGGTTTAGTGCGGAATCGGCTGCGTGCAAGAAGACTCTTAAAGAGAGTCTTGTTTAACCATAAATCACCACGTATGCAATGCTGTCAATCTCGCCTTTTGTAGGAAACTCCAAGGCCATCTTCACAAGTCAAGGGTTATTGAATGCGAGGTAGCGAATCAATAACCATTGATATCAATAACCATAAGGTCAACAAACGAAATCATCAAAAGCTGCGAGTTTTCAGGTCGTATGGGGCTTTAATGAATATTTGAAGGTATGTTTGGATATAAGAATAGTAGGAAAATATGTTAAGAATTTTTTTATATTAAATTTATGCAACAGCAACACAAGAATACAACGATATAAGGCCTCAACCGTGCGCAGCTTTTTGTGCGCCGTAAATCGAAGGTGTTTATAGGGGTGGATCTGTACCTCTCTGTCCGTCACAATATTTTTTTCAGAGAGCTACAGTTCTGCAGCTAGAGTTCACTGGGATATATTGAATCGACATATGAATGAAAATTATTATTGTTCATAGATAATACATCGTCGATATATCTAAATGTCGAATTGAAGGCCACAGCATGGTGTTTTTTCTTCTCGGATGAAATGACACGGACACTGCATTAAGGGTGACAAGGTCTTCCACGTCAAATTCAACATTTTATCAGACGCTTAGAGACCGTCATTCGAGTGAACGAAAGATACACTATATGTTGAAAAAACTTGTTTAGTTTGATATTTACAACATGTTAACGATATTTAACTTTATTTCATCCATAATAAATGTATACATTTGAATCAATAGGAGGAGGCATCGTTATTTAGGATAATTTTCCCTCAAAATATCACGTCTTCTCACCGATCGTAGAAAAAGAATTACAATGAATTGAATGAATACATTTGCCGATCACGTTTTCTTTTTACATTTTAGAGGTCACATGATACTGTTAAAAATAACGTCAAACATGAAAACTGCATCATCATTATTACTGTTATTCATCTTATGGCGTGGAATTTATCGTCATACTTAGGCTATAGGCTAAGAGAAAGAAAGCTGGTGTTGAGATAATTTTCCCATGTGTATACATATACATGCGTCCTTTTCAAACCATGTGGGGACCACACCAGGAGGTACAAGTTTAAACAATTAGTACCCAAAATCATGTGCATCTATGTATATAACAAAGGTTACTCAGGTGAGCACTGTGGCCCAAGGGCCTCTTGTATTCCATCAAGATAGCAATTTCTGCACAGGGCTTCTACGGGAAAGTGATAGTCTTTCTGACAATGGAAAAATCATTGATGTTTATATAAAGGCAATGCAATTTTATTTGTCCTTATTCAAAAATTTAATGTAACTATATCCATTTTACCAGCATTTCATGATAACAGCTCTTATAAATAGTAACACATTTTTTATCACATTTCACAGCTCTTCCTTAACTAAACATTTGAGTTGTGATGCAAAGTATAAAAAATAAGATACAAGGAAATAATTTATCATAATTCGTGTTTGAAAAGTCGGTTAGCTGTTTTACAAAGAAAAGAAGTCATGGATGACGACGATTGTCAGACTACATGTACATGTACCTTTCCCTCCACGCCTCCACCAACTGGAGCCTGCCCTCCGGCTACATTTACCGTTTCCACCACGCCTCCACCAACAGGAGCCTGCCCTCCGACTACATTTACCTTTCCCGCCACGCCTCCACCAACAGTAGTCTGCCCTCCGGCTACATGTACATGCAACTTTCCCACCACGCCTCCACCAACTGGAGCCTGCTCTCCGGCTACTTATACAGGTACTCCGGCCAGGGGGTTCCCAGGAATGGAAACCCAATCCATTCACAATCCCGTAAGTACAGTTGGCTACCAGTTTTAAATTTTGTATCTTCACATTTTTACTAAAGTAAGGGTAAGTCAGATATATATATATATATATATATATATATATATATATATATATATATATATATATATAGTTTTAAATTTTGTATCTTCACATTTTTACTAAAGTAACGGTAAGTCAGGTATACTGCTAGGAGATTTGGTTCCGCAGGTCGTGAGTTCAACCCCGGGTAGGGGCGGAAGTGGGTATCCAAATAAAGTGAAATTTTCTGTGCTTTATATTAAATATTTCTTCACTTAGGGCAGTTATGTTCATTTAAGAGTTCATTGCCATTTCTGTGCTTTATATATATATATATATATATATATATATATATATAATATGAGGCGGTAAACCCAACCAAGGACAGAAATTCATACGACCATTTCACCAACAGAAAACTCTAATCTAGTTGATTTAAAGAAACAGATGTAATGCACGAGCCAAAACAGATAGATCCTAAAGTGTCCAATCTATTTGATAGAAACAGAGATTAAATTACATGTATTATGAAATATACACCCACACCTCGTATGAATAACCGAGAACTTAGGACAGATATAAAAGAATTACAAGGCGACTTCGATTACGAGAATTTTTCAATGAGGATAACGACGATGAAGATACTGATCTACGGGAAGAAGCTGTGGATCTGGTGAGAAATAAATCACATTTGTTCCAAAGCGGGGAAGATTCAGGTTGTGACACTCTTGAAAGCATCAACTTGCCTAGTGCTCTTTCCGACATCAGATCTAAGAAGAGGAGAAGGCTCTAAATGACTTATCTAACGAGACGAAGGCATTCTCGTCAAAGAAGCGGACAAGAGCGGTGAAGTAAAACATTACGAACGTGAAATTTTAAACCTGCTAGAAGACCAAGAATATTACAATACTTCTGACAACTACCAGAAGAAGAAAAAATAATGATAAAGATTAAACAACTAGTCAGTGGCCCATTCTCGGGCGATATAACAAAGAGACTATCTCATAAACTTTGATGTCCACGAGATCCAGATTTACAGTTTACCGAAGGTGCATAAGTCAACAGAAATAAAAAAAAAAAAAAAAAAAAAAAACGAAATAAAAACTAAAACGGGGGAATATATTTCTTGTTTAAATCCAAAGATTTCTGTTTTCGCCCTATCGTAGGAGGACTCAATTCGTCATCTCAATATTAAAACCGTATTGCGAAAAGGTACCTACATGTAGTTTTATCAGGGATTACTTTGACTTTCTCAATTAAATAGCTGACCATATACAAGATAATACGAAACTAGATAATACAAAACATGTATTTTTTTATGTTGTCGGTTTAAACCCAGTATTCAAATATACCCTTAGGCCTAGGGATTGGGACCGTAAAATATTGGATTGAGAAATATCCTGACCACTAGATTTAATCAGGATTTTGTTTTGGAGGGATTGAAGATAATACTTCAGAACAAGAGTTTTGCATTTGGACACAAACATTTTCTTCAAACAAAAGGCATTGGAAACAGAAGTAGCACCGACATATGCCACGATAACCTTGGGATACCTAGAGGAAAAACTTCATCAACAAATAACAACTCTATGGGGCGAAGAGGAAGCAAAACTACTAAAATCGAAGTGAAAACAAATTCTTCATTGTTTTATTTTATGGTCTGACATGGATAGATTGAAATTTTTTTTTACGCAAATTATCGAAGGAATTAAACCCTAGTATAAAATTTACAATGGAAATCAATGGTACAGAATTGCCTTTTCTTGACGTGTAAGTTACATGTATCAAAGAACGGATGTCTACTACAAACCTACTGATACACACCAATACCTACATTTTGGATCATGTCATCTTCATCCTACAAAACCAGAATAGGTCCTCCGTACCCCTTGCTTGTCGTAAAAGGCGACTACATGGGGCGTCCCTTCGGATGAGACCGCAAAAAACCGAAGTCCCATGTCACAGCAGGTGTGGCACGATAAAGATTTCTCCCTGCTCAAAGGCCATAAGTGCCGAGCATAGGCTGAAATTTTGCAGCATTTCACTGGCAGTGGTGACGTCTCCATATGAGTGAAATATTCTCGAGAGGGACGTTAAACAATATTCAATCAATCCTACAAAACCTGCAATTCCCTACAATCTGGGTAGACGCTTATGCTTAATAGGAGCGATATAAATTATTACCCGAGATACAATGTATCCGTTTCATGAAACTCAAATCGTACTTACAAAAACAAGGCTATCTTGATAAACTTAGAGTAAACGGAATTGAAATAGCAAAGCGATATGACCGCTCTCAACTACTTGTTACAAACAACCGGGGAAAAGACAAAGATATTCCACTTTTTACATTAGCTCAACCCGAGCAATAGGAATATCAACTCAATAGTTAGTCAACTAAACAATTTACTGAAAGACAACCAATCAACCAAGACGATATACAATGAAATCAAATTCATCAACAGCAAACGTCAACCGAAAAATCTAAAAAGAATAGTTACCCTCATATCTTCACGACAATTACAAAGTCACTAAGTGGGAGGATCCACGATGCGGGGCCTATCAATACATCGCAAAAGGATCACAATGCTACTTTTAACGAACGCATATTTTAAAAAAAAATGTTATTACATGTCCTGGATGCAAATAATTTTATATTGAGGGAAACAAGCAATCCGCTCTTGGACTCGCGTGCAGGCCTTTGAACAGAGAGGGATCTTTATCGTGCCACACCTGCAGTGACACGGGGCCTCGGTTTTTGCGGTCTCATCCGAAGGACCGCCCCATTTAGTCGTCTCTTACGGCAAACAGGGGGGTACTGAGGACCTATTCTAACCCGGATGCTCACGGGATGAAAAATTCTCGAGAGGGAAGTTAAACAATATACAATCAATCGAACCTTTGTCATGCGAAGATATTAATTCTAATCAAAAATAAAATGGAATGTCATTAGATCTATAGTGTGTGGGGTGCGCTAAATTAAATAGCCAATTGAATTTGCGACAGGGTATATATTATTTGTCTTCATTTCAAAATTTAATGTAACTATATCCATCATATCAGTAGTTCATGATAACATCTCTTATTAATAGTAACACATTTCTAATTACATTTCACAGCTCTTCCCCATATATTTAATTTTGGGTTGTAATGCAAAGTTTAAAAAAAGACAAGGAAATATTTTTATCATGATTCTTATTTTAAAAAATCGCGTTAGCTGTTTTCACTGAGATAAGCACTCATGGATGGCAATGTTTTTCACACTACTTGTACCTATCCCCCCTCACCTCCTCGAAGTGGGGCATGCGCTCCTGCCAGCGGGTACCCAGGAGGGAAAACCCAGTCCATTCATAATCCCGTAAGTACAGTTGGCTACCAGTTTTAAATTGTATATCTCGAAACTTGCATTTTCACCAAAGTAGGGTAAACAGATGTACACACACACACACACACCTATTCACTACCTACATGTATCTATATATTTTACACACACACACACACACCTATTCACTACCTACATGTATCTATCTATATATTTTAGCCGGTCCCATTTGTCACGCCCATTTCTGGAGGAATTCTCCCAGGGAAGAAAATTTTTATCAGTGGAGTTCTAAATCCAAATGCACAGAGGTAAGAACTTTGTGGAAACCATCAAAACATATTTTGTATCTATTTTCTGTCCGTAAAATTATCAATTTATTATACGACCAGCCATATAATTATCGTCGGGTGTTCATTTTTCAAGATTTGATGATAGTCGCTAATGAAAGTGTACCTCAATTCTACATTTTTACTTCTGAATCTATTACAAATTAACAGAAATGGGTGGATTAATTCATAGGCATATAATTTACATTAGTACTATCGAGTAATAACGTAACAGAGACTACCACTTCATACAAAATTTCATTGACAACAGACCATGTAAAAGTTTGAGGCATTAAAAATTGTGTTTTTCAATTTTCTCATAAAATTCTATGGCAAATATCTGAAACCCGATCCGCTTTTGATACCTCCAAAATATACTTTTCCTCCCACATATTGCAAACCTCAAATGCTAAGGATCATCTACGAACATTGGCCTACCATAAAACATTGTGAACTTGCACCGAACCATTTCAGAGACCCACATCGGACAAGTTGAACTGCGAGAAAAGAGACAATGATTATAAAAACTGAGGGGGAAAAAACAGACATAAAACATCAATAAATGTCAAATATCTACATGGACTAAAAATACACAAGATGGGGCGTCATATATTTTGTTGTTGGAGTTTCGTTATTGGAGTTTTGGAGTTTCGTTGTTGGAGTTTTGTTGTTGGAGTTACGTTGTACTCTTAACCTCTCTTAAGTATCATCGTCGGTTATAGCCTTTCCTGCAATTATAGCACTAAAATATCTTGCTTTTCTGCTGAGCTCCTTCCCTTTTCTATCCATTTTTAAAGTCATAGGGTCTAAGATATTGGTAAAATTTTGCATGTTCCAAAAAGGTTGCGAAATTAAAGATCATAACTAGGAAATCACAAAACGTTCCTCAGAATGTTTACAAACACATTGGATACGATAGTAATTACAAAATAATTCCCTGTTCTCATTTGCCTAAACTGGTACACTGTTGACTTCGCATCTCTTATGTTTATGTGTAGGCACCAATCAGCAGAGTACCAGTTCAATATATTGTCCTCCAGAAAAACATTTTATAAAGGGCTAAAATGTCAAAATGATTTCAATTTCAAAGAACTGCAGATAACTCATAATTAATACTACAAATTTGTTTTGTTGGAGTTCTTGCAAAATATTGTGATGTCATTTTTGAGATATGCCTTTGAACACCCCTTTTTTTCTTTTGGCATCAGAAAAAAATATGTGTATATGTCATCTATAACTTAGCAGCAGATGTACAGCAGTAGATTATTATGTACAGCAGTAGATTATTATGTACAGCAGTAGATTATTAAGTACAGCAGTAGATTATCAAGGACAGCTGTAGATTATTATGTACAGCAGTAGATTATTATGTACAGCAGTATATTATTATGTACAGCAGTAGATTATTATGTACAGCAGTAGATTATTAAGTACAGCAGTAGATTATCAAGTACAGCAGTAGATTATTATGTACAGCAGTAGATTATCAAGTACAGCAGTAGACTATTGTGTACAGCAGTAGATTATTATGTACAGCAGTAGATTATCAAGTACAGCAGTAGATTATTATGTACAGCAGTAGATTATTAAGTACAGTAGTAGACTATTATGTACAGCAGTAGATTATTATGTACAGCAGTAGATTATCAAGTACAGCAGTAGATTATTAAGTACAACAGTAGATTATCAAGTACAGCAGTAGATTATTATGTACAGCAGTAGATTATTATGTACAGCAGTAGATTATCAAGTACAGCAGTAGATTATTATGTACAGCAGTAGATTGTTATTTACTCCAAGAGTTTAGATTTCAAAAAATTTAAATTGAAAATATATATTTAGCCATCTTAATTCAATTGAAAACATAAGTAAATGTCTCTTCGTCTTATGGTATAAGAAAATGTAGGTATATATAGAAAAGGGTTAGACTTGTGCTGCTAGATATGTAGGTTACACCTGTACTATATCAAAGGATAAATGCTCCATTTAAATATCACTAAGTTTAAACAAGTACTTTATTTTGCAACTGAGAATAAGAATTAAATATATAATTAAAGTCCTTTATTTTGCAACTGAGAATAAGAATTAAATATATAATTAAAGTCCTTTATTTTGCAACTGCGATTTTAAGAGTTATGTCCTCTGACATTGACCATTGTATATTTCAAAATCAACACTCACATTCGCATAAAATTGAAAAAAATATACACTGTACAGTTTAAACCATTATACAATTATATGATTATTCTCAAATCGTGGTATTACCAATATTGTCGATCACATTCCATTACTGGCGACGCCAGCAAAATTGGTATTGCCGAGATTGTGGAAAGCAACCTAAGTGTTTGTTAATGTTTGGTCTGCTTTCAGGTTCACCGTAAACCTCATCTGTGGTCCTCATGACGGAGGCGGTGACATTGCGTTTCACTTTGACGTCCGTATTCGAGTTGGTGGTCAACGTGATGTCATCGTTAGAAATTCCTGCCAGGGTGGTGGTTGGGGAGCAGAAGAGAGACACAGTCCGTGCTTTCCTTTCGTTCCAAACGCCAAGTTTGACATAAAAATCAAGACTAAACCTGGCAAATTCAAGGTACGATATCTTTGTACACAGGCAACTTCCTAAACTACCTGTATAGAGTTTGTAACCCTTGTGTTAATATGAACTAATATATAAATACATCTCTGTATCCAAAAAAAGATGATTAATATTCTACAGAGCGAGCATCCGCATAGGTCCTCTAGCACCTTTAGGTCACGGTGCAAGGGTCATTCCGACAAGAAGTATGTGCGAAAGATTTCTTTTTTTTTAAATTTTATTTCTATATATTTATTTATTTATTTATTGCTTTTTGTTTTCAGGGTGTAATATTTTTTTCACCTTTCTCCTTCCTTTTCTTTTGTCACCTTTTATTGAGTTTTTCTTTTGACATCTAGAATGTGTGCGTGCCTATTAAGCAGGACCTATACCGACCCAATTTTGAAGGATATGAAAATCCGGGAAAAGGAAAATGTGTTCATGAAACTCCTACGCATGTCGCGTAAAATTAGATTTTTTTAAAATGCAGAACTTTGTAATTATAACAAAAAGTTGGACCCATCGGATGCAACTTCCTCGTACGATCAATTCCAAATACGTTATGAATGATCCCTGGGGCCCAGCGCACGGGGGGGGGGGGGGGGGAGGAGGTCGCAATTTCTATTTTTTGCCAATACGTATTTTTACGCGAGGTTTGTGGAAAGGATATAATGATAATCCTTTGAAACATTATATTCTTTCTAAAAACTGGAGATTTGCTATAATAAGTCAAGATGGAGGTGTGTATTAACAATGTGCGGGAAAACATGCCAAATAATAATCTTAATCATTTCAAATACATCGGAAGTGTAACTGCAAATTACTGGATAGTTTGAAAGGATTCTCACACAACATGTATAGCTTGATGTAACTTCAGCTTTGCCAAGGAGACCTCACCCCCAACTTTTGTTACATATAGATCAAATTTCATCAAGAAAATAGTTATGTTTGTCCAAGGTGAGTGTTATGGAAAAAAAACCCAAAAAAACTTGCATTTGCATATCAATAAACCATGATTACGGATTGATGATTTTTTTAAATTTAAAATTGTGCTTTCAAATCACTGATTTGAAATTTCCAATTAATTAGGAATTTGTGATCACAAAATCAAACATGTGATACTGATTCTATATTTGTAACGACAGGAACCATGCAAATTCAAGCGAATGGCACTGTTTCATTAATGAACTCACTGGTAAATGAAATAGAACAAACGATCGCCCTAAATGAGAGCATTGGGGATTTTAGTGAAAACGTACTTCTTGATGCTATAAATACACACACAGACATGGAGTAGACGCTTCCAAAGAAACTGAAAGAAAAATTCTCAAATTTCAGCTTTAAAAAAAACCAACACAAATCCAGAAATTTTTGGGATGAACTTAACAAATACTTAATGAAAACAGAATTGAGGAACTTGAGGAGAGTCTAGTAAGCATGCCTTATAAGATATACAACTACTTATCCTGCAAAATAACTGCAAGGATCAACGACACTGACAGCAAACTAAAGGAGACCTACTACCAGGCCCGTAGGCAGGATTTTTCAAGGGAGGGTTACATAGACTCGCGTTGCGAGTCTATCACCTCGCACCGCGAGGTGCCACTACGGCAGGGGGTCTGGGGGCCACTCAAGGCCCCCAGAAGCTCTGGGGTATTTGGTGCAAAATCCTGCAATCTAGCAATTTCCTGGCACTTAATTTGAATTTTGGAATCATGCCTTTTTTACTATGAATTTTCATGATTTTCATAAAAAATCCCGACTTTAATAGTGCTTAGTAGTTTTCAAGGGGGGGATTCGTACGAACCCCACGAACCCCCCCTGGCTACGGGTGTGAACTACCATCGGGGAACTCACCTCCAAGGTCGACAAGTAGCATCAGCGTGATACTTCTAAACGCTTGCTCCAGTGTTACTACTGGCATATTGTTTCATATGTAAGGTGAAGTCCGTAAGCTATAGTAGACTCTTACTTGATTAGTAAATAGCGTAAAATCAATTAAAATACACATGTAGTAAAAATGAAAGTCAAATTGCGGATCTAAGGAGTTTTCTTCTTTTTTTTTTAATGACAACTCAAGATGATACGATATGAAGTAAATCCGTTGTTTATCGATGCTTGATTTTGACCTTAAAGGAAGAAATAAGTCAGTCAAAACAACCCTGATCATAGCGGATTTCAAGAAATTTGAAATGCTTAGTTTTACAGACACAACAGTATATGTATTATATATAGTTAATTGATTAGAACAGATAGAATGAAGTTGAGATCTAATAAAACGTTGAACATATTGTAAAAATTTTATTGCACTATAGAAAACCGGTAACGCCAGGATATGTCATGAATATAGAGCGCCAAATTAACATAAACTCAAATAATTGAAGATATCTTCAATTATTTGAAGAGATCATCAATTCAATTATTGCTCTCTTTAATTGAATTAATGCGCGCATTAAATCAATTATTGCTCTCATCAAATGAATTAATGCACGCTTCAATTCAATTATTGCTCTCATCAATTGAGTTAATGCGCGCATCAATTGAATTAATGAGAGCAATATTTGATTTAATGCGCGCATTAATTCAATTATTGCTCTCTTCAATTCAATTGATGCGCTCATTAATTCAATTAATGAGAGCAATAATAGATTTGATGCGCGCATTAATTCAATTATTGCTCTCTTCAATTCAATTGATGAGAGCATCAATTTAGTAGAAATATTGCTCGCAATAATTAATTTAGAGCTCGGTTATAAATAATTTGATGATCTCTTTAATTCAATTGAAGATATCTTTAAATCATTTACAATGCTTTTGTATAAGGAATTAATGCGCGCATCAATTCTTTTAAAGAGAGCAACAATTCAATTAAAGATATCATTAATTCAATTGTGGATCTGTTGAATTGAAGATATCTTTAATTATATAGTTGCTCTCTCTAAAAGAATTATTGCTCTCTTCAAATGAATTAAAGATATCATTAATTCAATTGAAGAGAGCAATAATTGAATTAATGCGCGCATTAAATCAATTATTGCTCTCATCAAATGAATTAATGCGCGCATCAATTCAATTATTGCTCTCATCAATTGATTTAATGCGCGCATTATATCAATTATATCAATTGTAGCGCGCATCAATTCAATTGTTGATATCATTAATTCATTTGAAGAGATCATTAATTCAATTAAAGCGCGCATCAAATCAGCTGAAGAATTAATGCTCTCATCAATTCAATTAATGCGCGCAATAATTCAGAATTGAAGATATCATTAATTATTTGAAGAGATCTTTAATTAAATTGTTGCTCGCATCAAATGAATTGATGATATCTTCAAATAATTGAAGACATCTTCAATTATTTGAGTTTATGTTAATTTAGCGCTCCATACATGAGCAGGTAGGTTAATAGCGAGCGAAGCGACGCGAAGAGTTCGTTCTATGATTACACATATATGTATAAGTCACGCAGAAGAATAATTCGTACCCTCAAGTAGGACCCAGGGTCACCCCCATTTTAGTATGACCCCGTGTCACCCTAATTTCTACATGTATATAGTTTACTACGCTATAAAAATAGTCCCATATGAGGCATGTGATTTGGTCTTCATCAGCTGAAGAAAAAAAAAGATGAGTATTACCCGTAATGTCACCGCCACTGCGGTATGCTTCATTGACAACCCCGTATATAAAATAAATTGTATAGGAAGTACCACAAACGTTTTTAAATTCCAAACAAGCTTTCTCATAGCTTCTGTACGTTTAGTTGTTGTTGATGCTTGGATTAAAAGAATAAACAACATTGCAGCTAATGTGACGTCACAATGCAACTGTAAAAATCGACTGTGTTATATTTCCACCTTTCATTTCCAACGTAAAATGAATAGGCGGATTAAATGTCTGCAAGTCCTGTTGCAAGATGTTTAATGCGCTTCGCTCGTCTCAACAGTCACACCGTACAACATATCATATCAAGAATCACTATCGCTCTGTCAGGATGAGATTTACAAACTGAATTTTTTCCGACGTAGCAAACAAGAAATACCCTGATAAGTTAACGTGGAAAAAACTTGAAATGAATTATTTTGTGGTAATTTTTCTTGTACGATTTTTGTATTTTCAAAAACACTTCGCGTAACAAATAAAAATGAGTTCTATCACCACGAGACCAAGATCAGAGCCTGTAAAGAATTTGCTTTGAAGGGGTCGAGATGGATGCGTCCAAGATGGGACGAAGGAAATTTTCATTGCTTAATTTGACTACTCTTGTTACCATTAGAGCTCGTTTTGTGAGCGACAATTAAGGCCGCTTGAAATTACCATATGCAATACGTCTAGTACAAAAAAAATATTTTCCGTCTTGTAGATTGCAGTGAACAAACAGCACCTGCTCGAGTTCAGACATCGAATGAAGCCGCTAGATAGAATCAACACTCTTCAGATATTAGGTGACCTCCGACTGACGGAAGTCCGCTTGTAATAGTGACGTCATTGTCATGCATAAATACAGTGCTCGGTCTATCTGTTTTTGTATATATATGCTTGTTAATACTACATAAAATGAATCTTATTCAATCCTCGTCTTTTAGCCTATGCTACGTAAATTGGTCGTTTGTTTGTAATTTTTCTTAATTGTTTGCTGTCAAATAAAATGATGTTCAGGTTTGAGTCAATAAATACTCTTTGTAAAACACGTGCATCTTCTCCGTGGCCGAGTGGTTAGAGCATCGCTCTCAAAATCACACGGCCCCTCTGTCGGTGCGAGTTCGAATCCCGCTCGCGCCGGTAAGTGAGAAAGTTTCCCAGTTTACTTTCGGAAGGTCGGTGGTCTCTTCCCAGGTATCTGGATTCTCTCTTCCACCAATGAAACCTGGACGCCACCACTGAAAAATTGTTGAGTGTCACAGAAAACATCAATCAATCAATCGCAAGCTGAGTGCTTTCGGTCCACCCCACTACCCACAATCCCTTGGCAGACTACTACTAATTTAATTCCCTAGATCTGACCACAAAATGAGCAAAATAAACAACGGATATTTCTTGAGGGCATATCTACTGGGGGTGTTTCGTATAAAGCGCCATAGCCTCGAACACCACCGTCGTATTCTCGGGCATGGGGACGATGATTGCCGAACATGCTGAGACCGATGTCATACGATTGATTGATTGTATCTTGAGAATTTTTCACTCATATGGAGACATCACCAAGACCGGTGAAGGGCTTCAAATTTCGGCCTATGCTCGGCGCTGACGGTCATTGAGCAGTGAGGGTTCTTTAGCGTGCCACACCTACTGTGACACGGGACATCCGTGTTTAAGGTCATTTCCAAGGACCCGTGACATTCACACCTGATGCCGAGCGTTTGGCGATGGAACTGTCACTACCTGTTTTAACGACTTAGGTCTGTTGCGGCCGGGATTTGAACCCCGACCTTCCGCATGCAGGGCGAACGCTCTAACCTCTAGGCCACCGCGACATCAGATATTCCTGCAATGTTTACAAAATGGCAAGTAGCTAATTCCCTGAATTTAAGGTGAATGATTTGCAGATATATTTACCGGAACGTGGCATTACGGTGACTATATATGTATTGAGTTTTCTCAATTTTGCACTAAAAAGGAAGTTACGGGCAAGGACCTGCGAGGATTAATTTGAGAGTTTGACATTTAATGGATGTGGAGACGTATGGAGCTCCAAATTAACATAAACTCAAATAATTGAAGATATCTTCAATTATTTGAAGATATCATCATATTCAATATTATTGCTCTCTTTAATTGAATTAATGCGCGCATTAAATCAATTATTGCTCTCATCAAATGAATTAATGCGCGCTTCAATTCAATTATTGCTCTCATCAATTGAATTAATGCGCGCATCAATTGAATTATTGAGAGCAATAATTGATTTAATGCGCGCATTAATTCAATTATTGCTCTCTTCAATTCAATTGATGAGAGCATCAATTGAATTAAAGAGAGCAATAATAGATTTGATGCGCGCATTAATTCAATTATTGCTCTCTTCAATTCAATTGATGAGAGCATTAATTTCGTAGAAATATTGCTCGCAATAATTGATTTAGAGCTCGGTATAAATAATTTGATGATCTCTTTAATTCAACTGAAGATATCTTTAATTATTTACAATCCTTTTGTATAAGGAATTAATGCGCGCATCAATTCTTTTAAAGAGAGCAACAATTCAATTAAAGATATCATTAATTCAATTGTGGATCTGTTGAATTGAAGATATCTTTAATTATTTAGTTGCTCTCTCTAAAAGAAGTATTGCTCTCTTCAAATGAATTAAAGATATCATTAATTCAATTGAAGAGAGCAATAATTGAATTAATGCGCGCATTAAATCCATTATTGCTCTCATCAAATGAATTAATGCGCGCATCAATTCAATTATTGTTCTCATCAATTGATTTAATGCGCGCATTATATCAATTATTGTTCTCTTCAATTGAATTGTAGCGCGCATCAATTCAATTGTTGATATCATTAATTCATTTGAAGAGATCATTAATTCAATTAAAGCGCGCATCAATTCAGCAGAAGAATTAATGCTATCATCAATTCAATTAATGCGCGCAATAATTCAGAATTGAAGATATCATTAATTATTTGAAGAGATCTTTAATTCAATTGTTGCGTTAATTTGGAGCTCCATGGAGACGCTGACGTCTTTAAGCCAACACAAAAAGAAACGACCTATAAGTTTATGAGTACAAAGGCTTACCAGTTATGGTTTGCAATAGAATAGAATAGTATTTATTACCAAATCAGGATCCAAATGGGCATAAACATGTAACATACATTATTATTGATACCAGTATAGATGATACACAGCCAAGAGTAATTCTTCGAGTTAATACATTGTCATTGCCATGATTGATGGCGTTTCTAGTTTCACATGCTCACGGCGGGTGGGACCGGTCGACAGGGGATGCTTACTCCTCCTAGGCACCTGAATCCACCTCTGGTGTGCCCAGGGTCCGTGTTTGCCCAACTATCTATTTTGTATTGCTTGTACACTGGTATTAAACTGATGGCGGAAGGAAATTCCTGAAAGACCACATTTACTTATATTTATTAGTATTGTTTATTTGCG